>NC_136071.1:783372354-783849854 GCF_964261635.1 Lissotriton helveticus
TCAAGCAACTGGTGACCACCCCCACCCACTACGCCGGACACACACTTGACCCGGTCTTCTCTTCCAGCAAGGACATCACCTTCAGTCACGCCACGGGACTCCACTGGACGGACCACAGCTGCGTCCACTTCAGCTTCAGGAGGACCACGCTCCACCATCACCAGCAACAGGTTCCCCGCAGAAGCTGGAACAAGATCACTGCAGACCAGCTCGCTACTTCCCTGAGCAAGAACCCTCCCGCCAGCTCAACGAACCCCAGCCAAGCGGCCACCAACCTCACGAAGTGGATCAGCGACTGCGCAGACGACCTCGCCCCTCTAAAGACCCCGCCGAGCAGACCCGGCAGCAAGAAAGCCCCATGGTTTAACGACGAACTCAAGAGCTCCAAGAAGAACTGCAGAGCACTCGAGAAAACCTGGCGCAGAGACACAACACCGGACAACATGACTGCCCTCAAGCTCGCCACCCGAAAACACCACCAACTGATCCACACCACCAAGAAAACCGCATTCACGGAACGACTGGACAACAACGCACACAACAGCAAGGAACTCTTCAACATCGTGAAAGAGCTCTCCCACCCCAACGCCGGAAACAACGACATCACCCCTTCACAAGACCTCTGCAACTCCCTCGCCTCCTACTTCCACAACAAGATCGCGGACATACACAACAGCTTCAGCACTCAACCGACGCACGCCACGACCGAACCACCGCCCCCCACCACCACCCTCCGCACATGGACCCGATCAGCACCGAAGACACCATCCGCACGATGAACTCCATCCACTCCGGATCTCCGACCGACCCCTGCCCTCACCACGTCTTCAACAAGGCCGACGCTGTCATCGCACCCCACCTGCGGGACATCGTCAACACCTCCTTCGACACCGCTACCTTCCCGGAGAGCTGGAAGCATGCTGAACTCAGCGCTCTACTTAAGAAACCATCAACCGACCCCACCGACCTCAAGAACTACCGCCCCATCTCGCTGCTCCCGTTTCCGGCAAAAGTCATCGAGAAGACCGTCAACAAGCAGCTGGCCGCCTTCCTCAAGACGAATGGTTCCCTCGACCTCTCGCAGTCCGGCTTCCGGGCCAACCACAGCACCGAGACCGCCCTGATCGCAGCTACCGATGACATCCGAGCCCTGCTCGACAACGGAGAAACAGCGGCCCTCATCCTCCTGGACCTCTCCGCGGCCTTCGACACTGTCTGCCACCGTACCCTAGTACAGCGCCTCAGCAACGTCGGCATCCAGCAGAAGGCACGGGACTGGATCATCTCCTTCCTCGCCGGAAGGACACAGAGAGTCCGCCTCCCCCCGTTCAGATCGGAGGCCACCGAAGTCATCTGCGGCGTTCCCCAAGGCTCTTCGCTCAGCCCAACACTCTTCAACGTCTACATGAGCCCCCTCGCAGCCATCGCACGCCAGCACAACCTCAACATCATCTCCTACGCCGACGACACCCAGCTGATCCTCTCCCTCACCAACGACCCCGCCACCGCCAGAGCCAACCTGCACGAAGGGATGACAGACGTAGCCAAATGGATGTCGAACAGCCGCCTGAAACTGAACTCGGACAAGACGGAAGTCCTCATCCTGGGATCCTCACCCTCCGCCTGGGACGACTCCTGGTGGCCCCCCGCCCTGGGCAGCGCACCCAAACCAACAAACCACGCACGCAACCTGGGCTTCATCCTTGACTCCTCCCTCTCCATGACCAGACAAGTCAACGCCGTCTCCTCGTCGTGCTTCAACATCCTGCGCATGCTACGTAAGATCTTCCGGTGGATCCCCACCAAGACCAGGAAGACGGTCACCCAGGCCCTCGTCACCAGCCGACTGGACTACGGCAACTCCCTCTACGCTGGAACCACCGCCAAACTCCAGAAGAGACTCCAGCGGATCCAGAACACCTCAGCACGACTCATCCTGGACATCCCCCGCCGCAGCCACATATCCGGACACCTGAGAGATCTGCACTGGCTGCCGGTCAACAAAAGAATCACCTTCCGGCTCCTCACCCACGCACACAAAGCCCTACACAACCAAGGCCCAGGATACCTAAACAGCCGCCTCAACTTCTACGCTCCCAAACGCCAGCTTCGATCGACCAGCCACGCCCTCGCCGCCGTCCCCCGCATCCGAAGAGCCACCACAGGAGGAAGGTCCTTCTCCTACCTGGCCGCCAAGACTTGGAATTCCCTCCCGGCCCACCTCCGCCTGACCCAAGACCACCTCGCCTTCAGGAAGCAGCTCAAGACCTGGCTGTTCGAGCGGTAGCGGACCCCCCACCCCCCAGCGCCTTGAGACCCTCCGGGTGAGTAGTGCGCTATATAAATGCTTGATTGATTGATTGACTCTAAAAACCCATACCACCCCTCAACTCCACCCATTCTTGATCCCTAAAAACCCTCACTACACCTAAACCCTTTCTACACCAGATCTCACCCATCACTAACTCCTAAAAAACCCTAATCACCATTAAACATCACCCATTCATGGACCAAAAACCCTCGCTACCCTTAAACTCCATCCAATTTTAATGTAATTTTGAGTTTTTCCTTAAAATTACCTCTCCTTTAAAATGTTTCCTTTACCTTTCAATTTGTTTGTAAGTTCTTAAAATTGCCTTAAAATAGTTTTTCTAGAAGTTGGTTTCCTCCTAAGTGGTTTCTCCGTTTCCGTTTTTCTATTAATTCACATACATCACCCATCTCATCCAACCCAGAGTGATTACCTTACTTACCAGCAGAAAACATCTTATGGTTTCCTGCCACGGGGAAAAGATGAGCCTTCCAGACACTGAAGTAGTGGAAATTTCATGTCTTTCTCTTCAGAACTGTTTTTAAGTACTTAAAATAATTTTTTTGTATGATTATTTAAAATCTTTACATTCAAGGGGGGAACATCCTTTACAACGCGGATGTTACCCCGCGCTACCATTACGACGCGTCTCCTACAAAACAAGTCGTAACCACGACTTGCGCTGGAGGGCGCTCAAGGACAAGGAATAGTTAATTTACTATTCCAACACCTTCCCTACTATCCACGGGGACTGGTGTTGGAATAGTAAATTAAACTATTCCTAAGTCCGCACCCTACAGCGCAAGTCGTGGTAACGACTTGCGTTGTAAAACACGCGTTGTAACGGTACGCCTGGTAATAGCCCGCGTCGTACCGTCATACATCCCATTCAAGGCCAGTCTCTTAATTTTCAAGCAAGATGGCAGCATAGCAATAAAAAAAAAAGTTAAAGAGAAAAAGATTTGTAACATTTTGAAATAGTTTAGTAGTTTGATAAAGTACACCATCAAGTGGTTTTCTTTGGATCTGCATTTCCTTTTTGTGGTTTGCGTGGTATTAGTACTTAATTACGACAACATGGGGAGGTTGTAACAGTCCTGTAATTGATCATTCCATGGACAGGCTTTTAAAAGCAAGAGACTAAAAAGTCAAAAAAACTTCCTTTGAGAACTCAATTAATCACAACTGTTCAATCGAGCGTTCACCACCATAGTCTCATATATCCTGTGTTACAGTTTCCCAAGGTTCCATTATTGTTATTACTTCTGATGGCTATCTTCAATTCTATCCTGGAGCACGTTTACCTCCTGACTCTCCTCCACAGTCCCATGATTTCTGATTAATACCAAATTGTATACCCTAGGACTAAAACTCTTTTGGACACAATGTACTGGTCTCTTTTATCTCTAAGATATACAGCATTTTGTGTGTACTAATGACAGGTCACTTTAATAGGTAACTTTTATCCAGTCTTCCCTAGAGTTCAGTCCTTTTCTAACTGCATTCAATCTAGAGATATGTGATTGTTCTCTGAACTTTCTCTTTTACTTAAACACCCACCTCCTCTGTTGCCTTTGATTTTCTCTAGAGTAAACCAATGGAAATCTGTATACGGGAGATAAATTGTTGTCCTGAAGAAGGTGGTCAAAATTTGTCAGCCACTGAAACGCGTCAACGCTTACTTTGAGCTAAATCTGAGGCACACAACGATAAAATAGATGTTAATTTATGAACAATCGTGTATCTTAATTGTTGTTTCATATGAATTATCAAACTAGAAAGATACCTGTTATAGGGCCAGATGTAGGTGGGAGATTTTGGCCGAATTCGGCCGTTACCGACCGGTAAATGGCCATGGAGATGTAGGGGGATAAAAAACATGCATTTTCGGTAATTTTACCGAATCGGTAATTTTACCGATTCGGTAAAATTACAGAATCGGTAAAATTACCAAATCTGTATATTTTACCGAATCGGTAAATATACCGGTCGGTAAAATTACCAAAAATGCATTTTTGGTATGTAGGTGCCAAGTTTAACATTGACACAGGGCTTTGAAAATCGGTATTTTACCATGCAATACAATTGCATGGTAAAATACCGATTCAGGTGTACATGCACATCTGTGCATGTACACCTGTGCCATGTGGCACACATACATGCCCTTAGGGCCCTTAGGGCATGTATGTGTGCCACATGGCACACAAGCCTAAAACAGGGGTGCCAGAGGGTGTCAAAGTGACACCCCCTGCACCCTTGCAAAATTCGGTATTTACCGATTCGGTAAATACAGAATCGGTATTTGATATTGAATCCTATGGGCTTCAAGGCCCATAGGATTCAATATCAAATACTGATTAGGTATTTACCGAACCGGTAAATACCGAATTTTAGCGATTCGGTAAAATTTACCGAATTGTTACCTACATTAGAAATACCTACTCTTAATTACCGAATCGGTAAAATTCGGTAATTAAGAGTCGGTATTTCTGATTTTGCTACATCTGGCCCATAGTCTTTTGTGTTCTCCCTATTTTTGTAATCTCTTTTTACTGTACATGAATTTAGGTAAATGTGCTTTTAATTGAAGTTTTATGTATAAATCATTTATAAATGTAACATATCGGTGTTAGAGATTTGAATACTTTAGTTTTGGGGTCAATATTGAAGGATCTAGGAGACAATGGTGGTGAATGATATAATGAATGGCTGTAGATAATGAGTTGCGATTGCTTGAGTTCCCAAAGGGACCCTCTCATTCCCCCTACTTTTAACAGCAAGGGACATGAATTTCAGGAAGCATCTGGTTGTTGGGGATCTTTGCCTTTCAAATACTGCATCAGTGTGTTTTCGCATGTATGTATTTTTAGTTTTAAAAACACTGGTCTCAATAGCTGTTTACTCAATGAGAGTAAATTTCCACCTCAGCATATAATGTGCGGCAGGAACTCTGTAGCTGCTGTGCATAATTGGTATGTGTAGTCCAATTCACCAGATCTACTGCTGTACTGAGAGTACCTAGGGGGGAACAGCCCAAATCGTGTTTATATTAAATCTCTATTCTGTTTTAAAGACAGTGGCTGATCTAGATATTTTTGTTTTGCTGATGTCTTATTGAATTTGGACACCATCCCCACATTGCTCTCCAACATCAACCATGTTATCATCTACAAACAGCAATTTAGATTTGTTTTTAGCAGTTTAGATAGCTTTTTTTTGGCAGTCTCTTTTCCCATATTTTCATACGGTTTAATTCACTTAAAAGCTGGTGATAAATAAGTGCTCCACACAGTAGCTTGTTGTGATACTGCTTGCAATGCAAGCACATTTACAGATTTGGGATTTAGGGGGATTCACCTTAATTTTAAAAAGTAGCCCACATATGTGACATGAAGGGTGTATGTCTGTTTAGGTAACTGAAACTCCAAACGTTTTTGAGCTTGCAAGGTACTGACAGACAAGTGGACAGCTATCTGCAAATTCGATACTGAGCCATCTTTGCCGTCATAGGTTAGCTTAGATTAGGTAGATGTTTTCATTAGTTTGCAGTCCACTATTCTGGGTATTAACCAATGTTTGTGCCTGATAAGTTATTAAGTAAATGGGAGTTTGATCGAATATCACTGTATCATCAGCATATTGTAGAATGTTTACATTTTGTCTTGCTAAAGGAATTTCAATTGATGTTGTCAAGGCTATATCTATGGCTGCTAGGTATACATTGAAAAGAAGGGGGCTAAAATGTGTCCTTGCTTTGGCCCCCTGTTAGAATATATTTTCTCAGAATAGGCCTATTGCAAGTTTAGTTTCTTACAGGTGTCAATGTAGAGGCTTACGATTGCTCTTAACAGCCCCAGCCTTTTAATTTTAACCATGGCTTCCCTCTGTCTATGATACCAATTACTGTGGCAAAGTCAAAAAACGATGCCTATAGTAGGTGGCCCTTAATTTTCATTGTTGTATGGATCAGTAGCAATTGGGTTAATAGGTTGTATTCTATGTCTTTTTGAATCTGGTTTGAAAGATGGGAACAAGAAGATTGGTGGAACCCATTCTTCCAGTTCCTTATGTAGGATCTTAGTGCAGCATTTTCTCTCGGTGCCCAGCAATACTATTAGTCAGTAATTCTTTAGTGCTGTGGCCGCCCCGTTTTTGTGGATGGGAGCCAAGAGTGAACCGTTCAGGAACTCAAGTATTGACTTTGAAATGAAACAATTCTTGTAGAGTGGGAACAATATCTGGGCCTGCAGTGTTTCCTATGTACACTGATGCTGGAATTCTGTGGAATCATGGTGCTCCATCACTACAGATAGATTTTAATATGTGTTTCACCTCTTTTAACGATGTTGACAAACCCAGTGTCTTTGAAGATCACTATTTAAGAGGTGCGTTTTAAAAGGGGTCCCTTTACAAATAACTTTTTCATGTGGACCGACCATCTTGACAGAGGAGCCCTGTTGCTTTCACCAGTATTGTCTCTTGATAGGGTCCAATTCACCACGTTCTAGAAGTTTCAAGATCTTTCGAGTTGGTGACTCCATCTAGTTTTACCAATGATTAGTCCTCTCCAGCACATCTCATTTCCCACATTGTTTTCCTGAAGAGTGCTCTTATTACAGCAACCTACAAAACGTAAAGATTATTACACGTAGATGACCTCATGGCCTAATTTAATTCATATTTAAGTTTATATTTAAGTTCCCTGGGTAATGCTGCATTATACTACTGAGATGGCCTTTTGCAATTTTGTTCAGGGTATTGCTTAATTCTTTTGAAAGCTTCTGGATAAGTAGTGGCCATTATCTTGCACCACTTAGAAAAATCATCTCTGTGTCTTCCTATTCTTAATAATTCCATTCTATCTCTTTTTCCTCCTTCTTTCTCAAATTCTTCCCACCTTCCAAAGTGCCCTCCCTTTTCTGGACTCACTCTCTCTTTCCCTTACTACCATCTGGCATGTTTTACCACACTATTTTTCTTGACTTTTTTTTAATCTGATATTTCAATTTCATGGCTTATTTCTTATGTCTCCAATTGTCCTATTTCATTTTCATATTTTCTTCACTCTTCATTATGGTTTTCACTGGGTCCCTATTATGATTCAACCACACTTATAACCAATATACTTCTAGTTTGGTTTCCAAATTTGGCTTTTCCTAACATTGTGCTGTTATTGATTCTCAAATTTTTAGCTCTTGGTGTTCGTTTGATCCTCAGGTTTATGAGACAGACCTTTTCCTCTATTTCCACTGTCAACCACTGAATGCCTACCCACTCATTTCATATTAATCCAAAGAAAACTGAAATTCCTCGCTTTCCTGTTTTTTCTTCCCACTTTTGTCTGTCCATCCTTTTTTCAACTTCCCATATATGCCTCTTTCCTTCGATCTGTAAACCGGGAGTAATTTTCGACTCATTATCCTACTCTCCCCAAATTTCTTCTTCTGCCCAGATATCCAGGTTTAATCTCTGAAAGAGTTGCTCACACATTACCTTTCATGCCACAAAGCCCTTGTTTTAGTTTATCTTTCCCCAAACTACTGTTTTTCAAAATGTTTGTTCTCCTAGCATGTCTCTTGTTTCTACTTAACACATATGTTCACCTCCTTTTCAAGCCTCCTGAATTCCATCTTCAGTTTATTGTTTTGTTTATTGTCTACAATAGCATTATGGTCTGTCCTTGTCATATGTACCCTCATTAGTCAGAATCTAACTTCCCATCTCACACTCTGCTCCTCCTTGCAAATCTCGTAATAGTACATTTTCCTTGGGCTAGTGCATTGTTCCATTTCAGATCTTTCTTCTGTAATTGGCTTAGGCTTTGAAATGATATTTCTTATTCTGATCATGCTGCTTGGACTATCAGCTTCTTACCACATTGAAAAAAAGAGGAAAGGTTATAGTAGGCGTAATTCGGAATTAATTCTATCAACTTCATGTTTTTGTGTCCACCCCAATCATTGTAGTATGCAAGGAACAGCAAGCATAATTATTTTGTCATTTAATTTAAATTCTTTAGAACTCTTTCTATACATTTGTAGAACAACATCATTGAATCGTTTTCTCATTTTCCAGGCTGCAGTTATATTGGCTCATTGGTTTCTAAATTCTTAGCTAAAGGGCCTGCTGCCAAAAGACAGCAGAAGTCCTGTACACCTTCACTGAAGCCTCTTTTTGAATGACAAGAATGAAGGTATTGCTGATGGCAGGCCGATTAAAGTTTTCTCTCAATTTGAGGTGTTGAGGGTGTTACCATATTGGAATCTGTAACATCTGTGCAAGATCATCATGAAGGATATGGCAGTCTTGCACAGAAACCCTTGACAGTGCCTTGGCTTGCAAGAGGAGGACTCCTAACACATCAGGGAGATTTTCATTGTGGGGATATTAATGGTGTGAGATCTAGTACTTAGGATTTTTTTCTAGAAGTTGCTATGTTTTGGAAAGCGTTCTTGGAGATTGATGGGTTTCAGAATTTTGTGTTATTCCATTTGCAAGCTGACACGTTTCATTGGCCATAAACAGGGCTTTAAGTGGGATGAAAAAGTGGATGATCTATAAACAGGAAGGTACTATGTAATTAAGATCATGGCTTTAACACAAAGTAAATGTCTGTGATTCCCATAGTGTGCCACCTGACTGACATTTGGGTTCCTCTTTCTGTTATTGCATCCAGATATATAACACAGCGACTGACATACACCTAAAACCACCCAGGACTTTTGTGCTTTGTCAATGGTCCTTAGCTGTTTAAGATAAATGAGTGACAGCATGGATTTTGCTGTAAATACTTTAGAAAATGTTTCAATTCTGAAATTTGGGCTGTGTATTAAACTTACTAAGGCCTGTGGAAGGGGTGGGGGTCTTCAGCATGTCTCAATCACTCCAGTTATGTTCACTCTATGTAAAGAATGCCCTTTTTCTCTCCAGAAGTTGTCCATTAGCCTATCTTTTACCTCATCCCTTTCTTGTTCAGGACCTTGTTTACATTCTCTCCTTAATGCACTTCCTCACATCTCCTTCACGTCACCAACCTCCAAACCCACAATGCATGCACTCACCTGCAAGCACTGCAATTTCTTTTAGATTCGCCTTGTCAATATATATATTTTTTTAAGTTTGAGAGCTTTATTGATTCAACAGTTTATAAAACAGCAAGGTGACATCAGTAGGAACAAAATGAGTGAGAAAAATATGGAAAAAGATGAATGATAAACTACTGGTGACACTAAGAAAAATCCAAGAATATTCTAGTTTTAAGGGGGAAAGGGGGGGGGGGGAAGAGGGGAAATAAAAACCATATTAATATCAATCATATATATATATAGGCATAAACATAAACAATTGTTGGCAAGGAAAACAAATCAAATGCACAATAACCGAAAGAAGGAAGTATCATATATAACATGAAAGAAATAACCAAAACTGTGAAATCTAAGGAACGAAACTGCAGGCAGGAGTACAGATGTTCAAGGGGGCTTAAAATTGTCAGAGGAAAGTGGAGTATAGCCTCTTCTAGCAGATTGATCTAAATACAGGGTAAGGGGTAACCAGTAAAGCTCAACATTGCGAGAAGGTTTACAGGAGGAGGCAAAGGCAACATCAAGTCTATGGGAATTACACAGGAGATTCCACCAACAACGAATGGAAAGATTTGTAAGGGACTTCCAATTGGAGGCAATGTGTTGAAGAGCATGGGCTAGCATGAGATCAAGAAGACCAAGTGAGTGTGAAGGGAGGTTCAAAGAGTCTGAAAGACTTCCTAGAAACACAAGGGAATTGGAGTAGGGAACAGAAAGTGTAAAAATGCATGATATGCGAGACCAAACTTGTTTCCAAAAAGCTTGAACAAAAGGACAGAGAAAGAAAAGATGAAAAAGATCAGCTTCAGGTGTGTTGCATGTCCAGCAGTTAGAGGTGGAAGAAGAAAGAAAACGAGACAGAGAAAGAGGAGAAGGATAAAGTCTATGATAGAAGAAAAAGACGGACTGAGTGAGGGATGCAGCGCGAGAAGTCTTCAACGTTTTAGTCCAAATCTTATCCCAGAGAGAAATAGACCAAGAACAAGCCAGCTCCTTCTCCAAAGATAGCTCCACTTTAGACTTGGGGCGTTCAGGGTTAGGGGCGGAGAAGAAGCGATAGATAAGAGAGGCTTTAGGAAAAGTGGTAAGTATGGTAAGAAGAGGGGAAGAGGGGGGAGGGAATTCTGAAGATGGGAGAGAATAATAACGATCAAGGACAATTTCCATAAGAATATAATATTTCTGTGCAAATGAACGAGGGCAGTGAAATTGTGTCTGAAATTGAGGGAAAGAGCAAGGTGAGGAACCATCAAAGAGATGATGAACCCAAATAATACCTTTCGATCTCCAAGAAGACCAGGCAATAGGTCTATTGCACAAAAGAATAAGTGAGTTATACCAGATGGGCAAAAGTAGGAAAGATTCACGAGAAACGGTCAACGGGGAGAGCAAGGGTTTCAAGAGAGAAGAAGTATGTTTGAACAGTGGAGGGACAATATAAGGGGATTTAGAAGTAAAGCGAAGTACATCTTGAAATGAAAAGGGTAATAATAAAGAACGTTCAATATGAAGCCAGAGGGGAGAAAAAGGGGATAGCTCTGATGATAGCCTGACGAAGAGAGAAGGATTTATGATAGAGGCGAAAATCTGGAAAATTAACTCCTCCATTTGATTTGGGTTTGCGAAGAGCCGATAAAGATATACGAGGTTTTTTCTGTTTCCAAAGAAATTTGGATAAGATAGAGTCAATGCGATGAAAGTAAAGGGCCGGGATATGGACAGGGAGCAACAGAGAGTAAATAAATCAAAATAGGTGCAATCATCATCTTGACAGAATCAAGACGACCCCACCAGGAAAGGAAGAGAGGATTCCAGGAAGAAAACAGCCGTTCAATTCTAGAGATGACTGCGTTCATATTGAGTTTGATAGAGGATGAGATAGAGTTAGAAAAAAGAACTCCGAGATATCTTATTACTATTCCAAGCGAAGCTTGTGGAGGTGAAGAAATGTGGAAGACAATATTTAGTCAATGGAAGAATTTCCATCTTGTCGGAATTAATTTTATATCCTGAGGCAAGAGAAAACTTCTCAAACTCAGCTAACAAAGAAGGGACAGAGGAAACTGGATCCGAAATAAATAAAAGAATATCATCAGCGTAAGCAGATAATTTGAGTTGATGTTCTCCATATGGAAAGCCAGAAATCGAGGAATCGTTACGAATAGAGGATAGAAAAGGCTCAAGAGCTAAGATAAAAAGAAGAGGGGAGAGGGGGCAACCTTGACGAACCCCACATTGAAGCGTGAAAGATGAGGTGAGCTGACCATTTACAAGGACTGAAGCTTTGGGCGTGGAGTAAATTAAAGAAATAAACGAAATAAACTTGGGACCAAAACCATGCCATTTCAGGGAAGCAAGCAGGAAAGACCAATCAACTCTATCGAAGGCTTTTTCCACATCTACAGAAATAGCCGCTAGGGGGATAGAAAGAGAAAAGGCTTTGCTTAAAACATTGAGGAAAAGTCTAGAATTATCCGAGGTGAGACGACCCTTAACGAATCCGCATTGTTCCTTCCCTATGAGAGATGGCATGAAGGGATCAAGACGTAGGGCTAACAATTTAGCAAAGAGTTTATAGTCAACATTGACCAAGGATAGGACGATCATTTTTACAAAATTTAGGATCGCGGCCTTCTTTAGGAATGAGGCAGATAGTAGCATCTTCAAAAGAACCCTGAGCAAGGCCAGCGGAGCAAAATGACTGAAAAAGAGAGAGAAGTTTGGGCAAAAGAAGATCAGAAAAATGTAAATAAAATTCAACCGGAAATCCGTCAGGACCCGGGGTTTTGCCTTTGGTAAGGGAAGACAATGCAGTGGAAAGCTCATGTAGGGTAAAATCCGTTTAGATGTCTGAGAAGTGAAGTTGGGACGTATCAGGTTTAGGCAAATTATCAAAGTAGGATTGAAGAAGAGCAGGTGAAGGGCGGTTTTCGGGAGTGTACAAAGATTTATAAAAAGATTGAAATTGGTCTAAGATATCTTTATTGGTATGCAGGAGAACATTGGAAGGGGACTAGATGGAGTCTATGAAAGTACGTTCTTTACGCGACTTGAGGTACTTAGCAAGTAATTTGCCTGATTTGTTACGACCGCCATAGTAGCGGGCACTACTACGAAGAAGAAAGGAAGAGGCCGAGTCAGTGGTGAACTTGTTAAAGGCAATTTTGGCTTGAAGAAGTTCAGAGGACATATGTTTAGGGGAGGAAGTATAAAACTGATGTTCCAAGGTTTTAATATGGGCTAAAGCAACTGCACGCTTTTGGAGAAACTGCTTTTTTTTCTTAGAAACAAAGTCAATAATAAATCCACGGGCTGTAGCTTTGAAAGAATCCCATAGGACATGGGGGGAGATTGAGCAGGAAGAATTCAATAGTAAAAGAGCGAAAAGAGCGAAAAGAGCGAAAAGAGGAGGAGAAATGAGGGTCAGTTAGCATGGAGGAATTAAAACGGCAACGAGACGATTTAGGAAGAGGGGGAAGGAGGTCAAAGTCTGCAACAATAGGAGCATGGTCAGATATTACAATAGGTTCAATAGAGGAAGACAAAAGATTTTGGGATAAAGAAGAGGAGAGAAAAATATAGTCCAGACGAGAAAAGGAAGCATGTGGGGGAGAGAAGAAAGAAAAATCTAAAATGTCTGGATGAGTGAGTCTCCAAGAATCTACAAGGTGAGCCTGTGTAATAGTATCCAAGAACTGTTTATGGGGTTTATGTAGGATAAAGCGGACAGAGGACTTACGATCTAAGAAGGGATTAACTATCTGATTACAATCGCCACCTAAAAGGAAACAATCATCTTTATGTTGAATGCATTTGGAAGTGATTGATGGCCGAAAGGAAGAGTCAAAATTCCTGGGACCATAAACATTAAACACAGTAATTGGAATTGCATTAACAAGTAGTTTAGCTAAGACCCAACGAACTTCATCATCTCATTCCTCTAGCATAACCTTGCATTTGAGTCGTTTGTGAATCAAAATAGCAACTCCATTCATTTTATGAGGGGCCGGAGAAAATAACACCGTACCAACCCACTGTCTTTTCAACTTTAGGTATTCAATTTCAGATAGGTGGGTTTCTTGGATAAGAGCAATATCGGGATTATAAGAGGAGAGGTGTGATAGTACTTTCTGCCTCTTGATAGGATTATTAAAACCTTTCACATTCCATGAAACAACCTTAAATATTAAAACAGAGTAAACAATTCAAATTCGGAGAGTGCAAAACATACTGTAACAGCGAGAAACCAAGTATTAAAAGGCCGGAATTAAGAAAGTATGAAAAAAGAATAAGGAGAAAGGGGAAGAGAGGGGATAAAGGAAAGGAAGAAAAATTAGCAAGACAAAGGGAAGAGAAAAGACAGAGAAGACAGCACAAATCCATAAGGATGACTGCAAAAAACATACCTGAAGGGGGAATACAAATAGGGAGATGGAGAAGTGGTGATGCGTAACAAGACGGATCAGACCAGGAGCAGAGGCATGATCGCACCGAGACCTCATAGAACCACACAGGGATGACACAGGATGAGGGGAATAATCAGTACAGTGCAATTCTGTAGTGGGAAGAAAGAAAAACAATTAATGAGAGGAGCAAGTATAACAAAAATAATATAAAATATAGGATACAAACAATATAGAATACAAGCAAAGCGGAATACAAATCAGAGATAAGCACTTCAACATACTAAAGGAAGATGAATGGAGATATAAACAACAGAAATAAACAGTAAATACATAAATACAAGGAACAAAAGAACATCTAAAGATTAGAGTCAAGAAGGCAGCAAAACAGATCAGCCACTTTTTGAAGGGGAGGATTCCATTTCAGCACTGTTCTGCAGAAGGATGAAGTTTCGAAGTTCACCAGGATCTTGAAAGGACCAAGTCTTATTTTGATGAGTCCCTCTGAAGGTGCAATGATGAAACAAGCCATAACATGCTCCAAGGGAGAGCAGAGAAGGGCAAGAAATTCCTTTCGTCTAGAGGCAGTAGCATTAGAAACATCTTGGGTTAGGAATACACGTTGACCTAGCCAGGATACTTGTCGTTTGGCTCTAGCCGCAGAAAGAATGGAAAGAAGATCCGTGAATTTCAAAAAAAGAATGATGACACCACGAGGTTTTGTAGAGGCAGTTGTACGTGATCCGAGTCTGTGGGCCCTTTGGATGCTGATGGCCGTAGAAGGTGGCATGTCCAAATGTTTTGGAAGAAAAGAGGTGAAGAAAGTGACTGGGTCGTCTCCCTCAAGTGATTCTGGTAAACCATAAATACGTAGGTTATGTAAATGTAAATGTAAATGTACAGGAATTTATATAGCGCAAATCACCAAGCGGTTTCTAAGCGCTTGCTTAGGGAACCCGTCCTGGTATTCCCCTGTGAGATAACCCCAGCAGGGTATCCGCAAGGTGAAAGCCAGGCATCCCGCCGCGAGGGGCCGTTGTGGAGATTAAGCAAGCTATTGCCCAGAGTCGCAGAGTGTGAACCCGTGAATCGAGTGGGCACCGGAGCGAGAATTGTCGAGTCCATGGACATTTTAGGACTCAAGACCCCGCCGAGCCGGGAATTAAACCCTGGTCCCGGGCTGACCTCTGCTTTCAGGTCTGCCTCCTCTAACCAGTGAGCCACACTTCTCCACGTATTCCTCCTGTTGCGATTTTCCAAATCCTCCGTATGGTGTTGAAGCGAGAGAACAGTCTTTTCCAAAGAGGTGATGCGTTGTGTGTTGGATTGAACCCCAGGAATTTGCTGTTCAATTGAGGAGATTCGGACGTCCATGGTCTCCCACTTGTCCTTTAAAAGTTGCATATCTTTACTTGTTTCCTCAACGAATGGGCGCAACGCCCGGATCTCTTCCAAAATCAAGTCTATGGAGGACGAAGAAGAAGATTTATCTGGTGAAGGAGGGTCTTGTTTTAGTCGTTTGGAAGATGTCGCCGGAGGTGAAGATTTATTTAAAGAGGCCTGCAATGCTGAGGAACGTTGAGAGGCAGAGGTCGCCATCCTGGAAGACTGCGGAGAGGCGTGCAACTCAGTGGGAGGACTTACAGGAGTATTCACAGAGGGAGTAAAAATAAATTTAGGCTTGCGTAAATTGACCATAAGAGAGCGACCAGTCCAATAATAGCACTAAAAGAGGAGGTGTATAATCAGCACTTCGTCCAGTGAGAATTAGTCAAGTTGAGCCACCATAAGCAAGAACAGAGCAAAGGACCATACAAAAAGGTACTTGACTCTAATTATGGGCCTTAAAAATTCCAGTGAAAGACAAACTACATTGTAAAACGTTACAGTGTAGAGGGACCAGCCATTACGCAGCACATATCAGAAGGCATAAAATGGCGGAAACGCAGTCCGCTAGGGGCTGAAGAAATCGCGGAAACCACAGGTTCCTGATATTCAGAAATGCTGGAGGCCTTTACACAAAGGAATGGAGAACCATAATATGAAAAAACGTTGAAAAAACCACAGGAGCCCTGATTGAGACCAGGGTGAGGCGTCATACAGTGAGATATGGTCCAGAGACTTTGCAATAGCTCCCATGTAGCATGCCAAAGTGTTGAAAGGAGGTCACTACATACACTGGTAAGCAGGCACACTGTAGGAGCTTAGGAGAGTCAACTGTGAAAGCATTGTTAGGCATGTAGGAGGAGGTTCACCATGAAGAATGTTCCATTTACCAGTGAACAAAGAGGCAAGCATTATTCACACCATTTATCCAACAGTCATTATATAAGAGATGCAGAGAGTTTGAAGCGGGAGGTGGAAACAACAAAAGTGCGATGTTAAATCCGTGAGGGAAAGCCACAGCTCTGAAATCAGCCGCAGCGTATTGTGGTACTGAAAATTCTGGACCCGTGTCATAAACATCGTCGAATCATGACGATTTTGGTATCAGCAGACCGAGAATGACGAATATACTATATACAGGCATTTTCGGCGTACTCGAATGGCTAGATCACCATTAAATCAGGGATTCCGTCCTGAACCCTCGGGTTCCATTTTGTGCATGACAGCCATTTTGTGGTTGCCCTCACATAGGCTGATGACTAAGGTCAAAACGAGTCTTAAGGACACGTACACCTTTGCTGACTTTTGTGTGACCTGGGCAAGCTGACTCCACTGCCTGAAGCCAAACCTGTTCGGCCAGTTCCTCTCCCAGTGGCCGATCGAGATTAGTATCACGGCACAGCAAACCATAAACCTTTCATCACATCCAAACCACGCCAAATCTTACACACACCTGTCTCTTCTTTCTGTTTTATGACTTGCTTTACGAGGAGGATGTGCCCGATTTTATTAGGGGTCCGTCTGATATCTGATGAAAATGCTGGGCCTTGCCGGGAAATTGATTGTGGGCTGGACAAACTGAAAATGGGCTTGTCATCATGAATCTGCTTTTTCTTTGTTGTGAAAATATGTGAATGGTCAACTGTAAAATAAGGAATGTTTGCCTAAAGCATAATATTTTGTATAAAAAGGGATGACTGGCTTTGTAAGTTGAGCAGTCTCCTGAGAATATACACTGTGTTGTACTTCTAGGATACCTGTTATTGGCTGCAGCCAATAAATTCGATCTTTGACTTCACCAAGAAGACTCTGTGTTTCTGTAGTCTGGGACAGGAAGGACTCGAAGTCATAGGGTGTGTTCCCTGGCACCGCTGGGTTCTTAAAAACCCAGTACTTCAGTTGGCGCCCAACGGTGGGCGATTTCAGCGGTACCGGTCCAAGCCAGAGGTTTGTGAGGAGCTTCGTGTGAAAATTCTGGAGGAAGGCCAACCACTTCATCGACCCCTGTATGTCGTTCGTGGTCCGAAAGTCTTTGCTGCGAGGTTCCCCGCGTCCCGACGGCTACGAAGGACTGCTGCCCTGACTATCGCCCTGTCTTGGACCCTCTGATGATTTGTAGAGCGAAACGATAGACGAGTCTTCTGGTGACGTCATCGATACCTCAGTTAAGTATAAGTGGAGCGTCTCCCAGTCCTTAGTTTGGTTCTTAGTTTGGGTATCCCCTTGGGATCTTTGAATTGGAACTTGCAAGTACCAAAGCCGAGGGACTCGTGTATTCACGAGACTATCGCATTTCGATAATCCTTTGAAGTTTGAAGCTAGACTAGTGAGCAAAGATGCCTGGTCTTAGCAGACTTGGAAATTTGTTTTGTCTTGGTTGTAATAGGGATCCCCGATTGGAGGACTCGTGTCCGGTTCCTCCAATTGGAACTCCAACCTATGAACTCTATGTAAAGCACGGCGTGGGCCCCATCACGTATAATGAAGTATGGATTCGATACACCAGGAAGGATGGTGTTTTAAAATGGCCCCAATATGGTAGTTTTGACACAGAGATATTAGATAATCTAGAGGTTAGACTCTTTAAAAAGAAAGCCCGTCCGGGGATGTTTCACTCTTTCCACCTATGGCGAAAGGAAGCCAAACAGAAAGAAATTAAATTAGCTAAAAGGAATAAAAGAGAAAAGGGTATCTCGATAATGCAAGCTGCTATGCAGTATAAAGATAACGAAGAAGAGCAAGCGAGTGAGCAGTTGCACAGGCAACTTAAAATGGCAATCGATAAATGCTATCCAGTTTTGTCACCCCTCCAGCAAGATGTAGCAAAAGAACTTGAGAAAGACCCTCTAATGTCGCATTTATTGAATTCGCCACCCCCCTATGCGCAGAGTGCTACTGCACCTCCGCAACCTTCAGTTGTGCAACCTCCGATTATTGTGCCTCAGATCCTTCCACAGCCGCCAGCTCCTCTTCAGTTGGCTCCTACTGCTACGGCGCAGCCTCCTCAAGGGCCGCTAACTTTGCTACCTGCTCCCCCTGTACTTCCTACAACTTTGCCTACTGCACCGACTACCTTTTCTGATGTTCCTACTGTTACTGTCTCTGCATCTGCATCTGCATCTGCCTTGCCTCACTCTGCTTTTCCTCCTGTTCTTTCGTCGACTTCTCCTTCTGTTCGACAGAGAATGACTGACACTGTTGCTAGACTCCTATCTCCTCTTTTTGGGGCAGCAAGTATGACCCCTGTTTCAACGCACAAACAGTTGCGCAGTCAATTGCCCGACTCTAGAGAGCGGGAAACATTGGATTATTTGGCACATAAATGGGTTACAGACCCCACAAGATATGAGCTAAAGTCTGTTATGGATGTCTTCCAGCAGTGGGAAGCACCGAAGCAAAGATAAGTTTTTGATAAAATGTGTGCTTTTCTTTGTGAGGATTTGGAGAATAATGATTTGGAGCCCAATCCACCTGAGTTGTGTCATGTACGGTTCGAGTTTGCAAAAGGAATGATAGTGGGTTCCGGTGTTGAAAGAGCAGTTGCGACATTGTTGTCATTTAGGAGGGAGGCTATCTCTCGGTCATTGTTTGAGCCTGATCCCTCTGTTAGGAGGAAAGCGAGACAATATCCCATGAGAGAAGTTCTCCCGGTATGGAAGGATGCCGTTGCAGCTGATGTCGCTAATCACGTCGATGCTGTGCCAGCACATTTTCAGCGTGTTTGGGTACATGTTCCATGGAAGCAAGCTGAAGTTTTGTCCTTAAAGCAAACTTTGCCTGACCCCCGTAAGAATACTGCAGGGTATTATAAGGAACTATCACAGACCGCAGACTCATGTATTATGAATTTAGCTGACATAGACATGTTGTTTGGAAATGTGGTTCCACAGCCTTTGTGGGGATTGATTCGTCATACAGATCATGCGCCGGAGTTAGGTGATACATGGGCTAATATTGCTACAGCAGATGGCCGACAAGTTGGTGGTGCTACACCTGAGCCTTTAGTTGCAGAACTTCCTGGTAAAATCGTTACTTACATGAAAACTTTAATGCCTGCTATGCAAGTGAATTGGGACAAATTGTCTGCATGTAAGCAGAAGAAAGAGGAAACCGTGTCTGATTTCTTCACCAGGTTTGAGGAGACATTTATCGACCACAGTGGTCAAGATATGAGTAAAGAAGGTGGTCAACGGTTGTTCGTTGACAAGTTCATACATCATTTGCTTCCTGAGTTGTGTAAAAAATGGAAAGACTCAGAGAGTTCTTGGGCCGTTTTCTCATCAGCACAGATATTGGCTACTGCGCAGTATTATGAAAATAGAGATAAGGACGAAAAAGATAGAGCAGACAAGAAAACTAAAGAGTTAAAAACGAAGGTTCTCTTACAGCAAGCTTATCCGCCTCGTGGTGGTCAGCGTGATTTTCAGAAACCTCAGCAGTTTCAGAGAAACTCGCAAAGGTTCGAGTTTTCTCAACCTCGTTTTCCTGTAGGCCCTAATCAGTGTGCATATTGTAAAGAAGAAGGTCATTTTAAAAGTAGTTGCCCTGCTTTGTTACAGCGTATGAATGGTGTTTCTAGCGCGAGAGGTCGAGGTGTTCCACAAGCATCTAGAGGTAGAGGACATGGAGGTTTCCCCCAGAATGCACGCTCCTTTCCACCTCAGAATTCAATGAATAGTTTTGATCAGCAGAATAACGCGTCTGGTAGGACGCCTCAGTACTATGCTGATGACTACTATGCGGAAGATGAGAATATGGAAGGTAATGATTGCTAGGACAGCCAGAGACAAAGAGAGGGAGTTGTTTCAGTTCCAGTAGATCAGAGTGGACCTTATGTTGAGGTGATTACATCAGGTGTGTCAGAGCCTTTTCTGTTGGATACTGGTGCTACAAAGAGTTCTATTATGCACTCTAAACTCCCTGGCGCACCTTTGTCTGGCGAAATGAATGTTTCAGTAGGTTTTTCTGGCGCCCCGGTTAGGAACCCGATTTCTAGTCCTATGTCCCTTTCTGTTGGACCTTGTGAATTAGAAGCACCCCTCATTTTGACGACAGGTTGTGGTGAGAACTTGTTAGGTTTGGATTTGTTGAAAAGATTGTATGCAACCTTGTATTGTTCTCCTTCAGGAGTTCAGCTTACACTGGGTAAGAAAGTGGTCTCCCCAATGTATTTGTCGAAGGATAAACTTCCGACAGAATGGTCGCTTCTTCCTGATATTCTTTGGGCTACTGGTCCTAATGATGTGGGTCTTTTTGAAATACCGCCATATGTTGTGACATTAAAAGCGAATGTTAAAATGCCACGTATTCCCCAATACAAGATCTCTAGTGAAGGTGAAAAAGCGTTGCTAGCGATCATTTATGATTTGATTGAAAAAGATGTAATTGAGGAGACAAGAGGCAACGTTTGCAATAGCCCGGTTTTGCCTGTTTTGAAGCGTACTTACCCTTCTCAGCCACCTGTTTACAGGTTTGTGATTGATCTTAGAGAGTTGAACAAAATCGTTGTGCCACAATTTCCAGTCGTTCCTGATATCACTGCCCTATTGACTATGATTCCAGCTTCTGCGACTTGGTTCTCGGTGATTGACTTGAAGAATGCTTTCTTCAGCATCCCGATTGCCGAGGAGAGCAGGGATATTTTCGGCTTCTGTTTAAGAGGACGAAGCTTCCGGTTCAAACGCGCTCCCCAAGGCTATTGTGAGAGTCCATCGATATATAGTCAGGCTTTAAAAACACAGCTTGATACAGTTGTTCTACCTGATGGCGCTACGCTTATTCAGTACGTTTACGATTTGTTAGTTGCTGCAGATACTGAGGAGATTTGTAAAGAAGCAACATTGTCATTGTTGCGTCATTTGTCCGATTTGCTTTTTTAAGACACAAGGGGGACCCAACAGATAGCTAAGTACCATGGGTATAACAACGTTATAGTGAACAAGGGTCCTTAGCTTATTTCTGAATAAAGAACACAATACTGTATAGAAACACAATGGAAACCTATACGTTATAAACTTTCCAAACCCAGCCGGGAGAGGAGTTTATTTCAACAAGAAGTAATGTCCAATCCAACAATACAAACGTAATCACAAGACACAAGCCTGTGCCGTACATAAAAGAAGGAAAAGAAAAAATAGAATAAGGGTGAAAGCGGTATCTATCAGGCATAGAGAGAGAGCAAAGACAGGGCACTGTTGATAGGTAAAAAATCAATAACAGTGTCGCCTGGAGTGGAATATAAACAATCTTATTGGTCAATATTGTAAATATGCGCCCACTCATGGGTGTCGACGTTTCGATCCCTATTGCTCAATTAGATACATGGGATCATCATCAGGACATTTGTAATGAACAAGACATGCCTGATTGTAAGGAAGCCTGTTTAGGAGAAACGAAGAAAAAAGAGATATTTCAAACACTTAAGAGTTGTTTGCAGATGTTTGCCAGCTATGTATCGAATTCGCAGTGTGTGCCCAAGTGCACGGTGTTTGTGACTTAATCAGGCACAAAATAACAGCATTTCCATACTCCTCGGAATCGCAGTGACATGCGTGAAGGGCTGCGAAGATCAGTTGTGAAGTGATGGTGATCAAAACAGTTTGTAGTCTACTAGGTACAGGTATTACTAACGTGGAGTGTCGATAACAGGTTCAAGGGTTACGTGACTATGGCAGGTGGTAAATGGCCTATGGATTGTGGGACACATTAAGCGTAACGTGGGAAGTGTGCTCCCCCTCAAGGGTTACTTGTATAAAGGGAATAGATAATGTCACTACATCCAAGAGTCAACAAAAACAAGATACACTCATTTCCAAATAAAGGTACTAAGCATGACCACGTACCACGTAGTGATTTGTCGTGGAATTCGCTTTGGGGGTCCAGATCAATTTTAAAATTGGAACTTATTAATTCAAAGTTTTTCGTTTCCAGCCGCATATGATGACGCTGAAACCAGAAACCGGGATTCAATATCAGGCTGCAGGGGTGCTAAAGATAGTGCGGTAATGTACAGAAGGGTCTTCCTTACCTTGACTAGCTCAAAACGGGAGACCGATAAGGAGTTAAATAGTATCCGTGTAGGCAGCTGTGGCCATACACGTGTGGTGCCAGCAATGTGGCTTTCCGACGCTGTAAATGCAAGGGGTATAAATCAATACAAGCGTACGGGCGGGCCACAAACGGACATAGAGAAGGCTCCGCGGCTACTTACTTAGTCCAGATGAGGACTCGTCTTTCCCGTGGCTTCCCGGTCAATGCCGAATGCAAGTCAGTGGACTGGGAGTGCGCGCAGAGTTTGTAAACAGCCGCGCTGGTCACATAACTTTCATAACGAGTGCCATAGTTGAGAGGCGAGGTGTCTACCAAGGCGGCCATCTTAGAGTGGATAGCTACGCGGGCCAGTAGTGCCTGTGAGCGGGAGTGCAGGGGCAAAAAGCTGTGATGGTGCCAATGTGACATCAGAAACGGTGAAAAATATTTAATAAAGACAAAATAAATTAACCAGTTAGCATTTCACTTCCAGAAGGTAACATTTCTTGTCTTCCAGACAGTCCATCATTCCAACATGGAGTATTCATAGGGCACCATTACCCATACAGAAAGGTCATTCCATTGTTGTTCCACCTTATAGATTCATTAGTCATTTGTCCAATCAAAGCAACGTGGTCCAGTCCTCACTTCGATTCAGTCCTGTCTGAATGGTATTGAATTGAATGATGGATTTCAATTCCTCACGATTTAGTAACTGCTGTAGGTTGCCACCCCTTTGTGGTAGTTTGATGGATTTCAGGACGGTCCATTGGAGGTCGTCCGCTGTGTGCTTCATATTGGCATAGTGTTCACCCAAGGGGGCATTAGGAGTGCTACACCTAATGCGGCTTCGATGTTGACTTATTCTGGTCCTTACTTTTTGAGTAGTTTGGCCCACGTACATCAGCGGGCAAGGACAGACAATTGCATAAATCACATTGTGACTATTACAGTTTGTGAAGTCTCTTAATTCAATTGTGATGTTATTGTGACTAAACGTGCGCCCCTCAAGTGTCAAATCACAAACAATACAGTGTCCACATTTTACATGGCCCCTCAACGGGGGCAATCCCCAGTTTGACTCAATCGTACCTGTGGGGGGTGGTGAAGGTAGAGCAGCTCGAACCAAATGGTCTTTTATATTTCTACTTTTCTTGAATGCAAACAGAGGTTTGTCAAATGTTAGCTGGCCTGAGTTTAGGGTTGGCCAATAACGTAGAATTGTTTTACGGATTTTGTCAGAGACTGGGGAGAAAGTTGTGACACAAGCAATCCTCCCTGTGCTAGGCTTAGTCTTGGGTTGGAGGAGAACCTCTCTCGGACAATACCATGCACGTTTAGAGGCATTCCGCACTATCCTGTTGGGATAACCTCTTGATTTTAGTTTTGAACACAGGACCCCTGCCTCTTTGAAGTAATCAGCTTTAGCGGAGCAGTTCCTTCTAATCCGAAGGAACTGCGAATTTCTGCGAGTTTCTGGAAAGGAAGAAGATATACATTCCTTACAATATTTCAAAAACCGAGAAGGAGGCAATAGACTCACTCAAACTTAACACCAACTTAATCATTAAGAGCGCGGATAAGGGTGGTGGCATTGTCCTGCAAAATATTGACACCTACAAAAACGAGATCAACCGGCAACTGAGTAACAGGGAACATTACTTAAGACTTGGCCGTAACCCTACAGTTGAACTCCAAGGCCTGATAAAACAGATCACCACGGTTGCCAGGGATGAGGGTTTTCTTAGCAAGAGGGAATTTAATTTCCTTAATGTTAAGTGTCCTCGTCTTCCAGTCATCTACACCCTCCCCAAGGTGCATAAAGACAGTGAGAACCCACCGGGCCATCCAATAGTGTCGGCCTGCGGCTCCATCTTGGAACCATTAGGGTCCTATGTGGACTTTTTCATCAAGGACTTCGTGCCTTCGACGTGCTGTTATGTCCATCACCACCCCTTGTTGTAAATAATTGTGTCCACCCTAAGCGTGGAAGGGTATACTCAGATGTGAGTCCCTTGCTCATTGCACCATCAGGATTCAAGCAAGCCGGGCCGAAGACGGCTGGAATGCCAGAAACCGGTCCCCGGAAGCTTGTTTCCTTCCCAGTGTAAGAATTGGCTTTTGTAGTCTGGTCTGCCCTGTTCCCATGATGCACTGGGCCAGGGACAGACTAATTTGCATACAGCCAGGTTCTGAAACTGGGATGGTGCAATGAGCTAAAAAACGGTGTTGGATCTAGCCCTGATCTTTTGACTGGGTGAGAGTACTCTGCTTAATTCAGAGACTCTGTCCATCACCACCCCTTGTTGTAAATAATTGTGTCCACCCTAAGCGTGGAAGGGTATACTCAGATGTGAGTCCCTTGCTCATTGCACCATCAGGATTCAAGCAAGCCGGGCCGAAGACGGCTGGAATGCCAGAAACCGGTCCCCGGAAGCTTGTTTCCTTCCCAGTGTAAGAATTGGCTTTTGTAGTCTGGTCTGCCCTGTTCCCATGATGCACTGGGCCAGGGACAGACTAATTTGCATACAGCCAGGTTCTGAAACTGGGATGGTGCAATGAGCTAAAAAACGGTGTTGGATCTAGCCCTGATCTTTTGACTGGGTGAGAGTACTCTGCTTAATTCAGAGACTCTGTCCATCACCACCCCTTGTTGTAAATAATTGTGTCCACCCTAAGCGTGGAAGGGTATACTCAGATGTGAGTCCCTTGCTCATTGCACCATCAGGATTCAAGCAAGCCGGGCCGAAGACGGCTGGAATGCCAGAAACCGGTCCCCGGAAGCTTGTTTCCTTCCCAGTGTAAGAATTGGCTTTTGTAGTCTGGTCTGCCCTGTTCCCATGATGCACTGGGCCAGGGACAGACTAATTTGCATACAGCCAGGTTCTGAAACTGGGATGGTGCAATGAGCTAAAAAACGGTGTTGGATCTAGCCCTGATCTTTTGACTGGGTGAGAGTACTCTGCTTAATTCAGAGACTCTGTCCATCACCACCCCTTGTTGTAAATAATTGTGTCCACCCTAAGCGTGGAAGGGTATACTCAGATGTGAGTCCCTTGCTCATTGCACCATCAGGATTCAAGCAAGCCGGGCCGAAGACGGCTGGAATGCCAGAAACCGGTCCCCGGAAGCTTGTTTCCTTCCCAGTGTAAGAATTGGCTTTTGTAGTCTGGTCTGCCCTGTTCCCATGATGCACTGGGCCAGGGACAGACTAATTTGCATACAGCCAGGTTCTGAAACTGGGATGGTGCAATGAGCTAAAAAACGGTGTTGGATCTAGCCCTGATCTTTTGACTGGGTGAGAGTACTCTGCTTAATTCAGAGACTCTGTCCATCACCACCCCTTGTTGTAAATAATTGTGTCCACCCTAAGCGTGGAAGGGTATACTCAGATGTGAGTCCCTTGCTCATTGCACCATCAGGATTCAAGCAAGCCGGGCCGAAGACGGCTGGAATGCCAGAAACCGGTCCCCGGAAGCTTGTTTCCTTCCCAGTGTAAGAATTGGCTTTTGTAGTCTGGTCTGCCCTGTTCCCATGATGCACTGGGCCAGGGACAGACTAATTTGCATACAGCCAGGTTCTGAAACTGGGATGGTGCAATGAGCTAAAAAACGGTGTTGGATCTAGCCCTGATCTTTTGACTGGGTGAGAGTACTCTGCTTAATTCAGAGACTCTGTCCATCACCACCCCTTGTTGTAAATAATTGTGTCCACCCTAAGCGTGGAAGGGTATACTCAGATGTGAGTCCCTTGCTCATTGCACCATCAGGATTCAAGCAAGCCGGGCCGAAGACGGCTGGAATGCCAGAAACCGGTCCCCGGAAGCTTGTTTCCTTCCCAGTGTAAGAATTGGCTTTTGTAGTCTGGTCTGCCCTGTTCCCATGATGCACTGGGCCAGGGACAGACTAATTTGCATACAGCCAGGTTCTGAAACTGGGATGGTGCAATGAGCTAAAAAACGGTGTTGGATCTAGCCCTGATCTTTTGACTGGGTGAAAGTACTCTGCTTAATTCAGAGACTCTGTCCATCACCACCCCTTGTTGTAAATAATTGTGTCCACCCTAAGCGTGGAAGGGTATACTCAGATGTGAGTCCCTTGCTCATTGCACCATCAGGATTCAAGCAAGCCGGGCCGAAGACGGCTGGAATGCCAGAAACCGGTCCCCGGAAGCTTGTTTCCTTCCCAGTGTAAGAATTGGCTTTTGTAGTCTGGTCTGCCCTGTTCCCATGATGCACTGGGCCAGGGACAGACTAATTTGCATACAGCCAGGTTCTGAAACTGGGATGGTGCAATGAGCTAAAAAACGGTGTTGGATCTAGCCCTGATCTTTTGACTGGGTGAGAGTACTCTGCTTAATTCAGAGACTCTGTCCATCACCACCCCTTGTTGTAAATAGTTATGTCCGTGATAGCATGGAAATGATTAATCTTGTTGAACACCAGCCCTTTGACCCGAATATTCAAACACTATGCACATTGGACGTAGAGTCGCTCTACACCAATATTCCCCAGGGAGCGGCTCTACGGGTCATTGAAAAAATACTTGATTCCAGACCTAGACCACACAGGGTACCGACATTGTTCGTTTTACAATTGCTAGAACTCTGTCTTACAAGAAACTTCTTTATTTTTGATGGGACCTTCTACCAACAGATAAAGGGATGCTCGATGGGAGCGATTTTTGCCCCCCATCTAGCCATTATGTACATGGATGCACTTGAGACTGGCACAATCCTAACGGACACAAATCCGTTTCGTACCAGCATTGGGATTTGGCGCCGGTACATAGATGACATTTTTTTAATTTGGAATTCGGAGAGAGAAGGTTTAAATTCGTTTTTACACTGGCTGAACAACAATTGCGACAATCTGCAGTTCACTCTCTCAAGTCACAATACAGAGATACCATTCTTGGATCTCATGATTTATCATGAGACAGGGGAGTTACTCACTCGCCTCTATAGGAAACCGACCGAGCGAAATACATTACTCAGGTACAACAGTAATCACCCGAAAGCCCTGAAAGACTCACTTCCCTATTCGCAGTTCCTTCGGATTAGAAGGAACTGCTCCGCTAAAGCTGATTACTTCAAAGAGGCAGGGGTCCTGTGTTCAAAACTAAAATCAAGAGGTTATCCCAACAGGATAGTGCGGAATGCCTCTAAACGTGCATGGTATTGTCCGAGAGAGGTTCTCCTCCAACCCAAGACTAAGCCTAGCACAGGGAGGATTGCTTGTGTCACAACTTTCTCCCCAGTCTCTGACAAAATCCGTAAAACAATTCTACGTTATTGGCCAACCCTAAACTCAGGCCAGCTAACATTTGACAAACCTCTGTTTGCATTCAAGAAAAGTAGAAATATAAAAGACCATTTGGTTTGAGCTGCTCTACCTTCACCACCCCCCACAGGTACGATTGAGTCAAACTGGGGATTGCCCCCGTTGAGGGGCCATGTAAAATGTGGACACTGTATTGTTTGTGATTTGACACTTGAGGGGCGCACGTTTAGTCACAATAACATCACAATTGAATTAAGAGACTTCACAAACTGTAATAGTCACAATGTGATTTATGCAATTGTCTGTCCTTGCCCGCTGATGTACGTGGGCCAAACTACTCAAAAAGTAAGGACCAGAATAAGTCAACATCGAAGCCGCATTAGGTGTAGCACTCCTAATGCCCCCTTGGTTGAACACTATGCCAATATGAAGCACACAGCGGACGACCTCCAATGGACCGTCCTGAAATCCATCAAACTACCACAAAGGGGTGGCAACCTACAGCAGTTACTAAATCGTGAGGAATTGAAATCCATCATTCAATTCAATACCATTCAGACAGGACTGAATCGAAGTGAGGACTGGACCACGTTGCTTTGATTGGACAAATGACTAATGAATCTATAAGGTGGAACAACAATGGAATGACCTTTCTGTATGGGTAATGGTGCCCTATGAATACTCCATGTTGGAATGATGGACTGTCTGGAAGACAAGAAATGTTACCTTCTGGAAGTGAAATGCTAACTGGTTAATTTATTTTGTCTTTATTAAATACTTTTCACCGTTTCTGATGTCACATTGGCACCATCACAGCTTTTTGCCCCTGCACTCCCGCTCACAGGCACTACTGGCCCGCGTAGCTATCCACTCTAAGATGGCCGCCTTGGTAGACACCTCGCCTCTCAACTATGGCACTCGTTATGAAAGTCATGTGACCAGCGCGGCTGTTTACAAACTCTGCGCGCACTCCCAGTCCACTGACTTGCATTCGGCATTGACCGGGAAGCCACGGGAAAGACGAGTCCTCATCTGGACTAAGTAAGTAGCCGCGGAGCCTTCTCTATGTCCGTTTGTGGCCCGCCCGTACGCTTGTATTGATTTATACCCCTTGCATTTACAGCGTCGGAAAGCCACATTGCTGGCACCACACGTGTATGGCCACAGCTGCCTACACGGATACTATTTAACTCCTTATCGGTCTCCCGTTTTGAGCTAGTCAAGGTAAGGAAGACCCTTCTGTACATTACCGCACTATCTTTAGCACCCCTGCAGCCTGATATTGAATCCCGGTTTCTGGTTTCAGCGTCATCATATGCGGCTGGAAACGAAAAACTTTGAATTAATAAGTTCCAATTTTAAAATTGATCTGGACCCCCAAAGCGAATTCCACGACAAATCACTACGTGGTACGTGGTCATGCTTAGTACCTTTATTTGGAAATTAGTGTATCTTGTTTTTGTTGACTCTTGGATGTAGTGACATTATCTATTCCCTTTATACAAGTAACCCTTGAGGGGGAGCACACTTCCCACGTTACGCTTAATGTGTCCCACAATCCGTAGGCCATTTACCACCTGCCATAGTCACGTAACCCTTGAACCTGTTATCGACACTCCACGTTAGTAATACCTGTACCTAGTAGACTACAAACTGTTTTGATCACCATCACTTCACAACTGATCTTCGCAGCCCTTCACGCATGTCACTGCGATTCCGAGGAGTATGGAAATGCTGTTATTTTGTGCCTGATTAAGTCACAAACACCGTGCACTTGGGCACACACTGCGAATTCGATACATAGCTGGCAAACATCTGCAAACAACTCTTAAGTGTTTGAAATATCTCTTTTTTCTTCGTTTCTCCTAAACAGGCTTCCTTACAATCAGGCATGTCTTGTTCATTACAAATGTCCTGATGATGATCCCATGTATCTAATTGAGCAATAGGGATCGAAACGTCGACACCCATGAGTGGGCGCATATTTACAATATTGACCAATAAGATTGTTTATATTCCACTCCAGGCGACACTGTTATTGATTTTTTACCTATCAACAGTGCCCTGTCTTTGCTCTCTCTCTATGCCTGATAGACACCGCTTTCACCCTTATTCTATTTTTTCTTTTCCTTCTTTTATGTACGGCACAGGCTTGTGTCTTGTGATTACGTTTGTATTGTTGGATTGGACATTACTTCTTGTTGAAATAAACTCCTCTCCCGGCTGGGTTTGGAAAGTTTATAACGTATAGGTTTCCATTGTGTTTCTATACAGTATTGTGTTCTTTATTCAGAAATAAGCTAAGGACCCTTGTTCACTATAACATTTGTCCGATTTGCATCACAAAGTGTCCCTTTCGAAATTGCAATATTGTCGACAAGAAGTGACCTACTTAGGTCATCTCTTATCGAAGGAGGGAAGGAAACTGACCCCAGAAAGAATTCAGGCAATTGCAAAATTGAGTGTGCCAAGGACACACAGAGAAGTGCGCGCTTTCTTGGGCATTACATCCTACTGCAGACAATGGATACCGCATTTTTCTTTACTGGCCAAACCTTTGGTGGCATTGACTCGTAAAGATACACCGAATCCCCTTCCATGGTCTGAAGATTGTCAGAAAAGTTTTACCGAATTGCGTGATGCATTGTGTTCGGCTCCTGTGTTGGGTACCCCCGACTACAGCAAGCCTTTTACACTGTATGTCCATGAGAAAGAAGGATGTGTCTTGTCTGTGTTGACACAGTCTTTTGGGGACAAGCAACGTCCATGCGCGTATTTTTCGTTGACTTTGGATCCGGTAGCTAGAGCGTTGCCAAGTTGCTTGAGAGCCACAGTGGCAGCAGCAGTTTCTATTCGGCAGTCTGCTGGGTTAGTGATGAATAATATGTTAATTGTAATGGTTCCACATGCAGTGGACATTTTGTTAAACAGGAGCAAGACACAGCACTTAACTAGTGCTCGATTGTCAGGTTATGAGTTGACACTTTTAGCGAGTCATGTGCACATAAAAAGATGCAACACATTGAATCCAGCTGCGTTGTTGCCGATTTTAGCAGAAACAGATGTTTCTGAATAGCATGATTGTTTTCTTAAGACAGAGGAAGAAACGAAAGGGAGAGTAGACCTCAGAGACACTCCTCTTCTGGAGTGTGACGGTACCTTATGGGTGGATGGTTCATGCTTCAAGCTCCCGAATGGTGATACGACTGCAGCATATGCTGTTACGACTTTGCATACGATTGTTGAAGCTGCACGTATCCCACATAATTTAGCTCAAGCAGCAGAGTTGATTGCACTTACAAGAGCGTGTGTGTTGTCAAAAGGAATGAAAGTGACTATATATACTGACAGCCAGTATGCATTTGGTGTGGCCCATAGTTTTGGACGATTGTGGAAAGAACGTGGGTTTCTGACTTCGCATGGAGCCAAGATACAGCATGGTCAGTTGGTGAATGAGCATCTTGAGTCACTTACTTTGCCGTTGCAAGTTGCGATTGTGAAATGCAGTGCACACAAGAAGGTTACTGATGATGTTGGTCGTGGCAATGCATTTGCTGATGAAATCGCAAAAGAAACAGCGAGGGATGTGATGAGTCGAATGTTTGTTGCAGGCCCTGCGAGATGGGTTGGTGACATTGGAATGTGTGAGGATACGATAGAGAGTGTGAAATCTATTCAAGCTGAAGCTACAGAGAAAGAGTTGAGTGTGTGGAGAGAGAGTACGGGTAAATTGGATGCAAATGGTTGTTGGGTTGAATTGTCAGAACATCAGCGATGGTTATTACCCGATGCATATGTGCTTGCAGTGGTTACAATGGCCCATGGAATGGCTCACATCAGTGTGAAAGGGATTTGTAAGTTGGTGGCTCCAGTGTGGCAAAATGCTAGAATTCCTAAGTGTGCAGAGAATGTGGTCAAGAATTGCATGGTGGGCTTGAAATACAATCCCGGTAGGGGAACCCCAACTCCAGCTGGTCATTTTGCGCCTCCAACGTATCCGTTCGAGGTTTTGCAGCTAGATTTCATCCACATGGAGAGGTGCAACAACTTAAAATACGTACTCGTTGTTGTTTGTGCCTTTTCAAGATGGGTAGAAGCATATCCCCTGAAAGACAACACTGCCATGTCCACAGCTAAAGCCCTTGTCAAAGAATTCTTCCCCAGATTTGGGTTGCCGAGAATGGTCTGGAGTGATAATGGGAGCGAATTTGTGGGTCAAGTGATGAAGAGAGTATGTGAAGGGCTAGGGATCCAGCAGAAGTTTCACGCTGCAAATCACCCCCAATCAGCTGGACTTGTAGAGTGCTACAATGGCACGTTAAAACTGAAACTGGCCAAAATACAAGCAAGCTCTGGTCTTAAATGGCCCGATCCCTTACCATTAGCACTTCTATCGACAAGAATGACTGTACACTCACGAGTGGGACTTAGTCCATATGAGATCGTGTTCGGCCGCCCGGCCAACATATGGGGAGTGCCTAGGCCGACAAAATTCAGTGAAATTGAACACCCTGTACTGCTTGATTACTTGTATGATCTGACTGCTAAATTGCGTGTTTTACACCAACAGGTTCACGATACTCTGCCTCAGGTCTCTGAAGCTCCAGGACACACTATCAATCCTGGTTCGTGGATCTTGGTGAAAAATTTCCAGCGGACAAAGAATGATCAGCCCCGTTGGACAGGCCCCTACCTAGTCCTGCTATCAACAAGATCAGCCGTGCGAGTGGAAGGGAAGAAGAACCGGATCCACGGCGTACACTGCAAGAGGGTTCCTTTGCCTCTGCCGTATGACCGGTGGGTCCAGGAGGGTATTGCTGACTCTGAGACTGAGACTGTGCCTCGTTTTCTGCCTTTCAGCGATGCACGTGTAAAAGGAACAATTTCTGAAAGTGAAAGTGACAATCTTTTGCAAGAAGCTGTGCCACCGTCAATTCGATTGGACACTACCGAGCCTGAACACTTGTTTCAAGACCAGACATTACCTGGGAAAAACCGTTATAATCTGAGGCCGAGAACTATGGACAAATAAAAACCTTTTTTTGCTATTTTTGACAGTGCAGCTCTCTCATGTGAGAAACTTTCTTATTTTTGTTTTTCGAACCACCATTCGGGTTCAGCTGTAGGGTCGCGGGCGACAAGTCTTTGGAGTGCAAGCCGAAGACACAAGGTCGACGGTTCTGGTTGGTCCTTGGGCGTGTCCCTTGAACCTACAGGCGCATTCCTTAGCACGGAACACCCTACCTCCGCGAGCAGCAACGTTAGAGGATGGAGTTTTTCGAGATGGAGAGACCTGCCAAAGAGATGAACTTTAAAGCAAAAATGTGTACAATGATGACCAGGAAACGTTTTTTGATATTTAGCATTTTCATTTTGGTTAGCGTAATGATGTTTTTAATAGGATATGTTTTATTCTCTTTTCAAGTGACATTTGCACCCACAGCACAGCCCATGCCTCCTTCTACTGTTTCCTCACATTCTTTTCACCCTTTACCTGAACATGAGTCCGCTAGGAGATTAGAGTTTATCAATAACTCCTTCGTTCAGCTTTTGCACCAACACCAATTAGTAGTGAACACGACTAACTGTTGGGTGTGTGGTCTTATGCCTCACACTACTGATAAAGGTATCCCTTACCTGGTCCTGCCTTTCAGCCATAATGGTTCTGTGTGGGCATACAGAACGATGTTCATTTATGCACATGAAGTCCACCCCCTACGTTCTGTAAAAGATAATCCAAAGAATAGTGCTCTAGTTAAGGGTATAGTAGATATGATTAGGGAAGATACTTCCTATGAGACTATCCCGAGAGATGAGACACTAGCATATATTGGATGGAACGTGACCGGATACGGAGTTACTCTGAGTGAGAAACAGGGAGCTAAGAGATCCTCCCCGATTTGGATTGTACCCCATAAGGGTCACCTATGTCTGCAAGGTTTAGTTTAAGTTTAGTTTAAAGGAGCTTGTAAAGCGCCTGGTGACGCCTCCCGGCGTGTCCCCGCGCTGTGGAGAGAGTGAGAATGTGAAAAAAAAAGAACCTATCACAGATTAAAAAGGCAAGTTTTCAATTTCTTCCTAAAAGCGGTCTCATTCATCTCTAGCCTGGTGTCCATGGGCAGCAGGTTCCAGTGCTTCGCTGCCACTGTACGGAAGGATCTGCCTCCCATTCTGGCCTTTTTGGGACAGGCAAGTCTAAGCAGACCTGTACCTTTGGATCTAAGGGTTCTGTTGGGTTCATATGGCAAAGCCAGATCCGACATATAGGCAGGTGCCTTGTTATGGAGGATCTTGTAACACCATAGCAGAGGTAATGGCAAGAATCCCAGAGCTCAGTTAGGAAAAAGTATCTGCACGGAAACATATGTCTTTGCATCTCAGACTTCCCCTTCGTTCCTAGCAGCTAAGGGTACCTATTTCATCTGTCATGATAGAGCCTACACATGGTTGCCTCCTGACTTCTCGGGCACATGTTTTGTTTCATTCCTGTTGCCTTCCACCTACACAGCTGCGGCAGATTACCATAAGACAAGGATAGTTAGAGGTGTCTTCAGTAAAGAAGACACTGCAGGACAAGAATTTGGAGACTTCTTTAAGGGTTTTCTGCCGTTTTGGGGACCTATGGTTAACAGCAGGAACATAAGGCAATTGACGAGAGTAGTTGAATCCACCGTAGTTGTAACAGCCGGTGCCCTTAGTAACTTGACTGCTGAGCTCCAATTGGATCGCCTTATGACCCTTCAGAACAGGGTCGCGTTAGACGTCATACTTGCAGACCGAGGTGGGGTATGTAAAGTGATCTAATCGAGTTGCTGTGTTTTCATTCCAGATAACGCTCCAACAGTGTACCAGGCCATCTCCAGACTACATAAGATCTCTGAATCTATTCATGTGGATAAAGGAGATTGGTCGATGATGGGGTGGTTCTGGGAACTGATGTCCGCCTGGGGATGGGAGATTCTGATGGTCATTGGGATAATCTTAGCCATCCTTTTCCTGTTCTGTCTGTGCGTACAGTGTGCTCCTGCTATATGTGGCCTCTGTGCTACATCGTGTGTAAGGAAACCTGTATCAAGGGACGAGCTAAGCAATAGGATGATGCTACAGCAACATCTCAATGAATTTGTGAATATAGACCTGGACTCAGATTAGCGTGAGTATAGGTTAATTGCCTATGTAAGGGCAAGAGGAGGGTCTGTGGTACTGAAAATTCTGGACCCGTGTCATAAACATCGTCGAATCATGACGATTTTGGTATCAGCAGACCGAGAATGACGAATATACTATATACAGGCATTTTCGGCGTACTCGAATGGCTAGATCACCATTAAATCAGGGATTCCGTCCTGAACCCTCGGGTTCCATTTTGTGCATGACAGCCATTTTGTGGTTGCCCTCACATAGGCTGATGACTAAGGTCAAAACGAGTCTTAAGGACACGTACACCTTTGCTGACTTTTGTGTGACCTGGGCAAGCTGACTCCACTGCCTGAAGCCAAACCTGTTCGGCCAGTTCCTCTCCCAGTGGCCGATCGAGATTAGTATCAAGGCAAAGCAAACCATAAACCTTTCATCACATCCAAACCACGCCAAATCTTACACACACCTGTCTCTTCTTTCTGTTTTATGACTTGCTTTACGAGGAGGAGGTGCCCGATTTTATTAGGGGTCCGTCCGATATCTGATGAAAATGCTGGGCCTTGCCGGGAAATTGATTGTGGGCTGGACAAACTGAAAATGGGCTTGTCATCATGAATCTGCTTTTTCTTTGTTGTGAAAATATGTGAATGGTCAACTGTAAAATAAGGAATGTTTGCCTAAAGCATAATATTTTGTATAAAAAGGGATGGCTGGCTTTGTAAGTTGAGCAGTCTCCTGAGAATATACACCGTGTTGTACTTCTAGGATACCTGTTACTGGCTGCAGCCAATAAATTCGATCTTTGACTTCACCAAGAAGACTCTGTGTTTCTGTAGTCTGGGACAGGAAGGACTCGAAGTCATAGGGTGTGTTCCCTGGCACCGCTGGGTTCTTAAAAACCCAGTACTTCAGTATCCAAAATGGTGGCCCTTTGACGAGCGACAATTGCATCACGAGTTAATAATAAAAATGGCACATTAGAAGCAGGAGAAAGCAACTTGACGCTTACCGCAGTGTCCGCAGCATAAATCCGGTAAACCGCGAAGAGACCAACTCTCAACACATGAGGGAACCGCGAGGTCCGTTGGTGCTGCGGCGAACGTAAGATGGCGGCTCTTCAATATGCGACAGTCGCGTCGCGAGGTAATATGAAAAACGGCTCCTGAAAGGCTGCAGAAATGACCCAGATGCTCACCGCCGGTTCCGCTTCTGATATCTGCCATCCGCGATGAACACAGTTCCCTTCACATGGGGAAAACTGCTAGGAGGTTCTTCGATGCGGCGGAGCTCCGCAACTAGCCGGACATCTTGCGCGGCATCCAAGCTGTGAGAAGTTGGCCTGATATATAGTGCTCACTATTCTAGTGATCACTTTGTATCATACCAAACAACCCTTATTGATGATTGGTTGTAAGTCAACCTTTCAGACCAGCTATCCTAGTAGCATGGACACGAGCAGTCTTCAGGCTAAACTCTAGAGGGCGTGTTAAGCCAGCTGTTTTACCATCACATATACCCCTTGAACACCAAGTGAAAGGACACCACACAAGTTGTTATAAAAATATAGGATATTTATTAATAACAGTTCTACCCTGAACTCTTTATGAGTCAGGGAGCTAAGCACAATACAAAACTCTTACGAAAATACTTTAAGTTGCACAATTTACACAAATGCCCGAGGGGCACGAAAAACCATATACTACAAAAGTGCAATGCGAAATACTAGCAGATAAGTAACAAGATCCAGAGGCTTTAGGATCGCTAGGACTACACTACTGAACCCTAAGGTTAGGAGCAGGAGGCCTAGGGAGATCGGGTGCAGAGTGTGCACTCTCACGCGGGATGCGGGAAGAAGTCTATGGATGCTAGTATTTCGTAAAGTTACAGTTATCGGACGAATCCGACCAGATAGGCTGAAAACGAAAAAGGATCTGGACACTTAGATAGTGAACCTACGTTGGAGCACCGAAATGCTCAGGTTACCTAGCCCAGGGGCTGCGGCTGCATAGGGTTCAAAAGACGTCGGGAATCCTCGTTACAGTCTATGGAGCCTGAAAGAAGAAGTTGCTGGCAGGCGACCAGTGATGAAGTTCGATGGGATCCAAGCCTGGATCGGAGTTGAAGATGACCTGAAAGCAGAGGGGACTCAGTTCTTGATCACTAGCCAGTGATCAGATGGGCACCAGGATGGCACCGGATGAAGTCACCTCGACCAGGTGAGTGGGCGACGCTGGGCTCTGCAGTCTCTCGGACCAGGAGGCGTTGTCGGCGACCAGGATGGAGGGGCGAGCTGTCCCACGAAGGTGTCTGCTGTCGGCGCTGCTGAAACCAGGATTGGAGCAACAAGCCTTGGCAAAGGCAAGCCCACACGGTGGACTCAAGATGGCGTCTGGAGCGGACCAGGAGGGTCCAGGGTGCTCCTCTGTTGGAGGGGAGCTAGGGCCAGTCTGGAGCAACCAGATCAGCGATGGAAGTGTCATGGTTCGTCGTCAGGAGGGCTACAAGCCAGCAGGCAAGTGGCCGGACAACGCGGTGAGCAGCAAAGAACAGAAGGGCCCCACGCAGATCTCGTGGATGCTGGGGGGCTGGACTTCAGTGCTGGAGCTGCTCAGGGTTAGGGCTTCTCAAACCCCAATGCACTTACTCGAGGGTCTCTCGGGGGTCGTGCTGGTGAAGCGTCGTGCAGGTCTTGAAGATGGCCGGTCCCACGGGTCTCGTCACACCCACGAATCTCAGCTGGGCTGCATGATGTAGGTAGATGTCAGAGATGGCAGGGAATCCGGGTCTCGTCGAGCTGGGCAGTCTTGATCCAGAGGATGGACTTACAGCAAACCGCAAAAGCTTCGATGGTGCCTGCTGGTGCAGGGTGGCTACTCCTTAGCCACAAGGGAGAGTCTTCAGAAGAGTCAAGAGTTCCTTTCGTGGAAAGTAGTTTCAAGATTCAAGATTATCTAATTTGGGAAGGGGGCCTGCTCCTACCTTTATCCTAAGAAAAGGGGCTGGCACGCGACTAAGTCCTGCCCTATGGGTGGGACTAGGAGGGGGGTGGTTACACCCCTCTCCTTTGTCCGGTCTCTCCCCAGCTCAGGGGCTGGTGTGCCCCAGGAACTGGTTTGAGCCGGCATATGCACAGTGAGCACCGGGGTGCCACTTGCAGTCACCTTCCTTTCAGCCCTGCCTACCTGGGATACACAAAATCCTGTCTGGGATGGTGCTAGCACCGCCCCGGACAGGAAACCCTTTGTCCAGGCCTCCGTTGCTGGAAGGACTCCCAGCAGCAGGAGGGCAGACTTGTGTCTCGGTGGCAGCATCCATTTTGTGGAGCTGAGGCTATGTCTGACTTTAACCTGGGTTCACAGTTACATACATGTCGTGTCCCTCTAGAAGGGTGGAATGCTAACCCCGTCGCCAGAATTGGCGAGGGGTTAGTATTCCAATTCATATGACACCTTACTCGACATGTTTTGATAATGCTGTACCAAAGTTAGCATTTAACTGCGAGGATTATAATGCACTTAAGAGTATATGGTATAGCGTTATCATGGAACAGCTATTTGGACTTGGTTCCGCAAGCTGCAAACGGGCTCAGCTCATGCCAGAGCACCATCTCACATAATTCCAAGCACTCTGCCTTCAGGATTGATAAGGCCTGCCATAGGAGTGACTGATAGGAATATATGTGTCCATTTTAGGGTTAGATATAGGAATACTATATCTAAAGCAAAGGGTGTTTACACCACCTTGCCCCAGCTGTCGTGCAGCCAGTTGTGTCTGTTTGGGTGGCCAGCCAGGGGTGGCATAATACATGCTTCAGCCCCTGGTAGGCCCTGGGTACACTTATGCCCTGGATACCTAAGGTATGCTGTACAGGGACTGATAAGGTGGCCCAGTACCAATTGGTAAAATGCACCTAAGGTACATTGTTGTAATTTATAGAGAGAACAGCTAGGCTGTGGGTCTGATTAGCAGGCCCACAGCCAGGGAAAGTCGTAAACCAGTGAAGCAAAAAGCAAAAATCTGGGGTGGCCATGGGATTGCAGACCCCACTCTCCTACATAACCCCCCCCCCCAAACTTAGGGACATTAAAATAACCTTGACCAGGTGAGTCTTCTTGCTCTAAGTGGAAGTACCTGGAGAGACCATCTGCATTACCATGGTCAGATCCTGGGCGGTGCTCCACTGTAAAGTCCATCCCCTGTAGGGAAATGGACCACCTAAGAAGTTTGGGGTTTTCACCCTTCATTTGATTTAGCCATAAGAGGGGCTTATGGTCGGTCTGAACTTTGAAGTGAGTACCAAACAAGTATGGCCTCAACTTCTTCAGGGCCCAAACCACAGCAAAGGCCTCCCTCTCAATAGCTGACCAACGTTTCTCTCTAGGGGTCAGCCTTCTGCTTATAAAAGCAATGGGCTGGTCATGACCATCAATATTCAGCTGAGATAGAACAGCTCCCACACCCAACTCAGAAGCATCTGTTTGGACAATGAATGGCTTGGAGTAGTCTGGACTCTTGAGAATAGGTGCAGTGCACATGGCCTGCTTTAGGTCATCGAATGCCTTCTGACAGCTAACTGTCCACTGAACTTTCTTTGGCATTTTCTTACTTGTCAGGTCATTAAGTGGAGTCACAATGGTTCCATAATTTCTGACAAATTTCCTGTAATAACCAGACAGGCCCAAGAAAGCTCTGACCTGTGTCTTGGTGGTTGGAGGAGCCCAGTCCTTTATGGCCTGTATCTTGCTCTCCAGAGGTTGAACTTGGCCTCCACCTACAAGGTGGCCCAAGTATACAACTTGACTCTGCCCTATCTGGCACTTAGTAGCCTTGATAGTGAGGCCTGCCTTTTGCAGGGCCTCTAAAACTTTCCTCAGGTGGATCAGGTGATCCTCCCAGGTGGAGCTAAAGACAGCAATACCATCTAGATATGCTGCACAAAAGTCATCCAACCCAGTGAGAACTTGGTTCACCAACCTTTGAAAAGTGGCAGGGGCATTTTTCAAACCAAAGGGCATCACCACAAATTGGTAATGACCTCCTGGGGTAGAAAATGCTGTCTTGGCCTTGGCATCCTCAGCTAACCTGATTTGCCAATAACCAGCTGTCAGGTCAAATGTACTCAAGAACTTGGCAGAAGCCAATCTGTCAATGAGTTCATCTGCTCTTGGTATTGGATGGGCATCTGTCTTAGTGACAGCATTGAGACCCCTGTAGTCTACGCAAAACCTCATCTCTCTCTTACCATCCTGGGTGTGAGGTTTAGGCACTAGAACTACAGGACTAGCCCAAGGGCTCTCTGAGGGTTCAATGACTCCCAATTCCAACATCTTTTGTACTTCAGTTTTTATGCAGTCCCTGACGTGGTCAGGTTGCCTGTAGATTGTACTCTTTATAGGCAGACTGTCTCCAGTGTCCACCTCATGTGTGCACCAGTTTGTCTGACTGGGGGTCAGAGAAAACATTTGTCTGAAGGATTGAAGGACTTGCCTACAATCCTGTTGCTGATGCTCAGAGAGGCTGTCAGAAAAGACTACACCATCCACTGACCCATCATCAGGGTTCTGAGTGAGCAGGTCTGGGAGAGGGTCACTCTCTTCCTCCTGTCCCTCATCTGTGGCCATGAGCAAGCCCATGTCCTCCCTGTCAACAAATGCTTTGAGCCTATTCACATGAAGTACTCTGTGAGGGCTCCTGGGAGTTCCCATGTCCACCAAGTAGGTGACTTCTCCTTTCTGTTCAATGATGATGTGGGGTCCAGACCATTTGTCTTGGAGAGCTGCTGGGGCCACTGGCTCCAACACCCACACCTTCTGTCCTGCATGGTATATAGTTAGGACAGCCTTTTGGTCATGCCAAGCTTTTTGAAGTTCCTGGCTGGCCTCAAGGTTTTTAGATGCCTTCTCCATGTACTCTGCCATCCTGGAGCGGAGACCAAGTACATAGTCCACTATGTCAAGTTTAGGCTTTTTGAGAGGTAACTCCCATCCTTCCTTCACAAGACATAGGGGTCCTCTTACAGGATGTCCAAACAAAAGCTCAAAAGGGCTGTAACCAACCCCCTTCTGTGGGACCTCTCTGTAAGCAAACAGAAGGCAGGGTAAAATGATGTCCCATCTTCGCCTAAGCTTTTCTGGTAACCCTTTTATCATCCCTTTGTGGGTCTTGTTGAATCTCTCAACAAGCCCATTGCATTGTGGGTGATAGGGTGTGGTGAATTTGTAATTGACACCACATTCCTTCCACATAGCAGTCAAGTATCCTGACATAAAGTTTGCACCTCTGTCAGAGATCACCTCCTTAGGGAACCCCACTCTGGAGAAAACTCCAACCAGGGCCCTTGCCACAACAGGAGCTGTAGTGGTTCTAAGGGGAATAGCTTCTGGATACCTGGTGGCATGATCCACTACCACCAGTATAAATCTGTGCCCAGATGCTGTTGGGGGGTCCATTGGTCCAACAATGTCAATCCCCACTCTTTCAAAGGGAACCCCCACCACAGGTAGTGGTATAAGGGGGGCCTTTGTTGTGCCACCTGATTTGCCACTGGCTTGGCAGGTGACACATGAACGACAAAAGTTCTAAGTGTCCTCAGACATATGGGGCCAGTGAAAGTGTGGGGCAAGCCTGTCCCAAGTCTTGTTCTGGCCTAAGTGACCTGCAAGGGGAATTTCATGGGCCAAGGTGAGAAGGAAACCTCTCAGAGTCAAGGGGATGACCAGCCTCCTGGTAGCACCAGGCTTGGGGTCTCTTGCCTCAGAGTAAAGGAGTCCATCGTCCCAGTACACTTTATGGGAACCTGTGGCATTCCCTGCAGCCTCAGCAGCAGCCTGCTGTCTGAGGGGTTCAAGAGAGGAACAGTCTAACTGTGCCTGCCTCAAGTCTGCCCTGGAAGGGCCCCCTGTCCCAAGAAACTCAACCTGTTCAGGCTCAAGCTCTTCTAGGACAGTTCCTTCTGGGGTCTTGGGGTCAGTCTCCTGAGAGAGCTGATCCTGTTCCTGAGGCAGGGGGGAAGAGTCACTCTTACCCCCTACTGCTCTTTCTCTTGGGTAGTGTCTGGTCCATTGTTCCAGGATCCAGCACTAGTTCAGCTGGGCATTTCTTGGCCTGTGACCTAGTCACAGCAAGGACATGTGCTGACAAACCTAACATTTCCACATGAGTCCTATACTCCACATCTGACCATAAGGAGGATTCCAAATCATTGCCCAAAAGACAGTCCACAGGGAGGTCTGAACTAACAACAACCCTTTTGAGGCCATTTACCCCTCCCCAGGAGAAGTTAACAAGTGCCATACTATGGGAGGTAGTGGCATTGCTAGCATTGGTCACCAGGTAGTCTGCTCCCAGTATTACCTGGTCAGGGTCCACAAAGTTAGGTGTCACCATGGTGACAATGGCACAAGTGTCCCTGTAGGCCTGAGCCATTTTTCCATTAATCAAAGGCGTCTGCCTGTACTTGCCCAGAGTACTGGGACTTATTGTAGGGGTCATATTCATGTCCCCAGTACAAAAAAGAACAGCCTGAGTAGGTGTTCTGACTAAGTCAGAGCCCGCCTCAGTTCCCAGGGTTAACCCCACTGTAGCCTTAGGAGGATTACTACCACTACTAACTGTACTAGGGGGTGCAGGTGCCTTAGGGGCAGTAGTGGTAGGAGTTGGGCCTTTCTTGGTGCACTCACTACCAACCAGTGAGTATTACTTTTGCAGTACTGGCACCATGGTTTCTTCTGACCATTCTTCTTCTTTTGGGAATTCTGGGAATTCTGAGACCCACCCTCTTTAGATTGTTGGGGCCCTGTTGAAGACTTCTGGTCATTTTGCTTATTCTCATTACCCTTGGGATCTGCTTTCTTCTGGCCACCACCCTGGTTCTGGTTCTGCTGCTTGACCCTTGTCCTGACCCATCTGTCTGCCTTCTTTCCCAATTCTTGGGGAGAGGTCAGATCTGAGTCAATAAGGTGCTGATGCAACAACTGATTTTGACAATTACTTAAGATTTGTTCTCTCATAATTAGATTATACAATCCTGTGTAATCAGTAACTTTACTTCCCAGTAACCAGCCTTCAAAAGCCTTAGTGGCACAATCTACAAAATCAGTCCAATCATGAGACTGAATTTTCTGGGTGTCTCTGAACAGCAACCTGTACTGTTCAGTGGTTAAGCCAAACCCATCAATCAGTGTATTTTTCAAGACTTGGTAATTGTTAGCATCCTCAGCTCTAGTAGTGAGGAGCTTGTCTCTACCTTTGCCTTCAAAGGAGAGCCACAAAATAGCTGCCCACTGACTCTGGGGGATGCACTGGACAGTGCAGGCCCTTTCCAAAGCAGTCATCCATATGTGGATGTCATCCCCTTGTTTAAAGGGGGGCACTATTTTACTCAGGTGTCTAGTGTCAAACCTCCTGTCTTTATCCTTAGGGATATTGCTGCCACCAGTGGGGACTACCCCACTTAACTGTTGCTCTCTAGCAAAGGCAAGCTTTTCCTTGGCAAGGGCAAGTTCTTCCCTCTGAATCCTCAGATTAGCCTGTTTCATCCTTGCTTCATGTTCTCTTCTCTGAGGGGAAGTCAGTCTCCTCTGGGGAGAGATCATTCTCCTCTGAGCAGAGGCATGAGAGTGCACAGAGATGTTGGAGTCCCTAGAATGAGATCTATCTCTTCTAACTCCAAAGTTAGGCCTGCCTAGGGTCAGTACTGGGAGTCACCCAGATCCTTCCCTATGTAGGTCTAAGTTGGCCCTAGTAAGCCTGACTAGCTCAGGACCATTGTCTGCCTCATCCCAGAGACGTCCTCTTCCTCCTCCTCTTCTACATTCTCTGTTTCGGGGAGGTTGGAGTCTGGGTCACCACGAGTACCTTCTAAGGGGGGCATGCTCCCATCTGTCTGAGAAGCTTTCCTAGCATCATAAGTCTCTAAGAGACCTAACAGAAAAGGAGTGGTAGGGTTAGAACCCTGTTTTAGTTTCCTGGAGGTGCACAATTGTCTCATCTCCTGGAAGCTAAGGCCTGCATATCTGGAAGTGACCTGTGGAGGGTCAACAGCCACAAGGGGAGTCTCTGAAGACTCTCCATGGGTAGACATGCTTCTAGTGTGGTGTAAGTGATGCACCTACCTACACTATGGGTTTACCTACTGATCCCTTGCTAAGAGTTGTAGTCAAGGTGTGCTAAGCCTTGTTACACTACAACAGCTGGTTCAGTAGAACTCAGAGTATTCTAAGTTAAGTTATATGTACCTGGGTACTTATGTGATCTTTCAATTGATATTCTTAGGATACGTGCGAGGTAAAACAACAGAAAGCTCAAATCCCAACCGCTGCACACCAATGTGAGAAGTTGGCCTGATATATAGTGCTCACTATTCTAGTGATCACTTTGTATCATACCAAACAACCCTTATTGATGATTGGTTGTAAGTCAACCTTTCAGACCAGCTATCCTAGTAGCATGGACACGAGCAGTCTTCAGGCTAAACTCTAGAGGGTGTGTTAAGCCAGCTGTTTTACCATCACATATACCCCTTGAACACCAAGTGAAAGGACACCTCACAAGTTGTTATAAAAATATAGGATATTTATTAATAACAGTTCTACCCTGAACTCTTTATGAGTCAGGGAGCTAAGCACAATACAAAACTCTTACGAAAATACTTTAAGTTGCACAATTTACACAAATGCCCGAGGGGCACGAAAAACCATGTACTACAAAAGTGGAATGCGAAATACTAGCAGGTAAGTAACAAGATCCAGAGGCTTTAGGATCGCTAGGACTACACTACTGAACCCTAAGGTTAAGAGCAGGAGGCCTAGGGAGATCGGGTGCAGAGTGTGCACTCTCACACGGGATGCGGGAAGAAGTCTATGGATGCTAGTATTTCGTAAAGTTACAGTTATCGGACGAATCCGACCAGATAGGCTGAAAACGGAAAAGGATCTGGACACTTAGATAGTGAACCTACGTTGGAGCACCGAAATGCTCAGGTTACCTAGCCCAGGGGCTGCGGCTGCATAGGGTTCAAAAGACGTCGGGAATCCTCGTTGCAGTCTATGGAGCCTGAAAGAAGAAGTTGCTGGCAGGCGACCAGTGATGAAGTTCGATGGGATCCAAGCCTGGATCGGAGTTGAAGATGACCTGAAAGCAGAGGGGACTCAGTTCTTGATCACTAGCCAGTGATCAGATGGGCACCAGGATGGCACCGGATGAAGTCACCTCGACCAGGTGAGTGGGCGACGCTGGGCTCTGCAGTCTCTCGGACCAGGAGGCGTTGTCGGCGACCAGGATGGAGGGGCGAGCTGCCCCACGAAGGTGTCTGCTGTCGGCGCTGCTGAAACCAGGATTGGAGCAACAAGCCTTGGCAAAGGCAAGCCCACGCGGTGGACTCAAGATGGCGCCTGGAGTGGACCAGGAGGGTCCGGGGTGCTCCTCTGTTGGAGGGGAGCTAGGGCCAGTCTGGAGCAACCAGAGCAGCGATGGAAGTGTCGTGGTTCGTCGTCAGGAGGGCTACAAGCCAGCAGGCAAGTGGCCGGACAACGCGGTGAGCAGCAAAGAGCAGAAGGGCCCCACGCAGATCTCGTGGATGCTGGGGGGCTGGACTTCGGTGCTGGAGCTGCTCAGGGTTAGGGCTTCTCAAACCCCAATGCACTTACTCGAGGGTCTCTCGGGGGTCGTGCTGGTGATGCGTTGTGCAGGTCTTGAAGATGGCCGATCCCACGGGTCTCGTCACACCCACGAATCTCAGCTGGGCTGGATGATGTAGGTAGAGGTCAGAGATGGCAGGGAATCCGGGTCTCGTCGAGCTGGGCAGTCTTGATCCGGAGGATGGACTTACAGCAAACCGCAAGAGCTTCGAGGTGCCTGCTGGTGCAGGGTGGCTACTCCTTAGCCACAAGGGAGAGTCTTCAGAAGAGTCAAGAGTTCCTTTCGTGGAAAGTAGTTTCAAGATTCAAGATTATCTAATTTGGGAAGGGGGCCTGCTCCTACCTTTATCCTTAGAAAAGGGGCTGGCAAGCGACTAAGTCCTGCCCCATGGGTGGGACTAGGAGGGGGGTGGTTACACCCCTCTCCTTTGTCCGGTCTCTCCCCAGCTCAGGGGCTGGTGTGCCCCAGGAACTGGTTTGAGCCGGCATATGCACAGTGAGCACCGGGGTGCCACTTGCAGTCACCTTCCTTTCAGCCCTGCCTACCTGGGATACACAAAATCCTGTCTGGGATGGTGCTAGCACTGCCCCGGACAGGAAACCCTTTGTCCAGGCCTCCGTTGCTGGAAGGACTCCCAGCAGCAGGAGGGCAGACTTGTGTCTCGGTGGCAACATCCATTTTGTGGAGCTGAGGCTATGTCTGACTTTAACCGGGGTTCACAGTTACATACATGTCGTGTCCCTCTAGAAGGGTGGAATGCTAACCCCGTCACCAGAATTGGCGAGGGGTTAGTATTCCAATTCGTATGACACCTTACTCGACATGTTTTGATAATGCTATACCAAAGTTAGCATTTAACCGCAAGGATTATAATGCACTTAAGAGTATATGGTATAGCGTTATCATGGAACAGCTATTTGCACTTGGTTCCGCAGGCTGCAAACGGGCTCAGCTCATGCCAGAGCACCATCTCACATAATTCCAAGCACTCTGCCTTCAGGATTGATAAGGCCTGCCATAGGAGTGACTGATAGGAATATATGTGTCCATTTTAGGGTTAGATATAGGAATACTATATCTAAAGCAAAGGGTGTTTACACCACCTTGCCCCAGCTGTCGTGCAGCCAGTTGTGTCTGTTTGGGTGGCCAGCCAGGGGTGGCATAATACATGCTTCAGCCCCTGGTAGGCCCTTGGTACACCTATGCCCTGGATACCTAAGGTATGCTGTACAGGGACTGATAAGGTGGCCCAGTACCAATTGGTAAAATGCACCTAAGGTACATGGTTGTAATTTAGAGAGAGAACAGCTAGGCTGTGGGTCTGATTAGCAGGCCCACAGTCAGGAAAAGTCGTAAACCAGTGAAGCAAAAAGCAAAAATCTGGGGTGGCCATGGGATTGCAGACCCCACTCTCCTACACAAGCCACGCCAACCTTGTCAATATTTTAACAACTGTGTACCTCATTCATACACATTTGTATATAATCACAATTGTATCTGGAATACATAGTCATTGATCTGTGCACTCTTCAGGGAAGCCAAGCATTGGATGACCATGTATTCTGAATATCTTTCTGACTCACTGACTGCCACTGTACGATACCTGTACTGTTTTCAGCCTCAACTCCAGAGCTCTCCAATGTGATCTGTTATAAACAGTATGCACTATCACAAGAGCAATAGGATACACAAAAAGAAATACAGAAAGATAACATTCTGGAAAAAGCTATTTCTCCTAGGGAATGCAAGATGAAGTAAAACATGTGAAAAACTAAACAGGACGTAAATCGCTTAAATGCATTACCTTAAAAAGTTTTACATTCATTGTTCAGAAACTGGAATAATGTTTTTGTCAGTAAAGCTAAGGACATGTATATAGGGCCAGATAGGGACCTATTTAAATGGCCTTTTTTTATTACTACCTGGTCTGAGACCCTGAGGGACCCAGCTCACTTAAAGCCCTCCTCTTGGAGCTTACTCCAGGCAATTGCTAATTTTTACGACATTTAAAACATACATTCTTTGCTACCAATTACGTCGCAAATGGGAACCTTCTTAACGTTTGTCCATGTAGTAGTCCTGCTACAGTTTTAGTCACCATTATCAATCAATCCCTCCTGGAGGGGTTTTGTCCTTGTTACCTTTTTTTATTGGGAATAATGAAAATGTACTCAAGTTTTCGAGTACATTTCCAGTACCAAACATACTTTGACATCACTTCTACCATGTTGTCCATACTCGAGGGAAATGATGTCACAGAGATTCTCCCTAAGGGTAGCGCCTTCCATGCAGACGACATCTGCTTCCTCAGAAAAATGTACAAAGTCAAACAATGGTGAACAGTTCACACTGTGCCTCGCAAAAGTGTTTCCATCCCCACTGCAGTCGGTTGATGAACTAACTATTAAAATCAATATAAGGCCCAAGTCTCGAAGGACATCTGTATGCCAAACTTCCAAAACACAAAGACAAGCCATTTTGTCCTGTAAAAATGAGCGAGGGCAGAATTAGTGGAAATGTGTCATATTTCACTTGTATAGTTGTCACTTGGACAGGTACCTACTAAATGGATTCTTGGTACCAACCTAGCTCGTTGTGTCAGAATTACATGGCAAAATACCAAATCTAAATTGTATATCCAGGGTTTTCATTGTAAGACGACCAGCCACGAATAAATACATCTCAATGTCTGTAGCATCATACACGAGGTACCTGTCCATCATGTTATTGATAAATGCTCATCATTAACCTCATCAATGTTACTACTGATGTAGCTTAGGTTAATTCAGCATATAGATTGTTTAGCTTTTGTATAAAGTAATTCATAAGGGAACATTTGTGTAATTGTAAGCAAATAGGAAGGTGTCAAGATCTAACTGAATATGTTAATATAAACTATGGCATGCCAGTTTGTCTAAACAGCTGCATAAAAACTAGATAGGGCTGAGTGTAACAATATCAGGTGTAGCTTTAACACCATTTTCAAGCCTAAATAGTGGCATCAGTGTCTCAGACCACTGTTTAAGCAAGTGTTTAAGGGGTTTATATACTGTAACCAGAAGTGATTGTGCTATTTAGTTACCGCATAGTTCAGCCCAACAAACTTTGCATTATAAATCACCAGTATCACATTCCAAGTTAGTTTTCACTGAGTAGCTAGTCATTTTTACTTTTATACAACAAATATTCAAATTTTCTCAAGCGAAACCACACACAAAATCGACATTACATACAATATAGAGTAAACAATCCTCCCAAATAACCATCACTACTCGCTCATAGAAATCCTTCCGTTTTATGAATTATGTTAATGTATTTTCTAGAAATTGTCCACCTGAAACCTAGAGCATTCATAGAAAATCTTTCCAATAAAGCTAGGAAGCTATTTTGCATGAAAGGGAGAGAGTAGAAAAGCACCATATACACTAAGATATGGCACACATCTGGTCTCTAATTGCGCTGGCGCATTTCAGGGAGCCTATCGCCAAGACAAACACCCTTGGTGCAAGGGTGCCTGTTTTATGTGACAGGATTGTATTTGTGCAGGAAGGCATACCTTTCTGCACAAAAGCAACCCATAGAGGCATATTCCTCTTTCTCTGTGTTCTGTAAAATGTGTCACAAATTGAAAGGAGAGGCAGCAGAGTGAAGATATTTCTCCTCGTTAAGCCTCTCTCGAGTGTGTACACCATTTTGGTGAAAACCCCGGTTCACTGCTTTAGTAAATCCGGGTTTGTTTTAAAATACATGGGTGGAGGCATGCTCCACCTATGTAACACCTACTGGATGCAGCTTACCACAATGCAGTACAACTAGAGTGGCTAAGTGAAGCCTCAGTGTCTAAGGTGCAAGGAAACTGTCAGCTACACTACAAAAGCTTCCACCCAAGAAACTTGAAAGACAATTTACCATTCAGACAATTCTTACAAATCAGGAAGAATTGCTGTGATAAAGAATGACTCTTGATGTATCTGGTATATCAATCAAGCATACTAAACAGATTGGTTACACCCAAGGAAGTTGTTGAATAGCAAGGAAAGAGCCTGGCTCATACCAGGAATTGTACCCCTTGAGAAGAAAGATAACAGTGCTTCTAAACCATTGATATGTGTTGTAATGCACACAGCAAACAGGGGGTTTCAATAAATTGTCAGAAACAAATTATCTCATTATGAAAACTCTTGAACACTCTTTGGCATCTTTGGGCTAAAAAAAGATATATGATACAATCTCATCCACCAATCCACATAGGTAATAGTAAAAAATTACTAGACAATTTAAAACCAAAAAGTTACATCAGCCAACCGCAGATATGGGAATTGTGCTCTTTGGAATCAATGGTGAGGAATTCATGCATGATTGCATTAAGCTCAAACACAATATCACCAGAACAATATATGAGGTATTCCAGCTCCTTTATGCATGGTTCAAGGACTAGAGGTCTCATAAAGGTCGTTCTCCAACTTTTTGAGCAGGCTCTACTGATAGGAGTGATATAATGTATTGTTCAATTCTAATCTGGGACCTGTGGCGGCATGCATATTAGATTTGTTAATTCTATATTGGTATGATTGGTTCCATGTGTAAATGCCTTATAACTAAAAAGCATTCTTGTTTCAGCAGATGCACCCTGTTGCTCAACACATTGAAGAACCGGGATAACCCACCTACTGGGTCTCGGCGGCGGGGGAGCCGCCCAAATCTTCCATACCTTCCATACTTAGTAAAAGGAGACACAGGAGCCTTCGTCTGCAGGAGGAACCCAGATGTATTTCAATAGCCCGGGCTATGGAACAGAGTCCCAAGCTAGTCAGAGACAAAACCCAGGAGGCTGCTACTTCACTCTGTAGCTTACAAGCCTTTTATACATTTTTCATCCCAGTCTTTTGGCTGTCAGACCATTGTTTAATCAGGGCAGTGTTTACAGTTGATACCCAGATCCAGACGATGTTTGTAGTTAGTGACCTGGTCAAGGCTTGGTACACAGAACATTGTTCACTCGGCTTTGATCAAGGCTCAGTTTTTCAGGTTTTTGTTCAATTGACTTGATCAAAGCCCGGTCCTTCAAGTCATTGTTTAATCACCCTGATCAGGGTCCAACAGTCAGACCATTGTCTAGATAACCTGATCACGGTGTCAAGGATGTTTACCAGGCTGGGAGCAGGAGATGGAAAACAAGCTTGTTTACACAGGTTGTGGGTGTCTCATGGCTTTCTGTTGAACTGCAAAGAACAGGGGGTTAGGTGTGCGACAGTTCCTGGGCAGAAATGCAGGATGCAAGATGGTTTTTGTCGTGCCAGTTTAGATTTTCCTCAGGCATCAGCAGAAATGACCAGGTAGGTCGTGTGGAAGTGTTTGACACGAGATGGCAATGAAAAAACAATAGAGTCCCGGTACAGATGATGCTAATCAGAAAAACACTTTTCCTCAGGCCCTCCTTTTGCCATTGAGTGGCAAATACTTTTAAGAAATGTCAATGTTCATAAGACCATCTGTTTCTTGTTGGAGCATCATCATCATCATATTAGTGTTGTGAATGTTAGAGGGTGGAGGCTTGATGGTCTGGACACACATTGTACAGAGCACTGGCAGGCACTGAAAGCACAAACAGCAGGAGACCAGGTCAGCTACTCCCAAGGCAAGGAAGATGAGGACCCTCCAACCCCACTGGGAAAGGAGGCCCCAGATCCAGCCGGTGAGGGACCAGCTGCCTTCATCCCAATGAATTTCGAAGAAAGGCGATGCAGACGTCGGATGGCATTGTACACTGTAGGTGCGTTGTCTGGGATGTGCACACAGCAGCTGGAGCTGATCAATTTACATACACCACCACGATCAGCAAGGATGACGTCGAGGACCATGTGGTTTTGGAGCGTTATAAGGCAGTCCGCCTGTAGCTCTGCAGTGAAATTTGGAGAGGGCACCAGCTGTTACTGTGATGGTGGCCTGAAGGACCCTGGTCAGTCCTCGTACAGCCCGACTGTTTGCCATGGGGCCCCAGAATGGAAGGAAACCTTTAAAGAAGTCCCCGGCTTCCTGGCCCGCTGTATCCTCGGCTGATATGACACCCCTACGTGAGCGGCGCAGGGCGCCCTTCAATGACTGGTGGTAACCTCCATGGATAGAGTATGTTGGTGGAAGGAGGAAGACCAGATAGCAGGTACCAGACCAGTTACGGGGGAGCCAAGTGTAGGTGGCAGTGCCACAAATGAAATAGGTGTTGGGGATGGCACCAGCTTCGGAAGAGATGTAGAGTTCAAAGCTTTTGTGATATCACACCTACTGGTACCAACTTTCTTAGTCCCTAGGCCATGGATGCAGGCACATTTATGACATTCACAGTGTCTCGTTCATAAGGCAGTATCCTTCTTGTGCAGAATCTGGAAAATGTTTGTCGAGTGGTTGAGTTGAATACTACCATTTCACTGAGTTCATCTGGTGGTAGTAGCAATGTGGACGAGCTGGTTGAGCAAAAAGGAGCCTTGGCATTGCCAGATCTGTTCCGCCAGAAGTCATCCCGAAATGTCCCAAGGATAGAATTGACAGTACCATTGACAGTGTAGGCCTCCTGCATCAGCATCCACCATGCAAGACAAGACCCAGTGATGGAGAAGGGGTAAGGAAAGAATGGAACAGGGTGTATCATGGAATGCGGCATTAGTCCACAAACCCGGCAGTTGGAAGTGTTCATGATCAGCTGATGATGATGCAACATTTGAATGAAGGTGTTGTTGAAGAATTCTGCACGGCCAGGTAGTTCGTGGGCTGGTAGCGTGTACTACTGGTGTTCTGCAGGAGTCGGGGTAGGAGTTGGTGAGGTAACAGGATTGTAGATTAGTAACAGCCAACCAAGGATAGACAGGATGAGGGAGACAAACAGCATCACCACGGTGGCTATGAAGCATTTACTATGTCGGAGACTGACATCTTGTTTCTGGATTCGAGCGTTTTGGACGGCTGCCATTGTGCTAAGCCAGGGACCTCTAGCGGCTGTCTGTGATTGGTGGTTGCTTCACTGGGTGCAGGTGCATACCTTAGTCTAACACACCAGCACTACTCTCATCTGGGAAGATCACAGCCCTACAGCCTATCGGCACTTGGCGAAGTCAAGGGCAAGCCTTCCCTCGGGGATGCAGGTTATATCGGTCGGAAGTAGGAACAGTATGGTCGGGAAACAATTGTTCTTGGTGTTGAGCAGAGTTAGGGGAAGGTTCCACGCTTCCTTTCAGTATGTTGTCACTCTCTGCTTCCGTAGATGTAGAATGCAGTCTGGCATCGCTGAATGGGACAAACGTCGGAACTGTTTCTGTTTCTGAGTCTCCTTGTCCTTCCCTCACCCACTGATCATAGGGGAGGGGCAGAGGCACACGCCGGCAGTGAGACGAATGAACCCAATTCTTCCGACCTTCTACTTTCACAGCGGTGCGGGTGGCCAGTAACACCTGACTGTGTCCAGCGGGGCTCGAGGCTCTTAGTCCGTTGAAAGTTCTTGATCAGGACATATTCTCCAGGTTGGATAACGTGTCCTGAGGTTCTTCGATTTTCGACTTCGTCCTGTATTTCCGCCATTTTGTGTCTGGTCGCCATTTTGTATTGCCTTTACCCAGGCAGTACGGCGAACGGAGTGTTTTTGCCTTTTCCAGCTGCTACGTGTCTCTTCTGTTAAAAAGTAACCCCTTGCCCTTGTTTACGAAACCGATGTCAGGGTCTGGCCGAGTCTACTAATCCATGTCTGGGCTGATTGATCCCTGTCTCGACTGACTGTTTGGCTCTCCCTATTCTTTCCTCATTTTATCTTATCCGACTGGCCTTCGCTATTCTCTCCTTGTATTCTCTTGTTACACAACTATCCTTTGAGGCACACACATGCGTCCTGCCACCTGCAAATTAGATTATGGCACCAGCATTGATTAACTTGTGAGGAGGGGTGACACACAGGGTCTGAAAGAAGAGCGTATTTGGGACATTTGATAACTTGTTTTTCAACTTTTCCTATTGGTTAGCCTTGTATGCATTGGGAGTATACGTTGTAAATATGTGTGCTATAAAAGATTGTGCGCCATGTCTTAAAGTGGCAGTCTCCTAAGGACCTACTTTGTACTTCTGGGACAACTGTGCTTAGCTGCAGCTAATAAACCTGGTTTTCTACGGCTAACAGAGTGTCTCGTGTCTCTGTCCGACAAGGCAGGTGAACTCGGAGATTTAAGGTGTGCCCTGCGCAGCCAGGCCCATAACGCCCGGTTCTTCAACTGGCACCGAACGCGGGGCCGGCTTCAGTGGTAGCGGTTCAGCCCGAGGGTCGTAAGGAGCCTCGCAAGAAAATTCCGGAGGATTCGCGAACCACGTCAAGCGACCCCTGTATGTCGAAGTGGGCCGAAGGTCTTTTGCGGCACGGCTACTCCTTTCCGACGGCTGCTGATGACTGCTGCCCTGACTGCCGCCCTGCCTTGGCCCTTTGGTGATGACTGGTATTGCGAGACGTTAGACGGACCTCTGTTGGCGTGAGAGAACTCTTAGTTAAGTATTTGTGGGTAGCGCCCACTTCTTTGTTTTGTTTTTGTTTTTATTATTCGACCATTGCAATAGTCGAAGCCAAGGTGTGAGTACGTTTGTGCTGTGTTATTTGCTTTAACCCCTTGAAGTTAGTAAGCAGACCGGTGAATTAAAGATGCCTGTCTTAGCAAATTAGGGAAGTTTTCTTGTCTAGATTGTACTAGGGATTCCCGGCTGGAGGATTCTTGTCCAATTCCTCCTGTTGCAACTCCCAATTATGAGCTCTATTCGAAACATGGTGTTGGCCCTATTACTTATAACGAAGCATGGATCCGATACACAAAGAAGGATGGTGTTTTGCAGTGGCCACAAAACGGTAGCTTTAAGCCTGCCATATTAGATAATTTAGAAGCAATTTTGTTCAAAAGAAAAGCCCGGCTGGCAATGTTTGACTCCTTCCGCCTCTGGCGTAAGGAAGCCAAACAGAGAGAAATTAAGCAGGCGAAAAAAGATAAGAAAGAGAAAAGTGTGACGATTATACAGGCTGCCCAGCAGTTTAAAGATAATGAGATTGATCAGGCGACTGAAGTCTCAGAAAGACAGCATCGTATGGCAATAGATAGATGTTACCCTGTGTTGCCTACTTCTCCACAGAGTAAGGATCTTGACGAAGATACCTTAATGTCCAATTTGTTGAGATTACCTCCGCCCTATGTACAAGGTGCTAATGTGCCTCCATTGTTGCAACTTGTCCAGCCACTTGTTGTTCCACCATTTGACCCGGCTCTTCCACAATTACCCCTTCCAGTGTTACAGCCCCCGCCTCCCTTGCCACCAACTCCTGTCCCCCGGACTCCTGTACCTCAGTCTCCTTTACCCCCGGTTCCTCTTATAACTCTCACCCCTCCTAATGCCTTGTCTCCCGTTCCATTGTCTTATTCTGCCACAACTCGTAAACGATTGGTCGATACTGTTTCTGGCCTTTTCTCCCCTCTCTTTGGGTCTTTTAACATGACCCCTGCCCTTTCTCCAAAGCAATCCCGTAGTCAACTTCCAGGTCCCGACGAGCGAATTGTGTTGGACAATCTTGCTCACAAATGGATCATGAGTGGTCCACAGTATAGTGTACCTGATATTATGAGCACCTTTCACCAGTGGGATGCGCCTAGACAAAGATACGTTTTTAATGTTATGTGTGACACTCTTGTCCAAGGTTGGGAGGATATGAATTTGGGTTTAGCTCCCCAGGGTCTGTCAGACGTACAGGCTACATTTGATAAAGGACTTATTGTGGGTTCTGAGGTTGAGGACGCCGTAAGGACACTTGTCGCTTTCAGGTCTTTATTTTCTTCTCAGGCTTTTCTTGAACCTGATCCTGCAGTTAGTCGGAAAGTGAAACATTATCCTATGAGAGAAGTTCCTCCAATATGGAGAGATGCAGTTCCACAGGCAGGCGCTGTTCCGGCTGTCCCTGCTCATTTCCAGCGTATATGGGTACATGTCCCCTGGAAACGATCTGGGGTTCTGGCGATTAAACAGTCTTTACCGGACCCTCGTAAAAATCCTGCTGGTTATTATAAAGAACTGTCCCAGACTGTTGGTGCGTGTATCATGATTTTGGCTGATATCGATATGTTGATGGGAAATGTAGTCCCACAAGCGTTATGGGCCCGGATTCGTAGAGAGGACCACGACCAAGCTTTAGGCGGTAATTGGGCTGCTATAACTGCCGCGGATGCAGCACAAGTAGGTGGTGCTAAACCCGATGCTTTGATTACAGAATTGCCCGGTAGGATCATTACTTTAATGAAAACGATGATGCCTGCCCTACGTGTTAACTGGGATAAGTTAGCTTCATGTAAACAGAAGAAAGATGAGAGTGTTTCCAACTTCTTTACCCATTTTGAGGAGACGTTTATCGATCACAGTGGTCGAGATATGAGTACTGAGGGTGGACAGCGGTTATTTGTGGATAAATTTGTATTTAATTTACTTCCAGAATTATCGCATAAATTGAAAGACTCCGAAAGTTCGTGGGCTGTTTCTTCATCTGCCCAGATATTAGCGACTGCTCAGTATTACAAGAATAGGGATAAGGAGGAAAAGGATAAACTCGAGAAAAAGACTAAGAATTGAAAACAAAGGTTCTGTTGCAGCAGGCTTATCCCCCTTGTTCTGCTCAGCGCCAATTTCAACAGCCTCCCCAGTTTCAGAGGTTGTTACAGAAACCTGACGCTTTTGTTCCGCAACCTTTGCTAGGTCCTAATCAATGTGCCTATTGTAAAGAGGAAGGTCATTTTAAGAATAGCTGTCCGGTTTTATTGCAGCGTAATGGTGCATTTCCAGGGCCACAAGGCCGTGGTGGTTTTCAGTCAGCACCCAGGGGTAGAGGGCGAGGTGCGTCGTCTCAGACACAACGTTCCTTTCCCCCTCAGAATTCTATGAATTATTTTGATCAACAGACTACTCAGTCTGCACAATATTATAATGACGATTATTGTATTGAGAATGAGAGTCAGGATTTTCACACTAGGTAGGACAGCCATGGACAAAGCAAGGGAGTCGCATCAGTTCCAGTGGATCAGAATGAGCCTTATGTTGAAGTTGTTGCATTGTGTGTTTCAGAACCATTTCTTTTGGATACTGGTGCAATGAGGAGTTCTATCATTCACTCCAAACTCCCTGGGGCACCTTTGTCTGGCTTAACCAATGTTCCTGTAGGATTCTCTGGTGCCCCAGTTCGCAACCCGGTTTCTTGCCCTTTGCCTATTTCCATTGGTCCTTATGATTTGGAGGCCCCGCTCATCTTAACGACTGGTTGCGGTGAGAATTTGCTGGGTTTGGACTTATTGAAACGTCTTCATGCAACATTGTATTGTTCCCCCTCTGGTGTACATCTAACTTTAGGTGAAAAGTTGGTTTCTCCTGTGTATTTGTCTAAGGATCAGTTCCCACCCGAATTGCATTCCCTTCCTGCTACCCTTTAGGCTACAGGTCCGAATGATGTTGGTCTGCTCCAAATTCCACCTTATGTGGTTACTGTCAAGCCTAATGTTAAATTACCATGCATTCCTCAGTATAAAATTTCTAGCGATGGGGAAAAAGCTTTGTTGGCTATCGTTTATGATTTAGTTCAGAAGGGTGTTGTTGAGGAAACAAGAGGAAATATTTGCAATAGTCCTGTTCTCCCTGTTCTTAAACGCACTGATTCTTCTCAGCCTCCTGTCTATCGTTTTGTGATTGATCTTTGGGAGGTTAACAAGATTGTTATACCTCAGTTTCCTGTCGTCCCAGATATCACTGCCTTACTCACAATGATACCTGCTTCGGCTGCCTGGTTTTTGGTTATCGATCTCAAGAATGCTTTCTTCAGCATTCCTATTGCTGAGGAGAGTAGGGATATTTTTGGTTTCCGAAGTTTCCGATTCAAAGTGCACCTCAAACCTATTGTGAGAGTCCCTCCATTTATAGTCAGGCTTTGAAATCTCAGCTTGATGTTTTCACTTCGCCTCCAGGTGCCACTCTTATGCAGTATGTGGATGATTTGTTGATTGCTGCTGATTCAGAGGATGTTTGTAAGAATGTGACGGTTGCACTGTTGCGTTATTTGTCTGACTTGCAATATAAAGTATCACCCTCTAAGTTACAATATTGTCGCCAAGAGGTTACCTACTTAGGTCATCTCTTGTCGAAGGAGGGAAGGCAATTGACCCCAGAACAAATTCAAGCAATCGCACAAATGTCTGTACCATCCACACAGAGGGAGGTACGTGCCTTTCTGGGCATTACCTCTTATTGTAGACAGTGGATTCCAAATTTTTCTTTGTTGGCTAAACCTTTGCTGGCACTTACTGTGAAAACAAAAAAGGCTTGGGTCCTATCACTGACCGGCCTGGACCGCTACTATTGAGTAAACAAAAACAAGTGGCCGAGCAGGTTGAATTTACAAATAATGCATCGCCTAGTCAAGTAAATTACTAGGTTGGACAACCATTACGTTGAATCAATTCATGTTTTATAAAGCAATTTTTTGAAAAAGTATTTTTCTTATGTCATCAAAAAACAACAACAAAACTTTTTAACAAATACATACATACATTCAATACAATGAAATAAACATGTCAAACGAAGAATTTTTACACAAAGAAATTGTCACATAAAATCACATAGACAACTGTGCAATGCCTCAGAAGAATTAATTTTGAGGCACCAGTCCTGAATAATGATAAACAAGTGGACAATTGATAATTACATTCGCCTACTTGTCAACACCAACTCAAGATAGATATTGTAATTCATAATGGGGTGCTAGTAATAGGAATAACAATTTAGTTGTATTGAATGTATGTATGTATTTGTTAAAAAGTTTTGTTGTTGTTTTTTGATGACATAAGAAAAATACTTTTTCAAAAAATTGCTTTATAAAACATGAATTGATTCAACGTAATGGTTGTCCAACCTAGTAATTTACCTGACTAGGCGATGCATTATTTGTAAATTCAACCTGCTCGGCCACTTGTTTTTGTTTACTTACTGTGAAAGACACACCCCAACCTCTTCCTTGGACTGACGAATGTCAGAAGAGTTTTTCTGACTTACGTACTGCATGGTGTTCTGCCCCTGTGTTAGGTACTCCGGATTATAGTAAACCTTTCACACTCTATGTTCATGAAAGAGAAGGTTGTGCATTGTCAGTTTTAACACAACAATTTGGAGACAAACAGCGGCCATGTGCCTATTTTTCGGCTACATTGGATCCAGTAGCCAAGGCATTGCCTAGTTGTCTCAAAGCTACAGCAGCAGCAGCGATCTCTATTCGTCAATCTGCTGGATTGGTGCTTGATAACATTCTGGTACCACATGCAGTGGATACTCTTTTGAACAGAACGAAAACACAACATTTTACGAGTGCCCGCTTGTCTGGGTACGAGCTGACGCTCTTGGCTAGTCATATACACATCAAGCGATGTAATACTTTGAATCCAGCAACATTGTTACCTATTCCGGAAGAGAAAGACGCCCAAGAACAGCATGATTGTTTTCTCCGTACAGAGGAGGAATTGAAAGGCAGAATAGACTTAAAGGACACACCACTCGTGGACCCGGATGGGATCCTATGGGTGGATGGGTCTTCTTTCAAACTTCCTAATGGCGAGACGACAGCAGCTTATGCTGTTACCACCTTGCATACAGTAGTAGAGACAGCACGGATTGGACAGAATTCAGCCCAAGCAGCTGAGCTGATTGCCCTGACGAGAGCGTGTGTGTTGGCTAAAGGAAAAAGAGTGAATGTTTACACCGATAGCCAGTACGCCTTTGGCGTGGCTCATTGCTTCGGCCGTTTGTGAAAGGAAAGAGGATTCTTTACTTCCCATGAGGCTAAGATACAGCATGGTCAGTTGGTAACTGACCTTCTCGAATCACTTGCTTTGCCTACCCAGATAGCAATTGTGAAGTGTAGCACACATAAAAGGATCACTGATGATGTGGGTCGCGGGAATGCTTTTGCAGACGAGGTAGCGAAAGAAACAGCGAGAGATGCTACAAGTCGCATGTATGTTGCAGGCCCTGCAAGATGGGTCAGAGAAAGAGGGATGTGTGAGGACACAATAGAAAGTGTGAGGACGATTCAGGAAGAGGCTACAGAGAAGGAATTGAGTAAGTGGAGAGAAAGTACGGGAATGTTGGACACGACAGGGTGTTGGACAGAATTATCAGAACACCAGCGTTGGCTGTTACCAGACACCTATGTATTGCCTGTAGTTACTATGGCGCATGGTCCAGCTCACATCAGTGCGAAAGGGATATGCAAACTTCTGGCTCCAGTATGGCAGAATGAAGGAATCCCTAAATGTGCGGAAAATGTGGTGAAACATTGTATTGTTTGTTTGATGCATAATCCAGGAAAGGGAACTCCAACTCCGGCAGGTCACTTTGCTCCCCCTACGTATCCTTTTGAGGTATTACAAATAGATTACATTCATATGGAGCGTTGCAATAATTTGAAGTATGTCCTGGTGGTGGTGTGTGCCTTTTCCAGATGGATAGAGGCCTACCCCCTAAAGGATAATACTGCTTTGTCCACTGCCAAAGCCCTCTTGAAGGAATTCTTCCCGAGGTTTGAATTGTCTGGAGTGACAATGGAAGTGAATTTGTAGGCCAAATTATGCAGAAAGTGTGTGCAGGTCTTGGTATTAGGCAAAAATTCCATGCGGCAAACCACCCTCAGTCAGCAGGCTTGGTAGAGTGCTATAATGGCACTCTTAAACTTAAATTGGCAAAGATTCAGGCCAGCACGGGTCTTGCTTGGCTCGATGCTTTACCTTTGGCACTCCTATCAACGAGAACAGCTGTACACTCTCAGTTGGGACTCAGCCCATACAAGGTTGTTTTTGGGCACCCAGCGACTGTTTGGGGAGTCCCTAGACCTAAAAAGTACTCCGATATCCCGTATCCTATGTTGATTGACTACTTACATCACCTCACCACTAAATTGCGTGTTCTTCATCAGCAGGTTCAAAACTCTTTGCCGGAGGCCTCAGCAGATCCAGGACACTCCATCCAACACGGGGACTGGGTCTGCCTGAAGAACTTTCAGCAGAAGAAGAATCTGGAACCTCGTTGGGGGGCCCCCTCAGCAAGTTCTCCTAGTAACACGTACAGCAGTAAAGGTTGTCGGAAAGAAGAACTGGATCCATGGCGTGCACTGCAAAAGGGTACCTTTGCCTTTGCCATTTGACCAGTGGGTTTGCAAGGGTATAGGTGATAGTGAGGGTGAAAAGGTCCTTCAGTTGGTACCTTTCAGTAGTGCACGTCTGGATCGCATGAGATCTGAAAAAGAAGACGATGATGTGTTGCAAGAAGCTGTACCATCACATCTGCGATTGAACACAACAAACCCAGAGACTTTGTTTCGAGAGAAAACGATATCTGGCAAGACTCGATACAACCTGAGACCTAGACAAACAAAGAACAATTAAAAACCTTTTTTTTCCCTCTCTTTTTCTGGTTGTACTTCTAAGAGACATTCTTTTTACCATCCGTTAAGTTGCACGGTCACGGTAGGAGTCTTAGGCTGTGACCTGAGTAGTGACATAGGTATGCAGGACTTGCAGCGTCATAGGATGGCTAATAACCACAACTAAGTGATCTAGGAAGATTACCGTGAGCAACGTCTTAGAGGATGGATATTGAATTGGAAAAGAATGATAGAAAGCAAAAAATGAAAAGCAAATACAAGAAACTGTTGTTTAGTCCATGTGGCGTAACCTTGTGCATTTTAATATGTTCATGTATTTTATTGGCTTGTGTGGGTTGGGTTGTTTATACTATGCAGCAAGCACCTGTTCCTACTTCTGTTTCCTTGTCTTTTTCCACTACTGTTTCCCCGCATCAGTTTCATAAATTCCCAGAGCATGAACAAATTAGGAGAACAGAATACTTTAACAATTCTTTTATCCAGCTGTTGCATCAGCATCAATTGGCAGTTAATACTACTGACTGTTGGGTCTGTGGACTCATGCCCCATAACACAGAGAAAGGGATGCCATATTTAGTCCTTCCATTTATCTTATGAAGGTTCCGCTTGGGCATATTTGGCTATGTTTTCCAATGCTTACCAGAATCAACTTCGACATCCCCTCGTTGGTCCATAGAGTGGTGGAGCAGATTTTAGTCATAGTTCTTTGATATAGGGAATAGTGGCTATGGCCAGAGTTGCTGAAAGCGGTAAGATTCCTGTTGATGAGAAACGAACATATGATGGTTGGAATGTGACTCGTTACGTTACTAGCCTCACAGATAAGGCTAGACGAAGGGGATCCCCACCAATTTGGACCATACCTCATCGAGGCAATTTGTGTTTACAGATAAATGGTCAAAATATTAAAAACCAACAGGAAAAGATGTTTGTTCCCGTACATACATCTATTCATCCCAGATTTCTTCACCGCTAATACCATCTCAGGACACATACTTTGTCTGTCACGACAGAGCCTATATGTGGCTCCCCACCAACTTTTCAGGAACATGATATGTGGCTTTTCTTCTCCCTCCGACATACACTGCTCCTTCAGGTCATCACCGAAATAGATATGGCAAAGGGGTTATCGACTCCAAAGACACATCAGGGCAAGAGGGAGGGGACTTTCTCAAAGGGTTCCTTCCTTTCTGGGGCACAATGGCAAATAGTAGAAACATTAGACAGTTAGTTCGTGTTGTTGAGGCTACCATAAATGTGACTTCTGGAGCCTTGAGTAATCTAACAGCCGAACTTCAGGCGGACCGCCTTATGACTTTACAGAACCGGATGGTTCTAGATATTGTTCTTGCAGATCGCGGAGGAGTCTGTAAATTGATCGGGTCTAGCTGCTGTATTTATATTCCTGATAATGCCCCTACAGTATACCAAGCCATCTCTAAATTGCACGTAATTTTTTAATCGATTCATCAGGATACAGGAGATTGGTCTATAATGGGAGGGGACTTTCTCAAAGGGTTCCTTCCTTTCTGGGGCCCAATGGCAAATAGTAGAAACATTAGACAGTTAGTTTGTGTTGTTGAGGCTACCATAAATGTGACTTCTGGAGCCTTGAGTAATCTAACAGCCGAACTTCAGGCGGACCGCCTTATGACTTTACAGAACCGGATGGTTCTAGATATTGTTCTTGCAGATCGCGGAGGAGTCTGTAAATTGATTGGGTCTAGCTGCTGTATTTATATTCCTGATAATGCCCCTACAGTATACCAAGCCATCTCTAAATTGCACGTAATTTTTTTTATCGATTCATCAGGATACAGGAGATTGGTTTATAATGGGATGGTTTTGGGGACTACTGTCCACATGGGGATGGAAGGTTTTAACCTTCCTTGGAATGGTTTTGGCCATCATTTTCTCTTGTTGTCTTTGTTTTCAGTGTGGCCCTGCCATCTGTGGTCTTTGTGCCACCATGTGTGTCCCGAGGCCTGTGTCACAGAAAGCAGAGCACATTAAAATGATGGTGCAGCAACAGCTCGACGACCTCATGGCTATTGACATCGACTCAGATTGACTTGAGTCCTTTGTACTTTGCCTGAGTAATGGCAAAAGGAGGGTCTGAGGTTCTTCGATTTTCGACTTCGTCCTGCATTTCCGCCATTTTGTGTCTGGTCGCCATTTTGTATTGCCTTTACCCAGGCAGTACGGCGAATGGAGTGTTTTTGCCTTTTCCAGCTGCTACGTGCCTCTTCTGTTAAAAAGTAACCCCTTGCCCTTGTTTACGAAACCGATGTCAGGGTCTGGCCGAGTCTACTAATCCATGTCTGGGCTGATTGATCCCTGTCTCGACTGACTCTTTGGCTCTCCCTATTCTTTCCTCATTTTATCTTATCCGACTGGCCTTCGCTATTCTCTCCTTGTATTCTCTTGTTACACAACTATCCTTTGAGGCACACACATGCGTCCTGCCACCTGCAAATTAGATTATGGCACCAGCATTGATTAACTTGCGGGGAGGGGTGACACACAGGGTCTGAAAGAAGAGCGTATTTGGGACATTTGATAACTTGTTTTTCAACTTTCCCTATTGGTTAGCCTTGTATGCATTGGGAGTATACGTTGTAAATATGTGTGCTATAAAATATTGTGCGCCATGTAGTAAAGTGGCAGTCTCCTAAGAACCTACTTTGTACTTCTGCGACAACTGTGCTTAGCTGCAGCTAATAAACCTGGTTTTCTACGCCTAACAGAGTGTCTCGTGTCTCTGTCCGACAAGGAAGGTGAACTCGGAGATTTAAGGCATGCCCTGCGCTGCCAGGCCCATAAGGCCCGGTTCTTCAGTCCTGGGCCCTCGCTTTTGTCAGGTATGGCCTCGTGCACCTGGTGATAAAGAGTACGAAAGGTATGAGTTAGACTGTACAGATAATCAGTTAATACAGGGTATTCAACATCAGACAGTTTCTTAGGCCGTGCGACACCCCAGACATTGGCAGGCCTCCCGAACACGATCTCGTGGGGGGATAGCCCTATCCAGGTGTGTGCCGTTGTTCTTGTAGACAGTAGAGCTAGGGGCAGAGCCATGGGCGTCCGCAGGGGAGGGCAAGGGGGGGCACTTGCCCCCCCCTGGAACACCGGTCCATCACTATTGATAGCCCCCACAGTGGTGTTTGTCTGCAGGGCCGTCAATTTTAAAAGTGTGAGAAAGCGCTTGCAATGACGGTCCTGCTTGATGAGCGGGAAAACTGATGCTGATGGGCAAGAGAGAAGGTCCGTGCCTGGCTGCTCCCACAGCTTGAAGCAGAGGCGCACCTAGAGTCAAATTTCGGGTGGGGGGCACATTTTTCAAGCTAAGGAAGAGTGGAGCTGCAGCCAGGGGCCCTAGGAAGGGGTGAAAACCATCAAAGCCTCATTAACGCCGGCACCAAATTACACAATTCGCCCAGAGATGCAATGGGTGTGTCTGCCTGTTTTTTGCAAGATCAATTGGAAAGTCCTTCTGTGCACTCTTGATTTATTCGTACTCAAGCTATATCCCTTTCTTTTGTTGGTGCTGCTACATCCTGGTACCTACTCTTTAGGTGCCCTTTCTTATACCATATCGTGTGTGGTGCAGACACTTCTGTTCCGATGGATGTGTGCACTTTTCAGCGGACATTAAAGTTTCATCAATTTCTTTTCCATGGTAATAATCAGTTTTAACTCTTTTTCAATTGTCAACAAAATATTTTAATTCATATTTTGGTTTCCATTGTTAACTGTTGTTATACGTTTTTTAATATATCCATTATTTCTAAAATAAAATATTGGATATATTTAAAAACAGTTAACAATGGAAACCTAAATATGAATACAAATATTTTGTTGACAACTGAAAAAGAGTTAAAACTGAACAGAAGTGTCTGCAACACACACAATATGCCTGTTTTTTGCACCATAAGCACTAGTATTACAGAGGGGTCTGCATATGAGATGGATTAAAGAGTTTACACCTTGAGCTCCAAAGGGGCAGTCCCTCTTGTTAATTGCAGTATCGAGTGTAGCCCCTGGACCACTGTCTGTACTCACTGTCGCCTGCCATGATTCACGAAGGGAAAGCTGTCCCAAAGGGACAACTTTTCTTTTCTGAATCATGTACCAACTGCAGCTCAGTGTTGGTATCAGATCAACGGTTTGCAACTGCCATTGCGTTTGAAAATTATTGATATATGTCATTGTAAATTGCAATTTGAAGATAGCACCCTTTCCACTGCCTCTCCAAATTCCAATATGAAGTAAGATGCAGAACCCCTTTTGTCAATCATGAAGGTTATACACAACTCTAAAAAGGGGTTTTGCAGTAGCAACCACTGTGATGCTGCAAATTGTAAGCTTTATGACCACAACATCCTTTTGTATTTGAGGGCCCTAGATAAAGCAGGATGTGCAGTGAAAGGAATGACGTTACAAATGAGTAGTGCCTTTAATGCTCTGGAAATGCTAGGATCTCCAATCTACCTCTCTACCTCTACCTCTCTCTCTCTACCTCTCTCTCTCTACCTTTCTCTCTACCTTTCTCTCTACCTCTCTCTCTCTACCTCTCTCTCTACCTCTCTCGCTCTACCTCTCTCTCTCTCTACCTCTTTCTACGTCTCTCTCTACCTCTCTCTCTCTAAGTCTTTCTTTACCTCTACCTCTCTCTCTACACCTCTCTCTACACCTCCCTACCTCTCGCTATCTCTCTCTCTCTCTACCTCTGTCTCTCTCTACCTCTCTACCTCTACCTCTCTACCTTTACCACTCTACCTCTACCTCTCTCTCTACCTCTCTCTCTCTCTACCTATCCCTCTCTATCTCTCTATCTTTCTCTCTACCTCTCTCTCCACCTCTCTCTCTCTCTACCTCTCTAACACTACCTCTCTCTCTCTACCTCTCTCTCTCTACCTCTCTCTCTACCTCTCTACCTCTCTCTACCTCTCTACCTCTCTCTCTACCTCTCTCTCTACCTCTCTCTCTACGTCTCTCTCTCTCTATGTCTCTCTTTACCTCTACCTCTACCTACCTCTCTACACCTCTCTACCTCTTGCTATCTCTCTCTCCCTCTCTCTCTCTCTCTCTCTCTACCTCTGTCTCTCTCTACCTCTCTCTCTCTACCTCTACCCCTCTCTCTACCTCTCTCTTTCTACCTCTCTCTCTCTCTACCTCTCTCTCTCTACCTCTCCTTCTCTCTCACTACCTCTCTCTCTACCTCTCTCTCTCTCTCCCTAACTCTACCTCTCTCACTCTACCTATCTATCTATACCTCTCTCTCTACCGCTCTCTCTAACCCTCTCTCTTCCTCTCTACCCCTCTCTACCTCTCTCTCTACCTCTCTCTCTTCCTCTCCCTCTCTACCTCTCTCTCTCTCTACCTCTCTTTACCTCTCTCTCTCTCCCTCTCTACCTCACCCTCTACCACTCTCTCTCTACCTCTACCTCTCTACCTCTACCTCTACCTCTCTCCCTCTACCGCTCTCTCTCTCCCTACCTCTACCTCTACCTCTCTCACTACCTCTCTCTCTCTACCTCTCTCTCTACCTCTATTACTCTACCTCTCTCTCTCTCTCTCTCTCTCTCTACCTCTCTCTCTCTCTACCACTCTCTCTCTCTCGCTCTACCTGTACGTCTCTCTCTACTGCTCTCTCTTTCTGTCTCTCTCTATACCCCTCTCTCTCTACCTCTCTCTCGCTCTACCCCGATTTCTCTCTCTACCTCTCTACCTCTACCTCTCTACCTCTCTCTCCCTCTCCCTACCTCTACCTCTACCTCTCTCTCTACCTCTCTCTCTCTACCTCTCTCTCTACCTCTCTCTATCTCTCCCTCTACCCCACTCTACCCCTCTCTACCCCTCTCTATCTCTCTCTACCTCTCTCTACCTCTCTCTCTTCCTCTCTCTCTATCTACCTCTCTCTCTCTACCTCTCTCTCTACCTCTGTATCTCTTTACCTCTCTCACCCTCTCTACCTCTCCCACTCTCTCTCTACCTCTACCTCCCTGTCTCTACCTCTCTACCTCTACCTCTCTCTCTACCTCTCTCCCTCTCCCCCCCCTCTCTCTCTCTACCTCTCTCTCTCTCTACCTCTCTCTCTGTACATCTCCCTCTATCTCTATACCTCTCTCTACTTTTATACCTCTACCTCTCTCTCTACCTCTCTCTCTCTCCCTACCTCTTTCTACCTCTCTACCTCTCTCTCTCTACCTCTCTCTCTCTACCTCTCTCTCTACTTCTCTCTCCCTCTGTCTCTCTACCTCTCTACACCTCTCTCTCTCTCTACCTCTCTCTACCTCTCTACACCTGTCTACCTCTCAACCAGTTGAATTCCGGGAAGCCCAAACCATCAGTATTTCAAATCTGCGCATGAAACGTGGGTAGGATGAGCCGTGCAGCTCAGAAAGGGATGTTCTTTTTACATCATTTGTATTTAATAGAATTGGGAAGCAGGAGAGCAGTCTCACAGTTGAGATAGGGATTAACATACACTGGTGACAGCTTTTGAATTGGCTTTAAAACCATTCAAAGATGGCTGCAGCATCTACCTGGGATGTAGTGGACAAAGTGGCAGCCGGAGCCATATAGCACTGCTTGTCATTTTAAAATAAAACCAGCATTGACATAGCCAATAGGTCTCCCCTTTGGGACCTTATAAGTGTTTAGTTGTCTAGTACAATATCCTTGGTGCAACAACTTCAAGTGTTGCATGGCTAAACACTTATAAGGTCCCAAAGGCGAGACCTATTGGCTATGCCAATGCTTGTTTGTTTTTTCCTCTGTTTCATTGTGGTTGCCAGGTAATCTGCTGTGAAGCCTCACATGATTTTTCTCCCACCCCATGGGTTTCTTTGTTTATTTAAGCTCTTTGTCTTATTAGATTTTTTTATTTGTTTATTTAATACTTGTGCTCAATCATGTCGGAGGATGGTGATGAAGTAAAAATGTTGCCCCCCCTGGAAAAAATGTTGCGGACGCCCATGGGCAGAGCATCAACCCAAGTGACACCTGTCTCGGGTACTATTTTGGCCATTTTAGTTTTTAGGATGCCATTGTACACCTCTACTAGACCTGCTGACTGGGGGGGGTTAGCTGCATGAAATTTTTGTTTTATACCCAATGCTGTACAGACATATACCATAATTCGGGCTGTAAAGTGGGTCCCGTTGCCACTCCAGACCAAGCGGGGCAAACCGAATCGTGGGAGGTATTCTTTTAATAGCACTTTGGCGGTAGTGATAGCGGTGCAGTCTTTGACGGGGTAGGCCTCCACCCATCGGCTGAAGGTCCAGACCACCACCAGGACATATTTTAGATTGTTACATCTGTCCATCTGGATATCCATTTGGAGGACTTCAAAAGGGAAGGTAGGAGGAGAGAATCCTCCTTTAGGAGTAACAATGCCTTTTCCTAGGTTATACATTAGGCAAATAATGCATGTTTTAACCAGCTTTTCAGCATATGCTGGTATCTTAGAGTTGTACCACGTAGGTTTCAACAGCTTGCATATCACTTTTGCACTAATGTGAGCAGGACCAAGGGTCATCGTAACTACTGGTGGCACGTGACGGTCAGGTAACATCCATTGTCTTTCCATAGTCGTACGGACCCAGCAACCATCAATTCTCTCCTTTGCTAATTGCTCCTTCCTCAGCCTTAGTTCCTCAGGAGTAGCATGGGACTGAATATCAATCAGGCTTTGTGCTGTGTTTTCAACCATGCCCTCATCTGTCACCCACTTAGCGGGACTCCTACATACATTCCTTCTCTTTTCCTAAGAGCTGTTTGTCTGGCCGTCTGGTCAGCCAGGACATTGCCTTTCCCAACATCATCTGTCACTTTCTTAAGGGCCTTACATTTTATAATGGCCACCTTTCTGGGGAGTGTCAGGGAGTCTAACAGTCTGTGAATCAGGGGGCCATGTTGGATCTTGGGAAGTATGGAAAGTAAGGAAGTAAGGAAATTCCCATGGGAAGTAAGGAAATTCCTTTCTTTCCACAATCTCCCGAAGTTGTGGGCCACCCTAAAGGCATACTGACTGTCAGTATAGATATTTACTGTTATTCCCTTACTTATCTCACAGGCTCTAGTGATGGCTACAAATTCTGCTGCCTGAGCAGAGCACTGCGGAATCTGAGCTGTTTCTACTACTTGCCCCAATGTCGTGAGGGCGTAGGCGGCTGAGGTGTTACCATCTGGCCCTCTGAGACATGATCCTTCCACATACAGTGTACCTTCTGGTTTTTGCTATCGGGGTATCCTGTAAGTCAACCCGTCCCTTTGTCTCCTCCTCTGTCCTTAATATGCAGTCATGTGGGTCTAAGCGGGCATCCTGAGTATCCAGTGGGAGTAATGTGGCGGGGTTCAGTACAGTGCATCTTTTGATATTGATGTGGCTGGTAAAGAGTGTCAGTTCATATCCTGTGAGTTGTGCGCTAGTGAGGTACTGTGTCTTGGTGTTATTAAGGAGGGTATCTACAGAATGGGGGACCATCAGAGTCAGGAGGGAGTTCATGACGATTCACGCACTCTGACGGACCATGAGGGCGGCCGCAGCGGTCACCTGTAGGTATCCTGGGCTAGCCCTTGCAACAGGATCTAGGGTGGCTGAAAAATAGGCACATGGCCGTTGGTGACATCCAAACATCTGGGTCAAGACAGCGCATGCACAGCCGTCTGTCATGTACAAAAAGAAAAAATTGTTTGCTATAGTACCGAGGACTGGAGCAGTACACAGGGCCCTCTTCAAATCTTGGAAGGCCTGCGCATGCTCTGTAGTCCATGGAAAGGAACTGTCTGATATGTCCTTAGTGGTGAGGGCAAGAAGAGGTTTGACCATGGCCGAAAAATTGGAAATCCACTGTCTACAGTATGAGGTTAGGCCTTTGAAGGCTCACACCTGCTTTTGTGTTCATGGGTCCATCATAGCATTGATAATGGCTACACGATCAGCGGTGAGCTGCCTTCCTTGGAGAGGAGATTACCTAAATAGGTCACCTTCTCTTGACAAAATTGAAGCTTTTTCATAGAGACTTTGTGATTATGGAGGGCAAGGCGGCGTAACAAAGAGAGAGTAGCTTCTTTACATGCTGGGGCAGAATTTGCAGCAATGAGGAGGTTATCTACATATTGTAATAGTGTGGAATTATCAGGGAGTTCCAAGGAATCTAGTTGACTTTTTAGGGCTTGACTATAGACACTGGGGCTCTCGGTGAAACCTTGAGGGGCGCGGCAGAATCTAAAGCTCCGCCCACCAAGGGAGAAACCCAAAAAAATGTCTGCTGTCAGGATGTAATGGAATGCTGAAAAAAGCATTCTTCAGGTCTATGACAGAGAAGTGCGTGATATCAGAAGGGACCATCGTTAAGAGGGCTGTAATGTCGGGGACAACAGGATATTGGGAGATTGTTATTTTGTTAAGTGCTCTCAGGTCAATCACAAATCGGTATATTTTAGGGAAGAGAGCATCTCCATTGGTCTTTTTAAGAACAGGAATAATGGGACTGTTACAGATATTACCACGTGTCTCCTCCACTACGCCCTTGTCCATCAATTCAGATATTATTGTCATAAGGGCCATTTCTCCTTCCGCGGGTAGTCGATACTGTCGGAGGCGTGGGAGAAGTGCACCTGGCTGGATGTGTACCACATGAGGGGGAATGTTGAGACACCCTACATCAGTGTCTGATGATGCTCAGAGGGAGGAAGGTAAAGACTGCAACTCTGGTGGGAGGGTACCGGACAGATACATGTAGGAAGCTGCGGTTGGAGAAATTGTTAGGGATACACCTTGGGGATTACATGATATGGTCGCATACAGAGCTTTCAGTAAATCCATGCCTAACAAGTTTTCACTGCAACCTGTAGTAAGGACCAAGGGAGCGTCAACATGTGCAGGGCCAATATCGAGAGGGAGGGGGTTCAGAGACAGGGCTGGTCACAGGTGTTCCTGCAAAACCCATAGAGACATTCATATTGCCAGAAAGGGGTGCCTCCGGGACTGACAGGCGTGCAATAGAAGACCCGGTGGCCCCAGTTTCCTAAAGAAAATTCTTATCGTTCCCCACAACTGATATTTGAACATACGGGCCCCTTTGATCCACTGGAATTTGCACTCTGGTAATACCCCTTTCCTGGCTGTCCTATGCTTGGTAGGATCCTGTCTCATCAACTTCATCATATTCCTCATTGTAATAAGTGCGTGTTGCTTCGTACCCATCAAACCTGTTGGCTGGGCGCGGCCGGACAGGAGCGTCATCCCTGGGCCTATGTTCTTTATCCTGTGGATGGGGGGCCATGGTCCCTAGTCGGCCTCGCTTCCCTAGGAGCGCAAGGCCGAGTCTTCCCTGTTCGGATGTTTTCAGCTAACACGGGACACTCATCTATCCAATGGCCGTACCCCTTACAATAAGCACACTGATCTGTTTGGAGGGCTCCCGTGCATTGAGGGCTGGAGGAGGTAGACTGGCGAGCCCTCAGAAGGGGTTGGAGTTGAGGTCTAAAATTCCCGCGGGCATCTGGACCTCGGGGAGGGTAAGCCTGCTGCAGAAGTGCCTTAGTCTTAAGATCCCTAACCTTCCTACTTTCCCTGTCTCTATCTTCATTCTCCCTATTCTCGTGATATTGTGCCATAGCCAAGATACCAGTCATAGTTTGGGCAGACCACGTACTTTCAACTTTCTTAAGCCTGGCGGAGATCTCAGGAAGCAAGTTGCTGACAAACTTATCGACAAATACTGGGCCAGAACCTGGGGTCCGGGGATCCAAACCACTGTGTCCCTTGTATTCTGTCTCAAAACGGGTAAAGAAGTCAGCCACATTCTCATCTTTTCGCTGCCTACAGGCGTTTATTTTATCCCAGTTAATGACAGTTTCCGGCAAAAGTGGTTTCATAAACGTCATTATTTTACCGGGCAAAGTCAGGATGGCAGCTTCTGGTTTAGTCCTCCTACCCTTGCTTCTTCCATAGCCTCTAAGTCAGCCCATTTATCTCCCAATGCCACTTCATGGTCAGTATGTCGAATCTTGTCCCAAAGTTAAGTGGGGACAACCGTACCAAAAAGTAAATCTATATCCGTAAGAACGAGAGTACCTGCAGATATAATCTGACCTAATTCTCTGTAAAAGGCAGCCGGATTCTTCCGGGGATCTGGTAATTGTCCTTTTAACTGCATTACTTCCGACCTTTTCCAAGGAACATGAACCCAAAGCCTGCGCCAGTGTGCTTCAACAGCCCCTCGGCCATTATTTTGGGCATCGGTAAGTGCGTTAACAAAGACAGGGGCCGCCTTTCTCATTGGCATAGCTGTTTCCAGAGGGGTGTTGAGAAAAGCTGTCATATCACGGTAAGCCATTATAGCAGACATAGCGCCAAACATCCCCTCTCCCTGAACATCGCCTCCTTTTATTTGTGACCTAAGGTCCATTAACCTGGTGGGTACCTGTTTAAGCGCATTCTCAAATCTTTGCATGACCAAAGTACACATATATTCAGCCCAGGTGGTCTGTTCCATAATTGTCCACTGAGAAAAGGTGGACCATATTTCTTTAAAGGTAAAAATATTCCTGTTATTTATCCAACATTCACACTGTTGCCTCGGTAGGTCGTTTTCTCAAAGGGACGAAAAGCTGACTGCAGAGCGCAGTTAGGCCAGTCGGGGGAAATTCAACAATTTATATATATCCAGCTTAACTGTAGACCATGGGGAAGTAGGGAAAGGGCGGGTAGGGGTAAGGCCGCAGGGGTTGGGCGGATGGAGACTTGTCATTCCCGCAGCGAGGACAGGGTTAACAGGCGTGGTTGGTGTCATAGGAAAAGTCGGGAGGGTCGGTGTGACAAGGAGAACAGTAGGAGGGGCAGTGGGGGCAGGAGTGGGTGGTGGCGGGGGGACATGTGGGGTGTGAGGCGTCAGGGCAGGGTACATTGGGGCATATGCAGGAGGGCTTTCTAGCATGGCATCAAGCAAGGAATCACCTTCTTCTCCCCCTTCCATATGGCCCTTTCCTTTCTCCTCACAAGCTGGATAACATTTTTGTACCCGTGCCCCATGCTCCCTATCGGCTATTTCTACTGATTTTGTCATTTGATTTTGTAAATTTTCTTTGGCGTGGTCGGCCATTGACATACGTTCCTGTTTTCTTTCTTGAGCCTTCTTTTTTCTAGCTCTCTGCTCTATCTCTTTCCTCCAGAATCGGAGAGATTCAAACATAGACGGGCATGTTTTTCTTTTCATTAATTGTTCCTTGGCGTGTAATTCTGCGTTACTTTTTTTTGTATATTTTACCCCGAATGAGGAAAACATTATGGCAGAAGGGCCATGTTTAACATACATCGTATGGCCACGGGTCTCTTCTGGAGGAAGCGGACAGGCCGCCTCCAGCTGGGAGTCCTGCGTACACATACAACAACATAATCTCTTGAACTTACTGGCATGCTTAAAAACATATAACAGACACCAGCAGGTTTTTTAAAACTCACCTCGCTTGCTTGGCTTTTGCAAAAGTCAATAACAGCAGAATCATACAGAACGGACACCAGCGGGTTTTTAAAACTTCACCTCGCATGCTTGGCTTTGGCAAAAGTCAATAACAACTTGGCTTTTGCGAAAGACAATAACAGAATCATACAGACTTGGTGGATGATCAGTCCATCCTTACCTTACAGGGGTAGTTCTCATCTGCAGATGTAGGGCTGTGTCCTGCTCCAGAAATTATTTGCTAGGGGACTCCAGCGAGAACGCGGTCATGTGGCCCAGACCGGGTGTGGAGGGACAGCGGGCGAGTCGTTCGGTCCACCGGAATACAAGAATCCCTCGGGTAGGGCGCCTCTGTCGGAGTCTCTCCGTACACCTCCTCACTTCCACTGGTCCTGACCTTTGTGCTCGTGGAGTCCCTTTTCAGGCGCCATTTGAAGAACCGGGATAACCCACTTACTGGGTCTCTGCGGCGGGGGAACCGCCCAAATCTTCCATACCTTCCATACTTAGTAAAAGGAGACACAGGAACCTTCGTCTGTAGGAGGAACACAGATTTATTTCAATAGCCCGGGCTATGGAACAGAGTCCCAAGCTAGTCAGAGACAAAACCCAGGAGGCTGCTACTTCACTCTGTAGCTTACAAGCCTTTTATACATTTTTCATCCCAGTCTTTTGGCTGTCAGACCATTGTTTAATCAGGGCAGTGTTTACAGTTGATAACCAGATCCAGACGATGTTTGAGGTTAGTGACCAGGTCAAGGCTTGGTACACAGATCATTGTTCACTCAGCTTTGATCAAGGCTCAGTTGTTCAGGTCTTTGTTCAATTGCCTTGATCAAAGCCCGGTCCTTCAAGTCATTGTTTAATCACCCTGATCAGGGCCCAACAGTCAGACCATTGTCTAGATAACCTGATCACGGTGTCAATGATGTTTACCAGGCTAGGAGCAGGAGATGGAAAACAAGCTTGTTTACACAGGGCGTGGGTGTCTCATGGTTTTCTGTTGAACTGCAAAGAACAGGGGGTTGGGTGTGCGACAGTTTCTGGGCAGAAATGCAGGCTGCAAGATGGTTTTTGGCGTGCCAGTTTAGATTTTCCTCAGGCATCAGCAGAAAGGACCAGGTGGGTCGTGTGGAAGTGTTTGACATGAGATGGCAATGAAAAAACAATGGAGTCCCGGTACAGATGATGCTAATCAGAAAAACACTTTTCCTCAACATCTAAAGTAATTGAACAAAGTACAATTAAAACAAATGCTGGTTGTGAACAATGAGAATAAAATGAACATTTCTACCATGGTTACAATGTCGTCTAAAAACTTTAACACCCTAAAAACTACTTCTATGCACTACGCTAAGAAAGCTTGGAAAGTAGAAAACTTGCATCTAGATTTTCTTAAGGGGATGAACTGCATACCTTATCCACAGCAAAACACCTTAATTATCAGAAGTCAAGGAGGCTGTGTTCCCTGTGAAAGGCAAACACCTGTTCAGCATCAAATCTTGCTAACAATAATCTGGGACAAAGAAACTCTCCAGACAGGTGGTAAAGTGACGGTTCTTGTATATTGTATCTTAATATATAAGGTAACAGTACAACAATTCAGACTATACCATTTTCACTATTGTTAAGGGGTATATCATTCAGCCTAGGTAGAGGTTGAGAGGTTCTACTATGTATTATTCTTGGTGTCTGCAATGGTCTGTTGTAGAGAATTGGCCACAGAGTGCTTTTTCATGTGGTTGATGTACACCTTGTTTTACCTTGATCTAGACGCAGGAGGCAGAATGAAAATGATTTTGCCTTGTACCCCAGTGACTTAATGGGTGGTCTGTAAGATGGTTCAAAAGCTTGCCTGTTGTAAATCTTTTCATGAACTAGATCCCCTACTTTAGGGATCCCCCGTCAGCATTGGTTTCAAAATTCTCTTAGCTCGTGATGATTTCAGAATGGTTCGCATTAGACAGCTTTTCACTGACTTCTTGGATACTCTGTAAGACAGTCAAACATTTTCCAGGTCAGATTTGTCTTAATCCGCCACCTTCCTAGGATTATCTAGGCCAGGCACATACATAGGAACTCTGAAGAGAACCTCTTACGGAGTGCATACCCCAAAATGCATCTAGGCAAGTTAGTTAATGCTCTCTGGACTCCATACAGATTATGGTGCCAACTAAGACTTGAACTCAGTACCCTAGTTTTCAAGGCCTGTTTAATCATACTGTTAGCCCTCTCAGCTAACCCATTGGACTCTGCTCTAAAGAGGTTGCTGAGTTGCAGACAAACTCACAGTATAGACATGGTATCCCAGTAAGCCCTATAGGTAAACACAGGACCATTATCCAAGTGAAATGAATAAACTGCCCCCATTGCTACCAGACAATGCAATTCCTTTATGACCGTAGATGGTTTAATCTGCTGACAAATGTCACACTTCCTGCATAGTTTCTAGTTTATATAAACATGGTGTTAGACCTGGCATCTTTTGGCGTGTTTCCCCTGTCTTTTTGCTTTCTGACCTCCTGGTTTTGACTCTGTTTTACTGGTTTAGTGTCTCTGCGCACTTTCTCACTACTGATCAGTGTTAAAGTGCAAGTGCTCCTGTGGTAAATTATGTTTAACGATGGGTGTTTCCATGTTTGGCTTATTTGGTTTACTGTTAAGTCCCTAGTACAGTGCATGATGTGTGTCCAGGACCTGTAAATTAAATGATGCTATTGGGCTTGCAGCACTGGTTGTGGCACTCGCACAAGCAAGACTTCATGAATTAGAAAAACAGAATGGGGAATACCCTTTTCAAAGTCAAGTTTGACAAGCCTACAGCAATTGGTGCTCCCTTTTATCCAGTAGGAGGTAACCATTATTACTACGGACGTCTTGGCAATGGCAGAATAACGGCTCCTGTGTGTGTGTGTGTCTGTCTGTCTGTGTACCTCCGCACTTCACACCGCAACCCTGGTCTCACGGATGACGAAGCCCAGCCCAATGCCGCCACTGAGCCGCTGCTTGCACCGTGACCTGTGGGCATTGCACTTCGCACCGCCTCTCTTCACGGCACCACCCTGGTATCCCCAACGACGATGCTCCACGCCACCATCGACGACGCTGCCTGCACTGTGGCTCTAGGGCACCGCTCGTAAGTTACACGACACACCGCCCTCATCCTGTACCGCAGCCTTGGCCTACCAACGCCGGCACCATCGACTCCAGTTCATCAGCCGACGACTGAGATTCAACAACGACAATGCTGCTGCTTGCACCATGACCTGCCAGCACTGAGATGAGCACCGCATCATTTTGCACCACAGCCCTGGTATCACCGATGCCGCTTGACGACCATCACTGAGCCGCTGCCTGCACCCCGACCTGAGGGCACCGCATGCCGCACTGCTGCACTTCGCACTACAGCCCGACGCTGGCGCTCCCGACTTCAACCGCAAGGAGTTTGATCTGCAACGCATGTGGCTTCAAGGGCCTGATGACTCCTGCACCAACCTCCAGGACCGACGCCGGCTCTTCGGTGCTCAACGAGAGGTCACTGACGCCCTGCATTTCTATTGGTACTGATTTGCGGGTCTCCCTGACACTGTAGCTGGCCCGCAACACTGCGATCAGCAAGAACTGTTTGGATTTGTTGTTCACAATGCCGTGATATGAGATGTGAGATGGAGCTATCGCCTTCAAGGAACTGTGTTTTAAGTCTATTTTTGCGTATTGATATTTCTGAGAACTGTATGGTGAATTTTTCTCAATTTTGGTCTTGCTTTGCACAGAAAAAATATTGCATATTTTTCTGAAAATGGTGTGGTATCCTTTTATAATATTTTCACTGTATGTTATTTGCAAATGCTTCACACACTGCCTCTGAGATAAGCCTGACTGTTCGTGCCAAGCTACCAAGGGCCCATTCACTGATATATATTTCTTGATGACTTCAGGTACTATGGGAGAAAAAACTACTCTGATCACTTCCACCCCAGGGCACTTCCCAAATAAAGATTGGAAGCCAGTATTCCTCATCTGATAAATGTGCCCAGAAGACAGCTTTAATAGTGTGTGGTGTCTCATTCAATGTGTAATTCTAAATCATAAACCCTATCAGGAGGATTTAAATCTTTATCTGGAGTTTCAACTTGTATGAACTCATCCGTTGGACTTGCACCAGAAACCTCTTCATTGTCTGATGTGCCTCTCATCCTCTGTCTCCTTTTCTCCTATACTCCCCCTTTCTTCGGTACTTGGATCGACCCGCCCCCTCTGCTAGTTTACCGTCAGTGTCCTGAAAAGCAAGTGAAAATCGGATATCAGAATACTGATACTGTTTTTATTTTTTTATTTTCTCACAGTCCCTTAAATTATAAGAACCCCTACCAGGTTCCCGAGATGCGGGAGATCCAGTCCACCTTTGTTCTTTAACCTTATGTTTCTTCCTGTCTTCCATTGCAAATTTCTTCAATGTCACTTTTAGGTTTTAAATGTGGCTTAATGGCTCACAAACCTAAGTTATCATGGACCATATAGGTGTGTACATCTTTTTGGTAATTCCCGCTTACGATCTGGAACTGCAAGCGCTTTCAGTCTCTGGCATACAGCTAGGACCGAAGATTCTGCCTCAATGTTGCTTAGGATAATAGAAAAAGCTGTTAAAAAGCTCCCCATTAATGTAATTACTAAGTTCAGAGCTGGTGCAGCTCTGTGCTTGTTCTGTACTTCTTACAGTCCCTCAGGGGGAACTGACAATGAAGGTGTGCCATGTGTGCTGGTGTTAATGTATGCAAATATGTTTCCCCAGGTGTTACATTCCTCTTTGGGTGGCACCATCCCTTGAGGGAGACACAGAGTCAATATTCTATGTTTGTTTTGGTGTGTTTTAAATGGATAAACCACTTCTAGCTGGTTGGTTGCAAACAATCCAGAAGGGAATCTCTTTAGGCTTCGTGGGCTCTTTGCCCATGATAGCGTTAATGGTAAAGTAAAGTAAAGTCCACATTTGTAAAGCGCACAATCACCCGTAAGGGTCTCTAGGCGCTGGGGGCCGTCGGGAAGATTAAGCGAGCTATTGCCCAGAGTCACATGGTGCTGGGCTAACCTGCCGCCGGAGCCGGGGATCGAACCGTGGTCCCCAGATTCCAGCGTCAGTCGCCCTGGCCGCGGCGCCACACCTCTCCCACAATGGTCTGTGAACTAATGTGTTGTATTGGTACTGGAGTTGCTGGTCTCGCTGCGGGAGCAAGTCTAGAGTTCATGGTACACAACACAAACTGTAAAAGTCTCCTGTATAAGGCAACTGTGTAATTTAAAACCCCTACTACCTCAGCGATTGCCAAGATGCCAGGAAGAGGAACTGGCATGTAGCCAGCCAAGACTGGCCACGTAGCCCCTTCATTGCTTAGAGGTTTCAAGCGGACATTCCTGTGTGTTTGTGAGGTAAATGACCAGCAAACCAGTTCTAGCGCTCCTGGATTTCCAAATCTAGGTAAGCCTTATAATGTACGGGCGGTTGTGCTGCCTTATAAGTCCAAGCTGCAGAGTCTATAGCCTCAAACTCCACCCATGAGTAAAATGTCTCAAAGGCATATGCTGTGTGAGCAGCTATTACAAAATGAACTGTCCCCTGCCTCGGGGACACCTCGAAGCTTGAGATGCTGAGTAACTGCTTCCTTGTAGTTAGTACCTATTACAATAGGTGCCGTGACCGATTCAAATGAAACGGAATAAATGAATTAGAAGAAATTGCAAAACATTGTAATTCTCAGGAGTCAAGGAGGCTGTGTTCCCTGCAAAAGACAAACAAGCATTGAGCATCAGCATACATTCCTCCCTTGTTCAGCTTCATATCAGCCCTCAGTAGAAAGTGTAATACAGCAGCAGCATCTCTGGCTTGTGACAATCTAGGACAAAGGACCTCATGTGACAGGTGGGGCCACTCCAGACAGGTGGTCAAGAGGCATATTGTATCTTATCTGAGATGGAATTTGCAATGTCACCTTAGGAATGTTTGATTTCACCAATAAGGATTAAGATGCTAGTCTAAGATGCATTCCTTCAAACATATAAGATAAAAGTACAATAAGACTACACTATTTTGACAATAATTTTTTTTTTACCTTGAAATTGAGGTTCACAAGGCACCGATGTCACATCAAGTATTTTGTTTATGTCTATATCAAAATGACTTGACACTTTCACAGTTCATTGAAAGATAAGGACGGACAACATCTGCGTCAAAGTCACACAGGATGATTCTGCAGCTATACAGAAAATGGAGTAGTGGCCTACTTACAATGGAGTTGGACTGTCAGTGATGCTTGTAGCTGGCACTTACATTATCTTGGGACATTTTATTTCAGCCTGGGGTCACTGTGAGCCACACTGCCCATTTAACAATCCTCACAGGTACGCTTAGCTTAACTAATCTTTAGAGGGGTATGCACTAGTTAGATCAACATTCCGTGTTTCTAAAAACAATTAAGCATGGTTGCTGGAACACTGTTTTAAAACAGCCATGAAACAATGGAAATCATGACAGGTACGTTGGAATGGTTTGCAGATGGTGATAGTTCCACTAACTGATATAACAATTGAATATGAATGCTTCTAAATCTGCCATCACTGTGATCTAAATCAAGGACCACCAGACTCGTGGGACGTGGCGGTCCAATCATCACAGCACCGGCAGTTGGACTGCCCCATTACGATTTGGACAGTTGGACTGTCATTGCACCGCTACAGTTGCCAAGGAACCCTGGCGGTGGCGGTGGCGCGGCGGTCACGGCCTCAGTAATATACTGGTGGTGCCGCTGCAGCACCGCCATGCATATTACAAGTTTCAGGACCACCAGCGGTGTTATGGAGGTCTTTCCTCCATGAAAAGGCTGGCAGTCCTGAAACAAAGGGCCCTGTTGCCCATGTACATTGGGATGTATGGAGGGGCACAACATGAGCCCCCGTGTGTGCATGCACCCCAGTTCCTTCACTTTACAGTCCATGCCTTGCCCAATTCCAGAGGCACGGCGGTGAGACTGCCAAAAACAGCCCACCAGACTCAAGGAAACCCGTAATTTGGTCCCATGTGTTTCTCTTTCTGTTTTTCTTTATAAATACTGCCTAGGGTCAGTTTCTGCCCTGATGAGACCCTTACAAATTATGTCATATGGTCATAACATGTTGACGTATTCTGGAGTCAGATTACATGTGGCAAGTAGGTGATGTTTTCTATGACTCAAGGATTGCAAGAAATATTCTATCCACACAATACGTCCCTGACTCTACTCTACTTGAAGTGGGAAGCACAAATGCCATTAACTTAGGGTTCCCCTGTGTTGTTGCAACATCACACGAATCATTTATATTGTTTTTACATTCTCAATTACTGAATAATATATGGATTTCTTGATGTGTTATTGTTGTAATATATGTTAAGTGTCTGCGCAGGTCATGGTCCTCCTTTCACACGTATCTTCCATAGATAATTTAGTGATTGCTCATCACTAATGTATCAGGATGCTTCTCTCCGAAGTGAATCTTCTTTGCAATGTTGTTCCACAAATTATAGTGAGAATAAGTAATATATTCAAACTGGACTGGCATAGGGCAGCGGGAGACTGGACCGCATCCCCTGCCTCGACCACTCTCCCTACTTCCGGGTGTTCGGTTATGCCATGCAGCAGCAGCCGTGACAAGAACTCACAACAATTGCAGGTAACCTTTTTTTTTTATCTGCTCCACATATTAGGCAGTATCTCTTACTCTTATGCAAGGGTAGATTGCAGCAACAGGGCTTCTAAAGATTCCATGTTTAGTTTTGCACTTGAAGGGAAACAGACATACTGAATCGTATTCTGGCAAAATGCTGCCATCTGAGCTAGTGTAACTGTATGTTTCCTTAAAGTCGACATAAAGTGCAGGTGACAGGCTCCAGGATCTAAAATGTATCCTTTTAGCAACATTGACTAAAAGCCATGGAAAATCAAGGTTCTTTTGAACTCCACACACCTCTAAATACATCTGTACTAGCACAAGCGTTTTTCCAAAGTAACCGCAAAGATTGTTTTTCAGCTTTGCTAGATATAGACACAGGGACGGTTTAAAGCATGGGCAAAGTGGGTAATTGTCCAGGGCCCCCACCTTCCAAGGGTTGTCTTGTAATCCTGATCCCTTTTTTTAAAACAACAGTATTCATAAAAAAATGTTGTTTTATTCCTTTGCCTTTCAATTCATACCGACCCTGAAAGATTTAATATGTGTCTGTCTGGGCCAGGGAATGTGCATAACTGTAGTCAGAGCAACAAGAGAGATTTTATGGCTTTGGCAAAGTGGGGAGCCCTTGAAGTCTGGGGCACCTTCCTAATTTTGTTTGCGTCTGAGCTGGCTGTTTTGTGCTGAAGCCCTCTCATGACAACATCAAATGCAGTTAAACATTGGTTGTTTTTAAATACCATTTTCATGTAATGTATTTTTGGTATGGGAGAGACTGGGGTGATGATAAGTAGGAATCTGTATAGAAAGTTTGCTGAGACATGTTGTACTTAACATTTTTTACCCTGTGCAATAATTATGAAACAAAATCAAAACAGTACCTCACTTATGAGTTATAGGAAAGACTCATAGAGAGTGTGATAACATAAATTATCACAATATTGAAAACACATATTGATATATAGTCTTTTGTTATATGTATTGTAAACACATTTTGAGCGTAGTCCAGTATGTAGCGCATATTTTTTTTAACTCTTTTTATTAAACATCGCAAATACAGTATTTGAAGTAATTGTTTAGTATACACTTTAAACAGAGCGGACCACATCAGATATATGACACGGTTAGTCATTTGAAATGGAGCTTTTACAGCGTTCCCAATTAAAAACCCCCAACATGTAGCACACCAAGATGTCAGCACCCTCCCCTTTTCTACTCACCACCACCACCATCCGCACATGATCTGTAACCTCTATAGGTACGCCAGTTGCCCCACACCTTTTACCACTTCCTAGGGCAGGCCCTGCTTTGGTAGACCAATTGCTCCCCCCACGGGCACCAGTCCATGTCAGTCCCAGTATTCGACTTGGAGTGGAGTGGGTGGAATTGCAGCAGATCAAGCACGTGCTATGTTGCGCTTGGCCACCCCTGCCGCAATCACCAGCCAGATTTTCTAGTATTTTGCCCAGGTCGCCTCCCCTGTTACAGTCTAAAGGAGACACTTTACATTAAGGGGGACGACTGGAGTTGTATTATCAGCCATCCCCAAAGGGTGTGAAAAAGGTGCCCTCCTGCCACAACCTTGCAGACAAAGTACCGATTCCCCCCTCCCTATCTTATGGAGAAGCACTCTGGAGAGTATGATCAATGCAGGATCCTCACATGTACTAATCTAAAACAAGCTTGCATTGCTACCTCCCTTGGGCTTTGTATGGCCTCTGCCTAGTCATCATCTTCTAAGGCTCCAATGTCTCTTTCCTAGGCCTCTCCCAGCACCAATATTGGGTAAGAAGAGTTATTTATGAGTTTCTTGTAGATAATGGAAATGGCCTTGTCAATTAGGGGATCAGTGAGGAGGCGATCTTCTAATGGCATTGCCTCGGGCAGCTGTCCCCCCCACTATATGTCTCCTAAGGGCATGTCTGAGCAGTAGGTACCTAAAGTGCTCAGTAACCACCATCTCATATTCTTGCAGCAGGACCTCGAACTTCACCAGGGCTTGTCCCCTCCGTATGTCGCCCAGTCGTTCTATGCCAATTACGGCCCACCTCGAGAAGCCTTGCCCACCTCCTTCAAGTAGTCACTGTCCCAGTTGGGGTTTGGTCAGTCAGCTTATCTCCCTATCCTAGATATTTGGTTGCTTCTCTCCATGCTCTCACCACTGTCAGAGTATGAGTTGGCAGGTCACTTTGTCTCTTCCGCACACAGAGAACAGCCAGGTAACCCCTGTGACCCATGGCCTGTCTGTCAACCTGGTATGCCAGTTTGCCACGATCGGCAAACACTCAATTCTTAACCGTCCCCAGCTCAGTGGCCTAATAGTACCTAAGTATGTCAGGCACCGCCAACCTTCGTCATAAACCTCCCTTTGGAGCTTACAAAGCACAATGCTCGAGTTGCTTCTGTTCCACAACGATACCCTAACCTTGTGGTCAATCTTCAGAAAAAATTCTAAGGGAATCCTGTAAGGTGTGTTTTGGAGAAAATATAGGAGGAGTGGGAGGGTCATCATTTTGCATAGAGCAGCACCACCCATCAATGTGAGCGGGAGAATACTCCAATGTTCTCACAACCCATCAATAAGAGCAGGAGATTTCTCCAATGTTCTACACCCCTATGAGTCTATCTAACTTTGGGAACAGATTTCTGTGAGGGAATTCACTAGAGTTGCGGTTGACATAAACACTGAGGTATTGGAAACAGTCCAGCACCAACGTTCACCGTGCAGCTGGAGGGAAGTCTCAGAGGGCATCCCACCAGGTGGGAAATTATGTTGATTCAATACCCTGAGTGCTCCCCAGAGATTTGCAATAATCTATCTATGGATAAGGTCGGTTGGGTGGTGTAGAGCTGTACGTCATCCACATTAAGAGATATACGTTCCTCTCACCCCCATTGCTATGCACTCTCTATATGAGTGGATCTCGGTGGACCCACGCCGCCAGTGACTCGAGCACGAGTGCGAATATCATAGAAGAAGAGGCATCCTTGCCTTATGCACTTCTACATGGTGAAGACTCGGGACACCATTGTTTACCCACACTCTTGTCAGCGGGCTCTGATATAAGAGTTTTAATCAGCCACATAATTTGGGGTCAAAGCCCATCCTAGCCAGAGTTGCAAAGATGTGTTCAACCTGTGGCATATTGGTCATGTGCAACACTCTATAGATGCCTTAGGTTGAGCGGGTACTCCAGTGCAGCATAAAGCCTGATTGGTCTGGACGGATCACTGATGTAATGACTGTCCGCAATCTGGTTGCCATGGCTTTTGCCAGTACCTTGGCTTCCACGTTTAACAAAGATATAGGTCTATAGGATCCACACTTAGCCGGTGACTTGTCTTTCTTGGGAATGACCACAATGGTGGCCATTCTTTGATTCTCCGGTAGACCTCCTCACTCTCGTGCTGAATGGAACATGCTCAGCATGTGTCTGCAATTTTATCTGCCATACTCTTATATAGTTGTACCGGTAAGCCATTTGGCCCCACCGCCTTTCCTGATAGCAGGTCCCATACTGGTGCCGCTATTTCAGCTACCGCCAAGTCTTCTTCCAGTACCCCCCTGACGTCATCCAAGAGTGTCTGGAGATCTATGTCCTTTAGGAAGTCAGTACAGTCCAAGTCAGACATGGTAGTCATAACTGTGTATATACCTTCATAGTATGCACCAAAGGTTTATGCTATGGGGGCACTAGTTGTCTGGAGGAGCCCATCCCGTCAAAGACTTCCAGTACCTGATTGCGTTCTCTGTCTCTCCTGTCTATAATTTGGGGTCCTTTTCGCCCACTTCACCAGGCCGCTGCACCTCTATCCGCCGCCGTCCAGGCCCTGCACCTCATGAGCGATGCCATTTGCCACACAGTCTTTGGGGAAACCAGATTGGTGCAAGTGCCCCACTTTGGCAGCTGGGGACGTCAGAGCCCACATCAGACCCAGTAATTTGAGGTATGGTTGGATATTCGAGCGGATGGCAGAGAATTTAGTTCTGGCGGTTATGTAGCCGCCTTTGAGTGCGGCCATCTTATTTGGCTCCTAGCCATGTCCCTGGCATATATTTATATGTTTTTTGTACACTCACCTACTTTATGTAGAGTAAGGTATACTCACCTACTTTATGTTCTTTATGTTTTATCAATTTTTAACATTAATAGGGTACATACAGTCTATCCGATTACAAGAACTTCCTAAGCAAGAACATATTTTGAGAGCATCTTTCTCTACAAGTTACATTTTTTAATGGAATATTCCCACAAAAAGTGATGGGCACATTCAGTCCAGTGTAAAGTCTTCTTTCCACTTACAAGCGCAGGGCATAGCTGCTCCTCTCAATCCAGTACCTCAGACTCCCACTTTGTGTGAGAAAATCTTGCTTGGTAGCGGTCCATGTGCAGCACCAACTGCGTGGATTCAGGTAGCCTTCAGTGCTGCTATCCATGTTGTACCTGGTTTGTGTGTGAGTGAGATTTGCACCTGATGCACCCTGTTATGTGTGAGATGCTTGAACTCATCGTGTACCTACCTTGTGCCAAGGACACTTGCATTGCTGTTGCCCACAATGGACTGCTGTGTGTGCAAACTTTTATGTTGTGCTTGGCAATTTCTGTATTTGAGAGAAGGTTGCACTGGTGATGCTTGTTCTTTTTGTGAGTAATGTCACCCTACTGCTGCCTGAGATGTTCGCTTTACTGTTGTCTGCACTGTGCCTGTTCTGCTTTTGAGAGAAGCTTGCACTGCTGCGCCCTTAGTGTGTTTATTTAAAAAAAAGGTTGTGCCCAGTATTCCAACAATGCTATAATGTCTCAGAATCAGATGCATATAACATAGAGGCCACCAATGTGGTGTCTTTTAAGGTATTCTGGGTAGTATTGAGATTAATTCATTACATTGTAAAACATTCTTTTACATCCACAATATTGTGCCATAATCCAGTCTTCATTGAGAGTGAGTTGTAAGCAAATGAGTGCCCCCCTACCTGTCTGGAGATTTTCTTTATTATACCCTTAGAGCCTGCCGTAGTGGGTTCTACCAGCCATTAAAGGCCCGCTCCAGCGGGTGAGGGCCTTTTATAAGAGAACAGGCCATTAATGACATGTATATCCCGTTAAGGAGGGCTCTAAGACTATTAGAACATTCCCCACCTTAGAGGGCAGAATGTTCTAATTTGTAAAACAAAGGCCGCACAGAGCCCGAGGGGGTTGATATCCCCTCGGGCTCCGTGAGGCCTTTGTTAAATATTGGAATGTTGATGCTCGGGCTTCTATTGGGCATTCGAAAATCAGAGCACTCAATTGTATTCAATGGAGCTCCCAATGTTCTAATAGAACTTAAAGGATAGCTTTGGTGTCAGAAACCAAAGACCTAAGTATCTGTGTAAGCTGAGTACCAATGCTGGAGCAGGGTTTCGCCAAAAAGAAACCTGCTTGAATTAATACCCCCATAATACGTACTAACAGTGAGTAGTTATGGTAAAACTAACGTACATCCAACATAAACACAGGGGAAATTGCTTTGCCCATGCATGAACTAACATGAAATAATACACGAAAGAGTTCAACAGTAATAACGTTTGTGTTTTGGAAGAAACGAGAAATATTGCATGATTAGGCCGCATGTGCATCAGTGATTGCATGTTGCATCTTGCTTTGAAATAATAACTAATGCTGCTTTTTTGCACTAAGCTTATGCTAGGTAACATTAATGGGGAATAGTGCAAGGTGGGTGGTAAACAGTGAGGGTTGCATTATCATATAATTAATAAATGTTCATTTTCATTTACTCAAGTGCGCTGGATTGAAACCGCCATCTTCCTAAAGTTGGCCAAAGTGGGAGAGGGTGATTCGAGGAGTGAGTCAGCTCTGTCAGAGGCAAGACAGGCACGCTGTGCACCACAGATGACATGAAAGGGTTGAAGGCCAGAGTAGCGAGCAACTGCCAAGTGATGTAACCAGTCGTGGGACCGGAGATTCATTTTGCGGATGATGTTGAATAATAAATGGAGAATGTTAAGATTTGCATCATACATATGTAGTGGAGTGGTGTGGCTCACTGGTTAGAGGCGGCAGACCCGGAAGCAGAGAACGGCCCGGGACCAGGGTTCAATTCCCGACGCGGCAGGGTCGTGGACCAGGGTCAGCGGACTCGATAATTCTTGCCTCGGTGCCTACTCTAACCAGGGATCACACTCGGCAACTCTGGGCATTAGCTTGCCTCATCTCTACAAAGGCCCCCCACATTCGCCGGGGATGCCTGGTTTCACCTTGGAGATACCCAGTAGGGACCATCTCTCAGGGATAGCCAGGACGGGTTCCCCAGCGGTCTACAGCGCCACGACGCCTCAGGGCATCAGTGCGCTTTACAAGACACATACTTTTACATAGTAAACATGAGAACAAACTAAGACCCAAACCCTGGGAACTAATGTAAAACAATAAATTAGTTGAATTAGAGATGAAGTCCCAGTGGTGTTACAACGCCACCTCCCAAGCCCACCAATCCCTTTGCGAGTTCCATGAAAGTTTGCAACAAAAGTGGGATGGACATGTCAATATCAGAGTGTAATTGGGGTGCCTTTAGGGGTGTGGTTTATGCTTAGGCTGGCAGGAGAAGAGGGGAGATGTGTCGCTGTTCCTCAGTTTGCAGAGAGGCCTAGCTGTTTCCTGACCTATCCTGTTCCTGTCCTGAACCTTTGTTCCCTGATTCTATTTCGGGGAACCCCCACCATCTCCTGGGCCGAGGGGGTGATTTTCTACAGACCGATAGGATTGTATTTAGTTCGACTAATTCTCGAACATTTACTTATAAATGTATTTTGCCTCTGAAACTTTTGTATCTTCACCTATCCACTCAGTTATTGATGTATTGATATGTATTATTTAGATGAAACTATTGTCTCTTCATGTAGCTCCTCCGTTAGGTATATTATGTTTCTCATACTATTTTGCTGAAACGTTTGTCTCTTCCTCTATCCCCTCCATTAGGTATACTATGTTTTGCATACTATTTTGCTGAAAGTTTTGTCTCTTCACCTATCCACTCCTTCATTGCATAAAGTTGTTGCTCAGTAGTGAGTTTGTATTCATTGGATTTGCATATGTTACATCTCTCTTTGTGAGATTCATTGTTTGTATTTTGTGACCTTATGCAGTTGAGCATGAACCTAATATTTGAGATAAAATTCATTATTAACTTTTTTTTTTTTTTGGAGTTCAAATCTGCTTTATTGCGTAAGTTGAAACATCATACACAGCTAATTTCGCCTACAACCCGGAGGCCGGCAGCAGATAAAATTCATATTAACACAGCCTCTCGGCCGGCATCCCGGAGGCCCGGCGGCAATGCATGGAGGTGGAGAAGTGGGGCAACACAGCCGGTGTTGCAAGGCAGTGCAGGATGAGCAGCAGTAGAACAGTGTTATTTATTTATTTTTTTGGGAAAAATTTCTTTCTCCTTTGATGTCCAGAACAGCTTAACAAAACGTCCCAACAATGCAATAACTAAGAGGCAATTCATGACTACATAGCAGGATAAATGATGGTGATCTGGTGTGGCATACTAGGTGAGCAGAGGCGTGCATAATAATGTATATGTGTCATAGCCGTCCCAGCAAGAGGGTCACAGTTAGCCAGAAGCAATGTCGTGTATGGAGCTCTAGATGAACGTCTGCCAGAGGGCATTGTAGCATATGGCGGGTAAGGCGTGGGGTGTCAGCGTGCAAGTAAGGAGGATTAACGGAGTACCCAAGGGAGCGGAACCACGATGCAGGCATCGCGTGAGGTTTGGGGAGGGGTAAGCGGAAACACCGCGGTCGGGGGTAGGGGGATCTCCATCAGGAGAGTACAATGAGGAGGTGCGCGCACAGAAGCAGGGTCACTGGTCAGGTCCGGGATGCGAGTAGTGCACTAATCTATGATAGGTCGGTCATCCTGCGGGTCAACGTCATCCGATCGTGCAAGCAGATAGCGCACCAGAGGATCCCAAATGTCACTGGGCCGACTCGAAATGGGCAATAGTTCAGCAAATGTCGCATGTTGGTCCTGGCAGTGGGTTAAGTCCGCCAGGCAGTCCTTAAATTTGGGCGCTCTGCCCCTGCCCCAGCGGCACGCCACGCGTCTTTTGGCCAACAGGAGTGCGGTATCGACAAATTTCCGGCAAGATCTAGGAAGTTGCATCGTGTCCCCAAGAAGGGCCATCAGTGGATCCACGGGCACCCTCTCCTCAACCATCTCCGCGAGAGCATCCATCACTTGTTGCCAGTAGCATGCCACCTGGGGGCATGTCCATGCCAAGTGGAGAAGTCGGCACAGTCGGCGCGGCAGCGCTCACAGCGGTCATCTTCCGTCAGGCCAAATCGCCGCTTCCTCACCGGCGTGTAATACACCCGCTGTAGGAATTTATAATGGATGATCTTCAATCAGCTGCTGGCAGAGATGCGGGAGGTGAATGTACAGCAATGATGCCATTGCTCGTCCGATATATCAACAGCAAGTTCAGCAGACCAGCGCAGCCGCGCACTGGATTCCGGCATCGGAGCAGCTCCCCTGAGCTGGCGGTAAAGGCCGGAGACCAGATGGGCCCCATCCTGTGAACACAATAAGAAATGCAACGGTGGCAAAGTGTCGGGCTCGCTGGGAAACTCGGGCAGGATGTCTCTCATCCCTGCACGTAGCCGCACATAGTAAAAGAGCTCGAGAGGAGTGCTGTCATGCGCAGCAAAGAACAGGTCCGCCGATTTAAAACAACCATTGGAGAACAGGTCCCCCCAGCAGGAAACATGTACCTTAGCACAGAGATTACGGAATCCCGGCTCCCCCAAGAGGGTAAGGTTAGGGTGATGTGTAAGCGGCAACTTGGGCGAGTAGAGTAGTTGACAAGATAAGCTCTTGGCCATGCGCCGCCACGCATCCAACGTGCAGGAGACCGACGTATTTGGCGTAGTAATGGATGATTCAGGGCAGTGAAGCAAACCATTGAGTGGGAGAGGATGTACTATCCAGTCTTCCACTGCTATGTGCGGCATGAAGGGGGTAGGAGCCATTCAGTGGTAGGCGAAGTGTGCCTGCGCACACTGGTAGTAGGCCTCAAAATCAGGGACATCAAAACCACCCCTGTCGTAGGGGAGGGTGAGCGTGGACCACTTGAGCCGGGGACTCCTGCCTCCCCAAAAAAGCCTTCGCAACTCTGTCTTCAGGGTCCGAAAGAAATAAGCGCCAGGGAAGTAAGGTATGTTGAGAAAGAGGTAGAGAAAGCGGGGGAGTATCACTATTTTTATGAGCGACGCTCTCCCGGCCATGGACAGCGGCAGAGTAACCCAGCGGTCCACGGAGGCGGTCAGTTTAGTTATCGCTACTCCGTAGTTGGATCGCAGCGTCTCGTCCCTGTCAAGAGAGATACGGATCCCAAGGTAGCGGAGGTCAGACCGACACCACTCAAGTGGATAATCAAGAGGGAAAGCAGTCACCGCCTCAGTTAAAGGGAAAAATTGCGACTTGGACCAGTTGATGTGAACACCGGACACTCCGCCGAACAGTACAAATTCCCTGAGTAAGGGATTGAGATATATCTCAGGGTGCTTGACATACAGTGTGATGTCATCCGCATACAGGGATACATCAATTTGGCGTTGTAAGCACTGCACTGCACCATCACGATGTAGCTGACGCAATCGACAGGCAAGAGACTCAACCGCTATGGCGAATAACAGGGGGGAGAGAGGGCACCCCTGTCTCGTGCCCCTGGTTAGTGCGATAGGCTGCGACAAGCGTCCATTGATCAGCACTCTCGCCGTGGGGCGAGTATAAAGTAGGTGGACCCAGGATATAAATAATTTGGGGAATCCCATACTGGCCAGCACCGAGAACAAGTATTGCCACTCGACAGAGTCGAAGGCCTTGGTCGCATCAAGGAACACAGCTGCCACAGGTGTATCAGGGTGAACCGTGCGGAGCAAGGGGAAGAGCGTGCGAAGGTTGTGGGAGGTAGACCTGCCCGCCACAAAGCCTGTTTGATCAGGTAGTACAAGTCTGGTCATTAGCAGCGACAACCGGGTGGACAAGACTTTGGCAAGTATTTTAATGTCACAATTTAAGAGGGAGAGTGGGCGATAAGAGTTACAGGATTTGGGGTCCTTATCAGGCTTTAGGAGTGACGTGATCACCACTTCGCGCATAGAACAGGGGAGCACCCCGTCGCATAGGGATTCCGAGAAAACCTCACTGAGTACTGGGGCCATGATGTCAATGTAAGTTTTATAGAACTCGGCTGGCATGCCATCGAGTCCCGGGGCCTTGCCATTCCTGAGGGACATGATGGCCTCGCGGACCTCATCCAGCTCGAACGGTGCCGCCAGAAATTCCCTATCCCCATCGCTAAGCCAACACAGTGCCACGTCATTGAGGTATTCAGAATAGGACACCCTGGGCCTCGCTGTGGAAGTGTAAAGTGAGTGGTAGTGCGCAACGAACGTAGTAAGTATCGCATCTGAATCTCTAACAGTAGTGCCAGAGGTGTCGGTGAGTTCCAATATGGTATTATACGCTTGTGGAGGTTGTGTGATCATCGCAAGTGCCTTTCCGGGCCTGTCTCCCTCGCAGTATTTGCGGGCCTGCCAGTGTTTGCCCCTGAACTTAGCCTCTCGCGCGGCCTCCTCTTCATACCGTGATAGCGTCTCCCTAAAGGTGGCCTGTAGTTCGGGGCCGGTGTCAGACATCATACGAAGTTCTAAAGCCCGCAGTTACTTTTCCAACGTGCTAAGGGAGTTAAGGATAGCCCGTAGTACACCATGGCTTTTGGAGATGCAATACCCCCTAATAGTTACCTTAAATGCCTCCCATATGTGCTCAACTGAATCTACTGATCCCTTATTCCTAGTGAAAAAATCCGCAATCTCCTCCCCCAGTTCAGTGCAAAACAGGCTGTCAAGAAGGATATCAGGGCGGAGTCTCCACTGCGGTCGCGGACTGTCCCACCCCGGTGTGTGGAAGTGTAGCAAGACAGGACTGTGATCAGAGTATGTTCTCGGCAGGTGACGAGCCCCCACCAGTTCCGCGGCCACATCTCTTGTAATAAAAAAATAATCTAGACGTGCCCAGGTCCCGGTATGTGATGTAAAGTGTGTACCTTCCCTTCCGAGGGGGTGCAAGTGTCGCCAGGTGTCTAACAGTCCGCCCTCCTCAATGATTCCCTCCAGCGCCTCTCGTGCCTTGGGCTTGTAGGAGCAAACCCCATCCGCTCTATCTAGCCGAGGTACCAGCGCTAGGTTGAAGTCCCCTCCCCAAACTATGTGCCGTGACGCAACAGAAAGAATCTTGCCCCATAGAGTAGTGATAAAAGCGGGTGTGTCAACATTAGGTGCATATGTGGTTACAAACGTGTATGTGTCCCGGCCTATTCTGCCCCATAGCAATGCATAGCGGCCTTCCCTGTCGAGTAGATCCCCAAACTTCTGAAATGGGATCCTGCGGGCAATGAGGATGGCAACTCCCCTCGAATAGGTCGAATATGAGGAGAAGGCACGGTTCCCCGCCCACCTGCTCGCGAAAGAGGTCCCGCCTTGTGGTGACAGATGCGTTTCCTGCAACATGGCTACTTGTACATGATGTCTATCATGGTAGGCAATAACATTACGACACTTTTTGGCATTGTTCAACCCTCTAACATTCCAGGATAAACAGGTCAATTGTGTGTTCACTACAGAAGCAGCCATTGACAGTACAGCGAGAAGCATCTCAGTGCCAAAGTAGGCAGCACAAAATAACCACCCCCGCACCACCAGCATCGGTGCACACACCAAGACAAAGTCCATGCCTTCAGTCCATTATATGAATGCCTCTTGAAACACCCTCCCCCCCACCCACCCCAGCATCCCAATCATGCCAGCAGCCAAGCAACCCCACCCAGCAACCCACCCCCCATCTCCCCCCCCCAACTCAAGCAACATCAACAGCTGAAACTTCAGCAAGTCAAAGGGGATCACCCAGTAGGGGTAAGACATAGAGTACGCACAGCCACTTCCCGGTCCACAGCCTCGTTACTGTGCCGCCCTCGGTGGAGACTAGGGCCAGGAGAGTGGTCCTTGGTTTACGTTACCACAGGAGTGTAGAATCCGTGCAGGTCCACCTTCCACTTGTTCCCCCATGTCTGTGCTCCACTCTGTAGGAAGAACAGAATCCAATGTAGATGATGTGCGTATTGTAGCGCGTGCAGGCAGTTAGTCGTCGTGTGGCGCCGGAGACAAGTCTGCATTTATACGCTCCTCCGTGGCGTCGCGGTCCTCCCTGCGCGCCCTCCGGAGCGATTTGAGAAAGTCTTCCACTTTCTGCGGGTTGGTGAAGAACCGTTGTTTACCCTGGTGGGTAATTCGCAGCTTTGCAGGGTACAGGAGCGCATAGTCTATCTGGGCCTCTCGCAACTTTTTCTTCACTGGGAGGAATTTGCGCCGCTCCTCCTGAACCATTGGCGTAAAGTCTGGGTAAATGGAGAAGGTGACACCATTATACTGCAGCGACCTCTGAGCCCGAGCCGCCCGGAGTGCAGCATCCCGGTCTCGGTAGTTCAACAGCCAAGCAATAATTGGGCGCGGTGGCAGTCCAGGTTTGGGCATAGGTGCCAGGGAGCGGTGGGCCCTCTCGACGATGAACTGAGGTGAAAAGGCGTCTTCGCCAATGGAGCCCTTAAGCAATTTATCGACGTATAACTCCATCCTTCCCGTATCCGTGGATTCCGGCACATTGGTGACTCTTATGTTGTTCCGGCGGCTGCGGGCTTCCAAATCCTCATTTTTAGCCGCTATGACCCTGAGTAGATTGTCCATCCTGGACAATTGAGTGGTGTGAGTCGAGGCGCCATCCGAGGTGTCAGAGATACGCTGCTCCGCGGCCGTGATGCGCTCTTCGTGACGGTCAACTTTGTGCACCAGTGCGTCCAGTCGAGCAGTGACACCATCAACCTTCTCGACAACGGTGGCGAAGCCTTGTCTCATCTCCTGTATCTGGCTGGTCAGGTCAGTGTCTTTAGCAGGAGAGACGGTAGCCTTCGGAGACGAAGCGCTAGGTTCAGGGTCCAGCTGCGTTGATTTCGCGCCCTTTTTTGCGGCATCGAAACTGAGCTTGGTTTGGCGGTTCTCAGGTCGCACCATGGTGGCGATGGGGCGTAGCACCCGAGGACTGTGGGATGTAGGAGCCCTACGGATCGTCACTTAGGGATGCTATCACCAGGGGGCAGGGCCACAACAAGTGCCAGATAGGATAATGTCCCAGCAGATCAGCAAGGGTCTCGGCGGGGGAGGTACGGGGATCCAGCGAGTTCGTACAGTCTTCAGGTGTTTCGATGGCAGGAGGGGCGACTATGCCCAGGCAGTGGTGGCCCCAGGTCCCCACCCCTCGTCGCTGCTATGCGAGATAATGGTGTATCAAAAGGTCCAAACATGAAGGCTCACGGAGTGGCCGAGCCCCCGGTTGGGGAATGCACCTCAGGCGGAGCACGTTCCTCGGGGGTGTAGACCTGGGCCCCCCCACGCAGCACAGCCACCAGAGTAAGGATCGGGCCAGAGCAAGTTGAGGAGGAGTGGGGGGGGGGCCCAGACTCCGCCGTATGCAGATCCCGGCGGCGCAACAGCAGGTAGTGGCGTTCCGTGGTCGAGGGCAATGTGGAAGCCCAGGGTCGGCCAAGGCCCAATGCAGCAGCGCCGTCAGCCGCGGAGGCCCAGGTCCGATATACGACCCCCCCACGGGCAGCACCCAGAGCAGCGCCGCCCCTCGGGAGCAGCAGGTGAGCGCAAGGTCCCCCGGGGGCCCGGGGATGCCCCGTCCGCCCCGCGGCGTTCTTCAGCACAGGATCACAGTGCCCGCCCGCAGTCCCAGCAGCGAGAGTGGCAGCAATAGTGGGGGGGGGGGCCCGCATTGGCAGAAAGGCAGCCTCCTACCTCCGCTAAGAGTCCGCCGAGAAGCCCTGTCCAGTGAGCCACCAGTCGTGTTGATAAGCGGCCTAGTCCCTCGTGGTCATCCCCGGTATGGCGTAGTCCGCTGCAGCCGGCCACGTTCACCCGTCTGCTCCAAGGCAACAGCCGGTGAAACTTCAAAGGGTCGTAGCTCCGGCCCCGAGTCTTGTAGCGCCACCAAACTTGGGTTGAGTGCGGAGAAGGGTGTCCTGCGGCAAATTAGTGGGAAATCAACCGAGTTTACGTTCTGTGGTTGAGGATAATTGAAGGATTAAGGTCCAAGGAGCGGGAGCTGCGCGTTCAAGCAGCCATTCCGCTTGTGCGCCCTCTAGCGCCCCCCAAATTCATTATTAACTTTACAGAGAGTCTGTGAATATTTAGCTGATTATATAGATAGTTAGATAGTATTATCATTGCCATCAACTATTCAACTCATTGGTCCATCGTCCAAGGGGAAGGAAAGTTGATGTATAAGTTAGAAATGTTTTCATAGATGTCACAAAAGAGTCTGTAAAGGAAAGAATTAAATGTACGTATAAATTGACCCCCGTGCATCAGGGATTCTGGGTGAATGTGTATGGGCCATTGTAGTATGATGATTATTGGGTATTGACCTGATTAATTATTGGTGTCGCGCTGGATCACCAGCTTTCCTGGGAGATGCCACTCCTCTAACATATGTATAACTAAAAGTATAGACACCCTGTTTAATGCCTGAGCATGTGAAATAAGTTTAAGATATTGCCTCTGTTTTGGTTGGAGACTGTAACTGTAAGACATTCGCACACAATATGCAGAGCAGGTATAGGCTGTCTATAACCACACAAGTGTTAATATTCAAATGTTCCTATTCAACGCTGCACCTAAAAAAGGCCCAACTGCTCACAAGCCTTGTGCTATAAAATCAAAATTGCAATAGGGAGTACTGCTAAACTAATCACTGGGATGGTATATTAATATCCATATTAAGAACAAAAAGACAGTTCAATCATAACAATGTCCATCCAGATGGGTCGAGAAATTCTTTGATTCATCCACAAACACACTAGAAAAGTTAGAGGTGCATCTCCCAAAAAAATACAGGCCCTCATTTATGAAAAGTGACGCATTGCTGCGAGAAAACAGCGATGCGCCCTCTTTGCGACACCAATGATGCGTCATAATCACAGTATGACTCATCATGTCACAAGGAGTTACAGATACGTCAGTATTTCTGAAGTATCTGTAGGCGCAAAAATGACGCATTGCTGGAGTGAGTCACAAAAGTGATGCAACTCCAGCAATGGGTCATTATACCTGGGCAAGTCCCATGTGAAAGGGCCTGTGTCAGTCTTGCGCATAAGATATTGACCCATTTGCGTCCTAGAAGTGGTGCAATGAAATCTCATAGATTTCACTGCATCACTTCTACAACCCTTTCTTGCTTCGGAACGCCCCACTGCATACATTATACCTGGCGCAGGTATAATGTGGCGCAGGGGTTAACAAAGTGACGCATCTACCTAGATGCATTACTTTGTTAATATGGCTCAACATGGCACGTTTTTTACACCACTGGTGCGTCACAAAAGGTGAAGCACCGACGGTGCAAAAGTAACGCAAGGGCCCATAAATAAGCCCCTTAGTCTTTACGAAATAGTAACATCCATCCCAGCCAATGCGTTTCGCCCTTCAACAAGGACTTCATGAGGAAGCACATATATCACGAACATCAGTATCAACATATACGATTTTTCTGCCTGCAAGACATTTGCACCTTGAGGTATACCTTTAACGCAAGAATCCTCTGCCCGTGAGATCTAGGTAATATAATGTATTTCTATCTGAGACCTTAGCCAGTAAGATTTATGTAACCTAAAATATAGATTACATCTTGATGTCTGAGATTGCAAAATGTCTGTACTAGGAGGCCTGTGCCTATAATATCTGGGTAACCTGAGGGATAGTTTTGTTTTCAGATGTTTGAGCACGTAAGGTCGGTATAAGCCAAGAGTAGCCTTTCTATTAAAAAACTGAGACCCTTATTTAGAGTTTGGCAGATGGTATACTCATTGACAATACTGTCAAATACCACATCCACCATATTACAAGTGACCTAAGCTATAATGAACTTGCAATACGGCAGGTCCAATACCAGCCACATTTGGCATGGAGTATCCCATCTGCCAAACTCTAAATAAGGCCCTAGGTCTGTAATATATATATATGTACGATGAGGGACGGTGTCGCTGCCACATACATAAGTAACAGAATTGTTGTCTGAGGCTTTAGTCTGTGAGATATGTGTAGTGTGTGGAATAGATCTGCTGTTAACGGTCTGAGTTTGCGCAATCTGCATTACTTGAGGAATATATCAGAGGCCTTATTTAAAAACAATGTCTCCAACCCCTAGGAGTTGATACCTGAGTCTGCAACCTTTGCATGTGTAACTTTAGGATAGCTTTCCTGTGTGAAGTCGGCACCAGTGTTAGGTTCGGAGAAACTTAAGACATGGATTTGTTGTCAAAAGCTTAAATGCATAGAATTATATTGATATGGACAAAGCTTTTTTCTAAAGTCAGAACCTATGACTTCTGTTCTGACCGCAACTAACTGTACCTCAAAATGTTTTAGCGTGTTTGGATGCTTAAATATTGTGTGCACATAACATTAAATGATCCTGAAATGGCTGCAGTAATTCCTATATGTCTCTTAAATGAGTGGCATTAAAAAAAAATCCTTAACACTTTTCTTTATTTTGAGTTCACTGGTGTTCAAGTTTGTCTTTTATGTTTGAAAAACTGGGGTTGTAGTTCTTGTAAGCAGATGGCCTTTTGTAAATTGTATTCCATCTTCCTTACCCAGGAATCCATATGGGGAATTGCATTTTTAAGATGTGTAAAAATGATTAAGTATAAGGTTGGGTCCTGAAAATAAGTTTGTGGCCAGGGCCCCAATAGTTCTTAAGATAGTACTGCCTCTGAACAGCCCTCTTAGGGCGCCAGTTAGCTGAAATGGCTAATAAATTTAAAGATGTTCTGATTGGGGCCTCGAAAAAATGTTTGGCCAGAGCCCCCAAAATCCCAAAGTTGTCCCTGTATAGAGATAAAATATCCTATTAATGCATGCAACATGTGCACATTCTATATTTTTAAATTAGAAACTGAAAATCTAATGTTTGGTATTTTCGCCCTTATACTTAAATAGAAATTAGGTTTTCTCAGCATTTTCAAAGAAACGGACTGGATCACTTTATATTTTGACTCGCCCATTTTATCTCAGCCAATCAAGTTCATATTTCTGTGTATTTCCATGTTATATAAATATAACGTCTGAATTTGTATTTTTTTGGAGACTACTTTTCCAGCAAGCTTAATTTATTTATTTATTTATTTATTTAAAGTTTTATATAGCGCGAACAAGATCTTTGCAGATATCAGAGCGCTTTACAGAAACAGTAGGTAGGATAGACAACCTGTTGAAAACAGTATAGAATTCGATAGGGAGTGATTTGCTAATTAGGGTAGAAATCGCACAAGCGTATGCACAATAATAACAATCAATAAGCAATAATATAGGAGCCGTGTAATGTCGACTCGAATAAGATTATAGCACCCCAGAGGGTGAGTAAACACACTATTGAAAGCATAGTAGGCAGTAGTGAGTGGAATGCAAGTTAGTAATGCACTCAAGTCATAGTGTACAGCCTTAATAAACAATCAGGAAACCAATAATATAGCATCCGTGCAGTGAATTTGGTCCAGTAGCAGCCATAAAAGAGTCTAACATAGTTAAGCATTCAGGTAGCCGATAATATAGGAGCTATGTACTGTCATTGTTCCAGTAGCAATAGAGGTCAGGTGAACTTAGCCATAAGGATGGCTTTTACCTCTTTCTTGAAGAGTACAGAGGAGGGGATAAGCCTAGTTTCTGGCGGGAGTGCATTCCAGATCCTAGGAGCCATCCCTGAGAAGGAGCGTTTGTATGTTTTTTCCTTCCGGAATCGACGAGGTTTCAGGAGGAGATTCTTTGTGCTTCTGTTGGATCTTGAGCCTCCTGATATAGTCAGCTTGTGAGTGAGGTAGTTGGGTGACTTGTGGTGTAAGGCCGAATGCGTCATACAGGCAATTTTCAGCTGAACTCTGGCTTCAAAAGGCAGCCAGTTCAGGGCTTTTAAGTCGGGGGATATATGCGAGTGTTTTCTTGAACCAGTGATGAGTCTCGCGGCCGCGTTCAAGGAGGCTCGTAGGGGCGCCGTTGTTGTTAGGGGGAGCCCGCTGAGAGCCACAATACCGTAGTCTATGCGAGGAATGACTAGGGCTTGTACAACCATTCGGAAGTCTTTGGGTGGTAGTGATGGAGCGAGATAGAAAATAGAAATCTATTCAAACTCGTGAAGTCACACTTCCATAACATGAAATAATAATATTAATAATTTGTGATGTGTTATGCTAACACAACCTAGATTAAACTTTACACACGGGGACATTAACATGTGTGCTCATAAACGTGCATAATTGTTGCATCTTTTGTTCGTGCAAAAATAATAAATTAATTTTGTTGTTTTCGTTTTGTCATTACTAACTGCAGCAGATTTAAAAGAGGCATGTGCTTATTTTGCTTTTTCTTGTCTATGTGGTGTCATTTCTACTATTCTAGGTGCATATAAGGTTTAATGGTTTCATGAAGACTGGTAAATATAAAATGCTGCTTTATTTGTTTGCTTCTTGCTAGGTAACATTAGACTAATTGGGAGGGTTAATCAATTAGTAAACGAAGGGTGGAAACAGAATAAATAATATTTCTTACATTAATACTTTTCTTGTGTTTGTTTTATACTAGAAAAATAAGTTGCCTGCTTTTGGGCCTAGTTTGCTCGAGTTTGCTAAAAGATGAATTTAATTTCTGCAAGGAGCACGAGATGTCCATTTTAAAAGTTTCCATCAAAATTACATTCACTGAACAATGAAGAAGCGTTGTCATTATTTGTCGGACGTGGCCAAGGTCAGAAACCGGTAGAAAGAACATTAGATAACTTGGCATCCGAGGAAGTGTATTGAAACCAGTGGGAACTTTTGCTCAAATTTGTTGCAAATCAAGGAAGCTTTGGAACACGTACAAGAAAGACAATGGTCCCAAAGAATATGACCGAATGGAAGTTTTGAAATGTGGGTGACATGTCACTTGTCACTCTTGGACCAATGAGACATCGACTTTTGCAGAAAATTTTCCTTTACTTAGATTAGCTAGCATAGAAAGGTATAAAAAACCCATGCCCTAGGGATGGGCTGGCTGCTGCTTTTCAACTTTCAGATGAGGGTGTCGTGCTGTCGGACTTTGCGTGGAGCACGTAAGAATCCTTAAAGAACTTTACTTTATTTCCATTTATTTAGCTTAGTTAGGGACTTAGGATTTTAGAAATGCTAAACTTATAATTCCTTGCTTAAAACTGTATTTTCCTTATAATATTTTTCAAACATGCTTGCTATGATTCTAATAAAATTTGCATTTATAAAATTATACTCCTAATAATTTGAAATTAGTTAATAAAATCTTACTCTTGAAAACAAGCTGGTCTTGGTTATTCAGAAGTACAGGTTACTATTAGCTAGAAGCCACCGCCATGGTGGTCATTTAAATAGTTAGGATTTGTTCAAATGATGTCAATGTTTACCGCGGGTGTATATAATTGTATATAATTTGTAAATAAGTTGTATAGGTTTAATTTGGCCACCTGATTCAGTAGGTCAAAATATGTCATGTTTGGTTAATGGGTCCATGAGTTAGAGTAGTATTTTATGAAGTAGGTTATAGAGTTAGGTAGCATTGCTTATGGCATATTTCCTATAGGCCGCTGGATCAATTATTCTGGTAGCAGAAATTGATGGTTGCTAAGGGTAACCAAGGTGTTATGGTAGTTGCTAAGGGTAACCAAGGTGTTATGGTATGGATATAGGATCGATGTTTAACACATGTTGAGTTTGTTTTTTGTGCTATATGTGAGTCGTACCGGTACAGATTGTGTGATGAGAAGGTAGTCACACAGGGCATTTGATCTGTTTCAGAGTAGTGATATCATCGTGTATCACGAGTGTTGTGGTCGTGCAACACAGTGTTGTGGTCGTGCAACACAGTTTTAGGGCTAGGTGTGAATCTTGTATAGTGAGGATTATCTAAGAAATTTGAACAGCATGAGAATAGGGACAAAGCGCCTGTTGGAAAACTCACTGTGATAAGAGTATTAGTTATATTCGAGCTTGAGCGAAGGGTAGGGTAATGTCGGTGCATGATTATCTATAAACAGGAGAGAGTCCTGTAGGGGTACATGTTTTATATCTATAGACAGGTGAGAGTCCTGTACGGATAACGTCATTATTCTACTAACGGTGCATGATTTCTATAAACAGGTGAGAGTCCTGTACGGATTTCATGTGTGTTTGAATTTAGGGATTTTTCCGTGTGAAAGTGCGAGTTTGTTTTGTAATTTATGTTCGAGTGGAACTTTCGGACAGTCACTTAGTTGTGCGTTCTGAGGGAAATGAGTTCATAATTACTTGTTTGAAGGGTAGAGTAAAAAGATTACTGTACTGGCAAATGCATATTCTATGAGAATAGCGTCGTCTATTCCGAAATTGAGAATACTTGAATGTATGTAAACTATCCTATTTAGAGAAACAGACAGATGAGTCTTTATTGTCATTGTTAAAAATTAATTTTCACTGAAAAAGTGTTTTCAAAATGGCGCTGTGAAAAGATTTTGTGAAGGAGGGGTAAGCGCTAAGAGTGAGAAGTGAGAAACCGCAGCTGCTGTGTACGTCACAGAGCCGCGCTGGGATTGGGTGATATACGTCATAAGCTGTGTCCTGATTGGTTCTTGAATCTCTGACGAGCTGTAAGCTGATTGGTTCTTCAGAAAATCTCCATTTTTATTGGTTGAGTAAAAAAGTGACGTAGCTCAACTCTCATTGGCTTGTTGGTGTGTTTCGCGCACGGATTGGTTGTTTTTGCGGAACATCCCGGAAATATTTTACGAACGAATTTATCGATTGAATTTAACTCTTAAAAATGAGTTATCATTTTAAACACGTTGAGAAAAAGCCAACGTTGTTTCAGAAACTTAAACATTTTATTTCACCTGACAAGAAAATTGAAACGCGAGGTGGTAAATTACTTCATAAGTACAAAACACCTGCTGCGTATAGGGAAGGTGAATATGGTTATCATACTGTTTTGTGGTTTGATATTTGGAAACACTACACTAAGGATGATGGTGTTTTGGCTTGGCCTGATGATGGTTCATTTAATGTAAAAGTTTTGAGAAATTTGAGAGAGAAAATGAATGCTCTTACTCCAAAGCCGAGACCAACTCAATTTGAAGCTTTAGTTGAATGGGAGGATGAGATGTATCAACTACAAAGGGAAGCAAGTGGAATTAAAAGACCTCCTAAGGCTCCAAGTTATAGAAGAGAGACACATGAGGATAGGATGCGAATGTGGAGACAGGGAAGCATGAGTGAGGGACTCTATTTAATTAGAGAGATGGTTTTAGGTTCTCCAGATGGAAAAAGAACTGAAAAGAGAAATGATGCTCCTGTAGAAAGTGAATCTGAGGATGCAGTTTTAGAAGAAATCTACACTTCAGATAAAAGGAATGAGCCTTTGAGACCCCCTAGGTCATGGTCTACTCCGATGGTTTCTACAGAAACTACACCGCGTGCACCTCCAGTTATTGAAACTCCTAAAGTTTACCCAAATAGTTCTGAATCTTTTGAAACTCCAAGAAAATCAGAAGCTGAGGCAAATGCAAATGTTTGTATTGGAGGTAGACATTTTTCATTAATTCCAAGAGAAAGGGAAGCTCCAAAAAATTATGTGAGAGAAGTTAGAAATGTGGAGGCTGGAGATTCTTCTGAGTATTTACGATCAAAGGAAGAATTAATTCGACAAATAACAAAAAGCATGGAAGCTGTGACAGTTCCAGTGACAATTGGTCCTGTTCAGCCTGTTTTTGAGCAAAGAGAAGTTAATAAGACAGGTTTGACTGTTCCTTTAAATGCAGAAATTCAGAAGGTTGCTGAAAAATTTTACTCAGACATATCTGAAATTAACTCTTCAAAATCGAGAATGCCTAATTTGACTTTTAATGAGGATTTATCTCCAAAATCACCGATGGGTGCAGAATCTGATGCTGAGTGTTCAGAAGTCAGAGTGACAAAACCTAAACTTGATGTTGCAAAATTAAAAGCAAATTTGGAGGAATTAATAATTGGTACAATTGGTCCTGACAGTTTAAATTTTTATCGAGATGATGAACTACTGTTCATTTGCAAGAGTATTCAGTGGAAAACAAAAAACAAATATGATCAGTTGGATGAACTGGCAGATGAACTTGAAATTGATTTGAGCAGGCAAAAGAATTTTGCAAAACATTACAGATTAGACTTTTCAGAAAGTGACATTGAGAATTTGAACTCAATGGGAAGAATAATGCACATAAAAGATTTGATTGTTTACATCAAAAAACTGGGAGAATTGAGCAAGTGGAGAGTGAAATGGACGAGAAAGAAGGAAGATGAGAAACTGGAAAAATTGTCAAAACAATTTCCAATGAGAGAGATTGCAGGTGGAGGATATGTTCATGTCCCTTGGTCAAGACAGGACATATTGCTGTTCACAAATGATTTTCCAAGACTGAGAGAAAAGCCAGTCGAGTGGTATAGGCAGGTGGACAGGTTCATCAAAGTCTCAAAAGTTTTGTGGATTGATCTGGATGGATTTTTTGACATTGTTGTCCCATCAGATCTTTGGACAGAATGCAAAATAGCCATAAGTTGGCCAAAAGTAGAACCTGAGCGAATTAAAGAAACAGGTGCTCCAAATCCAATTGTAATGGAAAGGTGATTTACTGGTTGAAAAACAAAATTCCACCAAAAGAGGTCGATTGGGTTAAGATAGAAAGAACAAACCAGGAAACAAAAGAATCGGTTCATTCATTTTACGAAAGGTTACTGTTGATTTTTAAACAATACAGTGGCTATGAAAAACTAGACGAGAAAGATATGAGTCATTTCGTCTATAGATTTGTTTATGGTTTGAAATCAGAAATTGCAGATATGATCAGGAATAGTATTGTCGGATGGCAAGCACTTTCTGTTGATGATATTTTGAGAAAAGCAAAATACTGCAGTGATGAGTTAGAAGTGAGACAAAAGAAGCTCAAGGAGAAAGCCATGTGGGCTCAGGTAAAAGTGGCTGAGCAACAGATTGCTAGTCTTGGTAATAAAAACACAAATTTTGTTCAAACTACAAATTCGAATCAAGGTCAAGGGAAGTTTAAAAGTAATAATTATGTGAGAAAAATTAACCCAAGGATTGAAGAGATGAAGCAAAAATTACCTTGTTTTAATTGTGGCGAGATTGGACACTGGAAAGATGAATGTAAGAAACCACCTAGAAATTTTAAAAGTCCATTGTTAAATCCACAGATGCAGAGTGATGTTGACCTGCAGCAACAGCTACAGTTGCAACAGAATTTAAACGAGTTAAATCTTCAGCGACAGCTGCAGCAACAGGTGAATAACCAACAGAGTCAATTGCCACAACCTCCTTTTCCAAATTGTGGGGGAACTCAAAAATATAATTCTGGTGTGGGATTTCAAGGAGATGAACAGGTAATAAAATCCCAAAGGCAAAAGGTGCAAAATGTTTCACAACAGTTTTTGTTAACAGAAGGTCAGGGAAGTGATTCTGATGATTACTACTGACGGTGCCCGAGAGAGGAGGAAGAGTGTGTTGTTGGAGCCACTCTTGAGGTTGACCAGTCTGGTCCATTTGTAAACGGGAAAGTTAATGATGTAGACATCACTTTTCTAGTGGACACTGGTGCTACCCGTTCTACTGTTAGATCAGTGGAAATTGAAAACCTACCTCTCTCTGGGGATACCATCCAAGTTGTTGGAGTAAGCAATCAACAAATCAGAACTGATTTGACTGATCCAGTACCAGTTGAAATTGGAAATTTCAAGGATAAGCACAGATTTGTGGTTTGTAACAGTAGTCCAGTGAATCTATTGGGCAGGGATATATTGTGCAAGATGAATTGCAGAATATATTGTTTTCCTGAAGGAGTAGAATTACAAACAATGGAGGAAGATGGTTTGTACAGGATGACAATGATGCTAATGGAATCAGAGGAAACAAAATTGTTTCCTGCATTTGAAAAAGAGAATTTGCCAGAAGAGCTCAAGGAAACAGTGAAATCTGAAATTTGGGATTTGACTGGGAATGAGATGGGTCTGATGAAACATGTCGATCCAGTCAAAATTACACTGAAGCAAGGAATACAGTTTCCTAATATTCCTCTGTATAAGATGAAAGCAGAGACTATTGAGGGAGTTATACCTGTGATTGAAAAATTCATTAAACAAGGTGTCTTAAAAGAAATTGAGAGTAGCCCTTGTAATTCACCGATCATGGGAATTAAAAAATCGAATGGAACGTACAGGATTGTTCAAGATTTGAGAAAAGTTTATCAGATTGTTGTTCCATGTTGTCCTGTGGTTCCAAACCCAGCAGTCATTTTGTATCAGATTCCACATGATGCCGAATGGTACACTGTCATTGATCTTTGCAATGCATTCTTTACTGTTCCTTTACATCCAGAGAGTCAGGAAATTTTCGCTTTAGATTCCAGAGTAGGACCCTCGCATGGTGTAGAATCCCTCAAGGCTATACAGAGAGTCCTTCAATCTTTAATGAGCTGTTAAAAAGATCTTTGGAAGATTTAGATTTACCTGGCAGGTCTACGTTGGTGCAGTATATCGACGACTTGTTGATTGCTGCTAAAACAAGAGAAAATTGTGTAACAGACACAATAATACTTTTGAATCATCTTGCAGATGAGGGACATAAAGTGTCTCCAGCAAAATTGCAGTTTTGCAAACAAGAAGTGAAATATCTTGGTCACAGAATTGCAAAGGGAAAAAGACAGGTGACAGTTGAGAGAATAAAAATGATTCAAGCAATGCAACCACCAAGAACACAGAGACAGGTTAGGATGTTTTTGGGAATGGTTGGCTACTGTCGACAATGGATAAGTGGATTTTCGGTAATTGCGAAACCACTACAGAGACTGACAAAGTCTGATGTAAAAGATCCAGTTATTCTCAATGAAGTTGAGATGGAATCTTTTGAGAACCTGAAAAAGAGTTTATGTCAAGCTCCTGCTTTGGGCATGCCAAATTATGAGAAAGATTTTGAACTGTATTGCAGTGAGAGAGAAGGATGTGCATTGTCTGTGTTAATCCAGAGACATGGGAATCTAAAGAAACCCATTGCATACTTCTCTGCAGTTCTTGATCCAATTGCAAAAGCCTTACCAGGTTGTTTGAAAGCAGTTGCAGCTACAAGTGTCAGTCTTGAGCAAAGCGAAGGAATCATAATGGGATTTCCTGTGAAAGTTTTTGTGCCTCATTCGGTTGAAATATTACTGACAAGAGGTAAAACTCAACATTTAACCAGCAGCAGATTGACTAAATATGAGAAAATCATACTGGGAGCAGATAATGTTTCCATTTCGAGATGCTTGAATTTGAATCCTTCTACATTACTGCCTGATTCTGAAATTGTTGATGAAGATGAAATGGAACATGAGTTTTTGGATGTCATGGAATTTTGCACCAAACCAAGGCAGGACATTAAAGATGTACCTTTGCCTGAATCAGATGTAGTCTACTTTGTGGATGGCTCCTGTCTGAGGACAGAGGGAGGTGTTTTGAAAGCAGCATACTCAGTCTGTACAGTTGCAGATGTTGAAGAAGCATCATGTCTTGAAGGAATTCGTTCAGCACAGGTGGCTGAATTGATTGCTTTAATTCGTGCTTGTGAAGTATCAAAGGACAAAAGAGTTACCATCATTACTGATAGTCAGTATGGGTACGGAGTTGTGCATGATTATGGACAGCTCTGGTCTCAGAGAGGTTATCTGACTTCAGCAGGGTCACCAATTAAGAATGCAGTTTTTATCAAAAGATTAATTGATGCCATACAGTTGCCGAAAGAGATCGCAATTGTAAAGTGTGCAGCACACACAAAAGGAGTGGATTATATCTCAAAGGGTAATGCCTATGCAGACGAGACTGCAAAATACTGTGCGAGAAAATGTTGTGCATACAATCGGGAAAAAAGTAAAGAATCTGATTCAAATTCATTAATGCTAACAACGGTTGTAGAGACATGGCAGGAAATCAGAGATTAACAAAATGAAGCAGATGATGAGGAAAAAGATTTGTGGTTAAGAGCAGATTGTAGACCACGTGATGAGGATGGAGTGTGGACCTACAAAGATGGCAGAATAGTCTTACCAAATTGCTTGATTGCTGATATGGCCAGATTGTATCATGGCCCAGCTCACCTTGGAAGAGATTCCATGGTCAGACTATTTCGAGAGACCTGGTTCAATACAAAATTTAGAACGATTGCAGAGTCTTTTTGTCAAAGGTGTTTATCATGCCAACAAATGAACCCAAACAGGAAATCAGTTGTAGGTACAGGGGTAATTGGTCGAGAGGGTGGTCCCTTTACCAGGTTGCAGATGGATTTCATTGAAATGCCCCTACACAATTGTTTGAAATACGTTCTTGTGATTGTTTGTTTGTTTTCAAGATGGGTGGAAGCATTTCCTACATGACATTGTGATTCAGTTACAGTGGCAAAACTGCTACTCAGAGAAATCATCCCAAGGTACGGTTTTCCAGTCACTATTGAGAGTGATGGAGGAAGCCATTTTGATAACAAACTGATGAAGCTGATATGTGAGGCATTAAGCATTGAGCAGAAAATACACTGTGCATACAGACCAGAGGCATCTGGGGTGGTTGAACAGATTAATGGGACTATTAAAAACAGGATTGGAAAAATGTGTCTGGAAACAGGTGTAAAGTGGACTGATGCTCTTCCACTTGTTTTAATGTCATTGAGAAGTACACCTGATAAAAAGACAGGTTTAAGTCCTCATGAAATACTGATGGGAAGAGTCATGAGACAAGCTTTTGTACCTGTGGGCAAATTGTTGAGCATAAATGACAGTGCTATTTTGGATTACTGTAAAAAGTTATCTGATATAGTGACTTCTGTGTCTAATCAGGTGGGAACTGAAGCACAATCAGATGAGAAAGTTCTGACACATGATTTGAGACCTGGTGATTGGGTCAGAACAAAAGTACATCGAAGAAGAAATTGTCTGGCTCCTAGGTGGCAGAAGCCTAGACAAATAATTCTGGTCACTACAAATGCAGTGAAATGCAGAGGATTGAAAAGGTGGATTCATCCTAGTCATACTATTCCAGTGCCTACTCCTGAGAGTTCTGATGTTGAAAGTGATACTACAGAAGATTCTGATTCTGAAGTAGAAGGTGAAACAAATCCAGATACTGAAGATCGACAGAGAGGTCGACATCTGGAACCTGTGCCTGTGAATGGAGAGTTGACAAGAAAAGATTTGGAAGTTATTGAAATAGATTCTGAAGAAGAAGAGAATCTATTTAAAGGAAAAACAACTGAAGATTCAGTTGAGAAGATTAATGGAGTAAGTTCTATTGAGGACGGAGAAGCTGAATCAAAAGAAATTTCTGACCAGGAGAGTATCGAAAAGCAGAAGTCAAGCTCTGAAGTAAGGAACGGAAAACCAGAATCTGGGAAGTTGGAGGTAATTGAAGAAGAGGAGGAAGACGAATTACCGAGTACCAGTGATGGAAGACAAAGCATAGTTCCTGAAGGAGTGAAACTGCCGAATAGAGAAGTTCCTGAGTCAATCATAGAAGTTTCAGACTGTGATACTGAAGAAAGTGACGTGGATGGTGAAAGTAGAAGTCCAAAGAAAAGATCTTGGAAGTCAGAGACAAGTGCTTCAGAACCAAAGAGAAAACTCGTGAGGAAAACAGATTTTTGGCCTGGTGGAAGATTGAGAGTCAGGTTGATCAAAAAACCGAAAGAACAGGTAGAAGAAATCAGTAGTCAAAAGGGTTCTGAAAAGGAAGTTGGAGTTGGGAGAAAAATTGAAGTAGTGACAAGAAAGGGAAGGAGGATTATAAAGCCAAATCAGAAATATAAATCTCCTGAGTGGACTTATCTAGTAATTCCACCTGTCATTGACATTTACGATAGTAGTCAAGAAGAAGAGGAAATTGAAGAAATTAGTGACAATGATTGAAGTACAAAAATTTTAATTGGGTTTTCTGGGTTTTTAATTTTTGGCAAAAGGCTGAAGAAATCTTGTTAGGTGACACAAGGTCGAAGAAAACTTGTTTAGTTGAGGAAAACTTACTTTGTGACATAAGGTCGAAGAAATACTGTTAGGGTCTTAAAAAAAATAAATATATATTTTAAAAGGGGGGGTGTAAATAATTAATCATTTAATTTTTAAAATAATGTTTTGTTTTCTTTTAAGGCAAAACTAACCAAAGATGCCTTACGTTATGGAACAGAGTACTTCAAGGTGTTCCATTTTTAAGAGATGCTGTAAGATGACTCTGGTGTGTCTGCTCATTTTAATTCTGCTCTGGTTAGTTTTAGCTGTGATCATTCCATTTGAAATTAACAAAGATTTTAACAAAGCCAACATGACAAGCAAAGCTTCAGTTAGTCAAAACAAACATAGTGCAACAGGCAAAGTTATTGATCATCAACCTAATATTCATCAGGACAAATCTATTAGTGATTTTTCAAGCAATACATTCACAAAGCTTTTGAGTGAATATGTCAAGGTAATGGATGCAAAAGATTGCTACGTCTGTGTTAAATTACCTGCTTCTGTTTCAGAGGGAGTGACATACAATATGCTTCCTCTCACATATGGTGTGACATGCAGTGTGTTAGCTAGCTTGTTCTATCAAACTGGACGCTTAGAATACTATTATTCAGATTTTGACGAGATTTTTGCAAATTTAAAAATTGAGGGTGCTTTGAATAAGCATAAGAAAGCGAAACAGATGAGGGAATTTTTCCTTGTCACTAATGAACTCACTTATGAGTATGCTTACAAGAACAATCTAACCTGTAAACTAAGTGCTGAAGGAAAGAAGTTTTTGAACCTAGTTGAAGAAAGGAGAGCAATCTACAAGAGAAATGAAATAGTCAAGCAGGCTAAGTCCAGGTTCTGGCAGAAAGAGGATGAGAAGCTAAATGGCAAAATGCTTGATAATGTTGCAATTCATATAGACAAACCAGTTAGTGGTAAGCTTTGCATTAGAAGAGACAATACACTTTTTGATAACTACTTTTTGGGTGTAAGTAATTGTGAAGATACATATCAGATCATGGGAGGTTGGGGATTCAAAGGTGGAAAAGATCCAATTTTTCCTGGAATTTATTTTGTTTGTGGCGACAAGGCTTATTACAACCTTCCTGATCATTGGTATGGGACTTGTTATGTTGGGATTGTTTTTCCTAAAATGTTCCATGTTGACAGAGATTCGGAAGGACTGTTCAAAATCAACAATTATGTAAATAGGGTTAAAAGAGAAACTTTCACTGAGGTTTTGGGAGATATTTTTCAAGCAGTGATACCTTTTGTAGGTATAACCCTGAATGCAGGAAGAATCAGAAAATTGTCCACAATTGTTGACAGATTGTCAACAGATACAGCTGATGGTTTCCAATTAGTGAATGTTGAGGTCATTGCAATCAGATCCATGGTGATTCAAGATCGCCTTGCTTTAGACATACTCTTAGCAAAAGAGGGAGGAGTCTGCGGCATTTTACATGTGCAACATTGTTGCACCTATATCCCTGACGAAAGTAAGAACATTGAGATGTACATTAAAAACATCACAGAGATGCATTCAGAGATAATTCCCTTAGAAGAAGAAGATTTTTCAGAAAAATGTTCAAAAAGATTACAATCAATCAAAAATTGGTTTCATGACATTGGAAGTTCAGTTCTTGGCAAGATTTTGGCACCTTTGATTGTGATAATATTCATTTTTGTTCTGACAAAAATTGGTTGTTTGTTGCATAAGAGAAAGAAACAAATGAAGGAAAAGAGAAGAATTTATAAAATCAAAAAAGAAGAAGAAAGGGAGATTGAGTTACAAGAATTACACAGAGCACGTTATGACAATTGCAAGGATTTTGCAGAAACAAATTTCTAGAAATACTGACACAGATGAATTTGAATCATTTTCCAAGAAATCTAAATTTCCAAATTTTGGGTGGTGGTGTGGTGATTTGTTAATCACCAGATGAGGGAGTTGATGGAGCGAGATAGAAAATAGAAATCTATTCAAACTCGTGAAGCCACACTTCCATAACATGAAATAATAATATTAATAATTTGTGATGTGTTATGCTAACACAACCTAGATTAAACTTTACACACGGGGACATTAACATGTGTGCTCATAAACGTGCATAATTGTTGCATCTTTTGTTCGTGCAAAAATAATAAATTAATTTTGTTGTTTTCGTTTTGTCATTACTAACTGCAGCAGATTTAAAAGAGGCATGTGCTTATTTTGCTTTTTCTTGTCTATGTGGTGTCATTTCTACTATTCTAGGTGCATATAAGGTTTAATGGTTTCATGAAGACTGGTAAATATAAAATGCTGCTTTATTTGTTTGCTTCTTGCTAGGTAACATTAGACTAATTGGGAGGGTTAATCAATTAGTAAACGAAGGGTGGAAACAGAATAAATAATATTTCTTACATTAATACTTTTCTTGTGTTTGTTTTATACTAGAAAAATAAGTTGCCTGCTTTTGGGCCTAGTTTGCTCGAGTTTGCTAAAAGATGAATTTAATTTCTGCAAGGAGCACGAGATGTCCATTTTAAAAGTTTCCATCAAAATTACATTCACTGAACAATGAAGAAGCGTTGTCATTATTTGTCGGACGTGGCCAAGGTCAGAAACCGGTAGAAAGAACATTAGATAACTTGGCATCCGAGGAAGTGTATTGAAACCAGTGGGAACTTTTGCTCAAATGTGTTGCAAATCAAGGAAGCTTTGGAACACGTACAAGAAAGACAATGGTCCCAAAGAATATGACCGAATGGAAGTTTTGAAATGTGGGTGACATGTCACTTGTCACTCTTGGACCAATGAGACATCGACTTTTGCAGAAAATTTTCCTTTACTTAGATTAGCTAGCATAGAAAGGTATAAAAAACCCATGCCCTAGGGATGGGCTGGCTGCTGCTTTTCAACTTTCAGATGAGGGTGTCGTGCTGTCGGACTTTGCGTGGAGCACGTAAGAATCCTTAAAGAACTTTACTTTATTTCCATTTATTTAGCTTAGTTAGGGACTTAGGATTTTAGAAATGCTAAACTTATAATTCCTTGCTTAAAACTGTATTTTCCTTATAATATTTTTCAAACATGCTTGCTATGATTCTAATAAAATTTGCATTTATAAAATTATACTCCTAATAATTTGAAATTAGTTAATAAAATCTTACTCTTGAAAACAAGCTGGTCTTGGTTATTCAGAAGTACAGGTTACTATTAGCTAGATGCCATCGCCATGGTGGTCATTTAAATAGTTAGGATTTGTTCAAATGATGTCAATGTTTACCGCGGGTGTATATAATTGTATATAATTTGTAAATAAGTTGTATAGGTTTAATTTGGCCACCTGATTCAGTAGGTCAAAATATGTCATGTTTGGTTAATGGGTCCATGAGTTAGAGTAGTATTTTATGAAGTAGGTTATAGAGTTAGGTAGCATTGCTTATGGCATATTTCCTATAGGCCGCTGGATCAGTAGGAAGGGTTTAAGTTTTCTCAACGTGTTGATTTGGAGGTTGGCTCCCTTAGCTGCTTTGCTGATATGCTGCTGCATGTCGAGATTGGAGTCAAGTGTGATGCCAAGGGATTTCGCCGAGTCCACGATGGTGGGCTGGACATTTAGAGCGGTTAGATGATTGAGCCAGGTTTGGGTGATGGCCTTTTTCGCAGGGGGTGAGATCAGAAGGAACTCAGTTTTCAGAGCATTTAGTTTAAGGTGATTGTCGGCCAGCCATGCCTGGGTGTTTCTTAGTGTGGCATTCAAAAGTTTGATGTCTTCAGGGGATTGAAGCTTGAGGTAGAGCTGAGTGTCATCAGCGTACATATGGAAGTGTACATTTGATGCTTGAAGCAAGGTGGTGAGTGGTTCCATGACGAGGTTGAACAATGTGGGGGATAGGGAGGAGCCTTGCGGGACTCCTAGTGTTACGGGTACAGGCGAGGACAATGCGTTGTTGATCTTGAACTTTTGAGACCTGTTGTGCAGAAAGGAGGTGAACCATTTGAGAACAGTCCCGGATATGCCCATTCTGGTGTTTAACAGCTCCAGTAGATTCTCGTGTTTGACCGTATCAAATGCTGAGGAGAGGTCGAGGAGGATGAGGAGGCAGGACTCATTGTGATCAAGGATTTGGAGGGCGTCATCAATTATGTGAGTCATAGCCGATTCCGTGCTATGTTTTGCTCTGAATCCAGATTGGTGAGGGCTGAGGAGGTCAAACTGCTCAATGTGTTTTGTCAGTTGGAGTTGTACACATTTTTCTAGCAATTTGGCCAGAGTGGGGATATTGGTGATAGGTCGGTAATTGTTTAGGTCGGCCGGGTCAGCTGTGGGTTTCTTGAGTATAGGCGTGACTTGCCCTATCTTGAGGGAGCCTGGGATGAGTCCTTGTTGCAAGGAACAGTTGATGATTTTGGTCCAAAGTGGGAGGACCAGGGGGGTGAGGGCTTTAACAGCGTTGGCAGGTAGGGGGTCTGTGAGGTGATTGGCGGGTTTCAAGGTGCCGAGCAGCTTGTGAATTGATTCTTCAGTATAGGTGTCGAAGGACGACCATGAGGCGTTGTTTTTTGGTTGAGTGTTTGTTATGCATATGGAGCAGGAGTATCGGCTTACATCCTTGAGGAGATCACTTCTTATATTGTCTGACTTTTGCTTGAAGAAAGCAGAAAAGTCTTCGCAACTTGGAATGGCCTTTGTTGAGCTGTTAGGTTGCAGAGGCTGCGTCTTGGTTTGGGTTTTTACTAACTCGAACAGTTTTCTTGGTCGGTTTTTTGCTTGATCCAGCTGTTGGCTAAAGAAGACTGATTTCGAGCGTTTTATTTTTCTGAAATAAGCGTTTCTTTTACTCTTAAGCGCTCGAAGGTGCAGTGCTGAGGGGTCAGCTCTCCACATGCGCTCTGCCATGCGCATAGCACGTCTGTCTTCATTGAGTCTACCATCATACCATGGGTTCGAGTTCTTGGTGGCGACTCTCTTCATTTGCAGGGGTGCGGCTTCATTGATTATTGCAGACATATTGTCTAGGTAGAAGTCGGTCAGTGAGTGCACATCAGAGACGCCCGTCGGGGGAAGAAGGAGACTGCCTGTGTGGGCAGGCAAGGAGTTTGGGTTAAGATTCCTCAAATCCCTCTTCCAGATCTTGGATTTGGCAGGTTGAGCCTGGTTAAGTTTGACCTTTTCGTTGATGAAGAAGGTGATGATGTGGTGGTCTGACCAGTCACAGGGTTCGATTGCCTCCAGCTGGGTAGCGTCTTCTTTGGCGATGATAAGGTCCAGGATAGAGCCTTTTTCATGTGTTGGACGGTTGCAGATTTGGGTGAGGTCAAGCGCGTTAAGGAACGTCTTAAGGCTATTCACCACCGCGTCTTTCTGGTCGTTCCAGTGGAGGTTGAAGTCTCCCAAGTAGATTTGATTGATCTGTCGACCGGCGTTGGTGGATATCGTGTCCATGAGTTGTTGGGAGAAGGTGAGGTTGTCTCTGGGAGGGTGGTAGATAACATGAAGGGAGCACACATGTTTGACCTCGCTAGTAATATCGAGGCAGATGAGTTCGCAGGAGGAGAGGGAGGGGGAGGGACCTACAGTGATAGCGAGGTTGTTCCTGTAGATGCATGCGATTCCCCCGCCCGTCTTGCCATTTCTGTCGAGTCTAATAATGTGATAGTTGGGGGGGACTAGTATGTCCATTATAGGTGTGGAGGCTTGTGTTAGCCACGTTTCAGTCAGAATGGCTAGATCGAGGTCCATTGATAAGATGAGATCTGCGATGCCGGAGGAGTGTCTCGGGGCCGATCTGCAGTTGAGCAGGATACACTTTAGTCTAGGGGTGAGGAGAGTGGGAGAGTGTTCGAGGGAGAGGGGGACTTTTCTGAGATTACAGGGGACGGCGCTTCTATTGCTCCGCGTGGGGGGCCTGAGGGGATTTGTGAGAATCGTGGGTATGGGAAGGTGTGTGGTGGGTGGGAGTTTTGTGGGGCCTGGGCCATATGAGCGGAGTAGAGTGTGCAAGTCTCGGTCAGAGAGGGGGTGTAGGGTGCAACGGGCGCGGCCGGTGGCCTTGCGGTCGGGGATAGAGGGCCAGCGCGGGGATCAATGAGTGAGGATGTTTGAGGGGCGAGTGGTATACTTGTTGGGCGCAGAATTGGAGGGTAGGGGGTGTCTGGGGTGTGTGAAAAGAAGTTCTTTGATGGATTGAAGATCTTCTTTGACCTGTTGGAGGGTGGATATGATCATGTCCAGAGTTGGATTGGGGATGGTATTGGGAGTGGGAGTGAGAACAGTGGGTGAGTGATTGAGTGGGGCAATGGGGTGTGCACTGGATCGAATGGGGCGGGCTGTGCACGTGATGGTACATGGCTCTGTGGTCGTAGTAGGTGGGGTAAAGGGCTCTGCGGCCGTAGTAGGTGGGGTAGCAATCGATGGATGAGAGAGTTTGTGAGTAAGGGGCATGGGTGGCGTGGATGATGACAGGGGGAGGTTGGTAGCGGATGTGGTGGCGCTGGGGGAGGGAGGGGCAGGTGAGATGAGGGATGAATGTAGGCTGGAGAAGGAAGGAATGACGGTAGGATGGTGGGGGCTAGGGGTGGGGGGATAGAGGATAAGGGGTTGTGTTGAGGGATGTGGTGTGTTCCGTGAATCTGGCCGGTAGGGTGGGGTGGTGGGGAGTGGGAGTGGGGGGGAGAAAGGGTGAGAGTAAGTAATTGTGAATTTGATAAAAAATGTCAGTGAGACAAGAGTTTCACGTATTTACTATTTAAATGTTCGTATTTATGGCGCGGTATGGCATAAGGAAGAAGAGTGCATGAACCTCCCTCAGTATCGCGGGCAGCATTTTGCTCTTGTACACCCACTAAATGTTGCCTTTACTTCCTGCCGTGTAAAGGTTTTGCTAAGTATATATGAATGAAATTGTTAAGATATGTTTCCGATTTGTAGCATGCAGATAAGGTAATATCAAATGCTCGCATAACTTCTGAGAGTGACTACAGCAGCTGCCACGAATCAATCAACGTCTTCAAACAAGAAAATGCTGTGATTCCTGAGTGACAACTGATTTAATTAGGTGATATTTTCTTAGCTGTCAATTAAATTACACGCTCTCTTAAGGGGACTCTATGTAATGAAACATTCCTGCTTTCCTGTCTTTCTTTCTTTCTTTCACTCGATGCTAATGTATTAGAGTTTTGGAAAATGCATATTTTAGTGTGTTTACCATTTAATTTGAGGTGATATTAAAGCTGAAATTATTCACACAAAAAATATATTAAAAAGTGGAAAATAATGCGGACTACCATTAAACATTTTCACAGATGGAGGTGACTAACCCAAAGGTAATTATACTGCTCACTGTGTAGTCGACTTGTATTTAGGCACAAGCTTATATTTTCCGATCAGTATCCAGAAATGTTGTACAGGGGAGCAGTGAAGCGCATTATATGATGCATTCAAATGTGTGTATGTGAAAACACAGGGGCGGCTTCTACTTTATGGCAGAGCAGCGTCACCAGACTGCTGGAACCAGCAGACGCATATAAAATAAAATTATAATAAAGCAGTTAATAAAACTACTTTATTGTAATTTTATTTTACTCCGGAGCCGAGCCATAGCTGTGTCCTTTGGGCAGGTCAGCAGGAGAAGTGGTGGGCTCAGGCACTGCATGGGGCATGTAGGTTTGGCTGGCGGTCCACAGCTGGCCAAACCGACATGTGTACTCAGCTCTCTCCAGGCTGCTGCTTGGAGATATCAGGGCTCAGAAGCACAGGCTCCCAGTCTCTGCTGGAGCGTAGAACCAGCCCAATCCCTATGCTTCTCTCATGTTGTGTAATACATGCATGAGAGTAGCGCCTGGATTGGCGCAGGGGACTCTGGAAGCCTGTGTGAACATCGTCGAGGAGAAGAGGCGGCGAGGGGCGGACATCAGACCGCATGTACATTTTTTTCCTTTTTTTCCCAGCGCTGCCCCATTGATTTCCTCTGCTAGAGGCCGCAACTGCAAAAACAACAGAAGGCTGATCAATAAACCACCAGGAACCATCCAACATCCTCACTGACACAGACTGTTGCACTCGGCTTCTAGAAACAAGGCCCCCAGCTAACCTATAAGAAACAGTTTTACTTAATGGGGGGCTCCCATTAACCCTGGTCTGATCCATTCCTGTCATTCCTGCTGTAGGGACTAGGATCAGCCACACCCGTGGATAGCTTTATAATGGAACAATTGGAGGAGTGCTGGCTGGTAGGAATTTGTTTGGATCTCTGCAGATTCTGGAAGTTTATGCCATAGAAATGCAAGGAAAATTTAAAATTGTAGGTAATGTTTGAGGTTTGCAGGGCTTTGTGGGTAGGAAACAATTGTAGGATTCGTGCAAGGCACACCAGCGTGGATTCCTCTGGGTGTCCAGTTTTCAGAAATAACAAAGTTTGGTAGGTTTCCCTGGGTGGCTGCCAAACCTGGGTCCAAATATCGCAGCTAATCCCAATTGCCAAATCAGGCCATTTTTTGACAGGCAATGTAAGTAAGTAAGTAATAAGTTTATTGTTTAGTTAATAAAAACCTTAACAATTTTTAAGTAAAAAGCATGATACAGCAGGTTTCATAATTAAAAGATCGGAGAGCATATATGCGCTAGGCCCACCCACAAAAGTGAGGTACAATTTTTATCAGGAGACTTGGGGAAATGCTGGGTGGTAGGAAATTTGTAGCTCTCTGCAGATTCCAGAACTTTTCATCTCAGAAATGTGAGGAAAATGTGTGTTTTAGACAAAGTTTGTGATTTGTAAGGGCTTCTGGGTAAAAAAACCTGGTGTGAGCCATGCAAGTTTCACCATTTTCAGAAATGTGCAGTTTGGTAGGTTTCCTTGGATACCGGTTAAGCTATGGCCCAAATTCAGCAGCCATCAACATTGCACAAAAGGTTGGGATTTTGTGTGGAAAGATTTTATCTGTACATGTTGCGTTTTGGGCCTTTTACTGTCACAGGCACTAGGCCCTCCCATACAAGGCAACAGCTTCTGGGTTAAAAACAAAATCTTGGTGAGAACCATGCAAATTAGGCCACCCTTGTCTAGTTTAGAAGGTTTCCCTAGGTGCCAACTGAGCTAGGGCACACATTTAGCTGGCACCAGCATTACAGAAAAGGGTCGACTTAGGTCGGGAAACTTAGGGGAATGCTGAGTGGTAGGAAATTTGTGGCTCCCTGCAGTTTCAAGAACTTGCCCTCACAGAAATGTGAGACAACAGTGTGTTTTTAGGCTCAGTTTGAAGTTTGCAAGGGTTTATGGGTAAAAAACCTTGTAGAACCACACAAGTCACACCAACTGGACACCCCCAGGTTTCTAGGTTTCAGAAATGTCTTGGTATTATAGGTTTTTCTCTGTGGTGGCTGAGCTGGGCCCCAAATTCCACAGCTTCCCAAGCTGTACAAAAGCATGGATTCTGCTGGTAAAATATATCTTCAGGTCGAGTTTTGAGGTGAATTGTGTCAAAAGTGCTAGGCCCAGCCACATAATTGTGGGAACACAGAATAGTAGAATATTTATTAGCAATTGCATTTCTCTGCATTTGTGACTTCCAATTGTAAGCCAGTGTTCTGGAATGTAGACAAAATGGCCTCTGAATCACATGCTAGCCTGGGTGCCCATACATTTAGAGACGTACAAATAATCACTGCTCCTAAACTCAGTATATGGTGTACATTCCAGAAATACATAAGTCTTCTTCATGCCTATTTTTCATTCTTTATATTTTACTATATCAAAAGTTCTATGCTTGGTACACAATGAAAAAACATTGTAAGATGCATATCAGTTGTTGGCTCTATGTACCTCGGGTTCTTGGAGAACCTACAAACCCTACACATCCCCAAGACCGGAGGGCCCAGCGGCTGTAACGGTATATTGCTTTCGTAAACTGGCTATTGTGACAAAAAGTTACAGATGAAAATGTCAAAAAGGACAGTTTTTTCCCACTCAATTTCCATATATTTTATTTCAACAGTTAGATTCTCTAGGACAACCTTGAGGGATCTACAGAAATGACCCCTTATTGAATTCAAAACTTTGTTTACTTTTCAGAAATGTATTGGTTTCCGGCATCACCTGCTTCCACTGGAAGTTGAAAGCACAAAACTTAGGATAATGGACTACCTGTTAAAAATTGCCAAAACTGTAATAAAAAAAAGATTCTTGGTACAGTTCTTCATGTTTCTGAAAGCTGTTAGATGGTAGTTTTAGCACAGCAAACCTTTAGTTGATGCCGCTTTTAGGAGGGAAAAAACAGACACTTTTATGGACTACTTTTTGCCATGTTGCATTCCAAAAAACAAACCTTTAGCTATATTTTCATTCTTTTTTCATTCCTCCTCACAGGAACACACAAACCCTGGGTACATTTAGTATCGCTAAGATGATGGAGAAAAGGATGCAAATTTGGCATTGATAGCTTATGTGGGAAAGAAAGTTATGGAGGCGTAAGCATGAAGTACCCCAAATAGCCAAAAAATGGTTCAAGACTGGGGTGGAAATGCCTCAGCAGTTAAGGGGTTAAACAGCACTCATATATCCCCAGGAATTCCCAGAATAAAACAATGCTTTCATTGTATTCCTAAATCTCTGTAAAGGATTACATTTAACAGAGCCAAGGCAGCAAGATAATTTTAAAGTCAAAATCTGCTTCCAGAATTTCTTAGTTTCTCGTAGCCTATCTCGGCTAACAATAAGGAATCAACTAGGGTTTTTCTACAATTCAGTAGAAGCTCTTTTGATTTAATCGGAGACATTGAGAAGCCCCTTTACATTAAGATGGAAGCTGGGAAAACTCCCTTACTTACACCCAAATATTAAGACCCTCAGAACTGAAACATCAGTAGGTATTTTGAGTAGCAAAAATACAGCCACCATAGCAAAAATAAAGCCACCCTAGTAGTGGTCCGGGAAGCATAACAAACTTTTTGCGATTCCCGTTGCCTAAAGTTAACACCACAATGACAAAGCTCCTATTGCTTAATCCTCATAGGTCTTATGGAGGCAAAATAACTTTAGGAGGGGTTCCCCTGGGGAGGGTGAGCACCAGGGGCGGCTCCTCCATGTGAGCGGAGGAGCTTCGTCCCACTGCTTTCTCGATGTGTTTCTGCTTCTCACACTGCGAGAAAGCAGAAGGGTTTGGTTGGGGGTGGGCAGGTGGGCGTTCCTGCTCTAGAACAGGGGACGAGTGGCTTGCCAACTCTGAGGGCGCTGACTGTTTGGTCGGCCCCATGGCTGACCAAACCAATCATAAGCACTCTCACTTTTCTCCATGTAGCTGCATGCAGCCTACGTGGAGAAAATGGCCTCCCCATAGATGCCTGTCTGGTTGGCATCCCAGCCAATCACAACGCTGCCACTGCATAGCCTAAATTCAATGGTCATCTGATCCATTCGAGCAGAATGGATTTCTGTCAGGTCACAACCTTGTAAATGTGGCAGATTATTTTTGCATCGAGAATGCCTGCTGCTTCCATACTATTAGATGATGATAAGAAATGTGCCATCGTAAGCTAGGAATTTTTGTTTTAATGAAAAAAAATTGTCATTTACCCAGCCAACTTACGAGGTTAATAGCATCAGCGATAGCAGCCATAGAAAACAAAGCCACAGGACATGAACAGGCGAAAAGGTGAACCCATCAGTGCTGCTCTGTCACATCTTTTTATTTATTAAGCCGTCGTCGCAATATGTGCGAACAGTAGGAAATATATTATCCCTGGGAACAGGGAATTCCGCAATAAACCTACACAATGATTGTGTAGCCCTCTATTTAAAAGCAGACCTCCAAAACATCATATGTGCCTTGGAAGCAGTGAAGGTGTATTTGAGTGTGGAAGGTTACAAAATTAACAAGGTTAACACTCTGATTATTCAGTGCAACTTACTTACCTCAGGCACTACACACTAATTATAATTTAAAATCTAAAAGGTTTCTGGGGGTACAGTTTTCCGAATCGTTTAAGGCACTTTTTGACCTGAATTACACCCCACTGTTTCACACAGTCTAAAACCTCTTTTAAAGATGGGAGTCATTATCCCTTTTGGTTATTGGCTATGCATCATTAGCAGTTGCATCACTTCTCTTCTTTTCTATGGATGTACCTTGCTTTGCACCTAACACTTTTTAAAATGAAGCAGGAGTTTTTTTCCAGTCTAATTTAGACTAATAAATGTCCAAGAATTCAAATTAAGATTTTGAAGCTGTAACAGGAAGATGGACGATTAGTGTTATCAGATCTTCGTCTTTATTATATAGCGGCCTATGCAAAACAAGTCAAAGTTTTTGGTTGATCCGATGGGCTGTGATAATAGCATTACAAGGAAAATGCTTTATGTTTTGAGAATTAAATTGTATTGTAATTGCATTTGTATAGTGCTTACTACCACTGACGAGGCGTCAAATCGCTTTTTGACGAGTAGCACACTACTCTGGAAGCCCCAAGGATTAGTGGTGAATTAGTATGGTAAAATATGAAATTCATTTGAGCAGTGGATATGTTAGTTTGTTATTTGGATTGAGAAGGATAGTGGAGGGATAGAAGAGGGAAAGGTTTGCATTTATATAGCGCTTTCTAACCCTGATGAGGTGTTGAAGTGCTTTTCGGCGAGTAGCTTGCTACTGTGGAACCAAAAAAGGATTAGTGGTTAATAAGTCTAAGAAAATTATGAAATTAATTTGAACGGTGGACATGTTAGTCTGTTATTTGAATTGTAAAGGATAGTCGAGGGATGTAATAGAAAAGGGTTTGCATTTATATAGCTCTTGCCACCCCTGATGAGATGTTAAAGCACTTTTCGGAGAGTAGCACGCCACTCCAGAACCCAAGAAGGATTAGTAATAAATTAATGTTATATCTGCTGAGCTTCATCAAACAATCAGATATAAGGTATTATATGTTCTTCGTCGAACAGCATGATTTTTAGCAAACGTTTCACACCCCACATTTCATGCTGAGAGCCTCTTGAGGAGTTTAAACATTTATTAACCGCAATCACGTCTGGGTTCATAAAATGTTGAAACACTATCAGTGTTAAAAGTATAGGAACATTTTACTTGGGTAGCACATTCAAGCAATTTGATAATGTTTAATTAGATAATCAGATTGGCGACTAATTGTCTTTTTATGGCTTACTTGCATTTACATTTGCATTTACCCTACAAACTCAATACACTTCTCAGGGAAGATATTAAACATACAGAAATCTTGGTAAACTGTTCTCCCCTAACCAATCAAGATTTGGCTATTGAAATAGTGAGCTACAGTTTGAACCAAAAGAGGCATTAAGAGCTATTAGAGTTAAATCGGAAACACCTAGAGACACAGAGGTAAGGTAAATTAGTATCCTCATTTTCACCACATTGTGGGCGGAATTTTTTGTTTTGTATGCTTGAGTGGCAATCTTGAAAAAGTCCAACATTTCCTCAGTGGCTCACTAAAATGTTGAAAACCAGCCAATATAAATATTGTTATTAATCCTGAATTAATAAGGTAGAAAAATAGCAAGTATACTAGGGCTAATTTACACAGATATGAAGAGAAGCACAATTATAATAATCATATGTTCTGTCAATTTGTTTCAATTGAAATGCTAGCTGAAATGTGGGAGGTATTTGATAAAAATAACTATATATGTATAGGTCTGAAGTGATCATATGAATTGCCTTTTTTAATAATACTTGTGCAATTATATGTCATTTGTACATTCCAAAATAAAAAAAAGTTTATGCATTATCTATCCGCTTGTATACAGGGTGCTCTTCTTATGCCTGTGTGTAAATTTGGCACACCTATACGTAGAATAGACCTAACATTTGTGCCAATTGACTATGTGCCACAGACATGAAAATTAGCGTTCTGTGGTAGAAAGTTATTCCCAACAGTCAGTAATTTAAATCATGTCTATAACTATTGTGGTTCATGAATTATCAGTCAAAACATGGGGTGCTATTTCTTTGACTAAGTGCAAAATGGGTGTAACTGTTCAAGGAATGAACCCAAAGTTTATGTTAACTGCCTACAAACTACAGGCATGAACATTGACATACTATGGTGGAAAGCTTTTTCCACTATTCTGAAATGTGATCAAGTCTCTACTTTCTATAGTTCATGAATAGTTAGGCAGACTGTAGGGTGCCTTTCTCTTGGCTGTGTGCATAATGTGCAAAAGTATGCATGGAGTCATCCCAGTACTCATGCTCGTGCCATACATCCCATGAAAATGTTCACACTCTGGTGAAATCTATTTCCAACATTCTGCATTTTAAATTTGTACAGTTTATGACTTTATCGGCCAGAATATAGGGGGCTCTTCTCTGCTCTGTGTCATGGCTTGCCACAGGTGCTCGCCTCACTCCCATCCACCTCTAGTTATGGCCGGTACTGGCCCCCTTTAGCCCCTTTCCTATGGCTTTGGTATTTAGTATGTCACCTGCGCTGCATGACAGGAGCATTGCCGCCCAAGATTATATCTGTCACATGTGCTGCCCAGTTGTTACCTTGGCATCAATAGCACAGTCAATCATGTCAATCATGTAAAGCGCTCTGATACCTGATTCGGTTTGGGTCTAGTTCGCGCTATATAAAACTCTAAAAAAAAAAAATGTCTTCTTACAAGCACCCCAAAAGCTGTGTGTGTATGCCTCTTTTGAACGATATGCGGCATGACTGGAGGAGTCTGGGGAGTGTAGTCCTCTTCCCCGTGTACAGGCTGGTGATGTGGGCTGAAATTCTCAAGCAGCGGCAGCTCCACCGCAATGGTACAGGAGTGTCGCCGCACTGCCTGGTGCAAAGCCTGCAAATGAAAAATAGAACGATGTTCTAGCATTGTTTTATTTTTTGTTTGCCAGCTCTGAGCCAGCTTGTGCAGGGAGGGTCGGGGCATAGGAGGGGAGAGGAAGAGTGCTTGTGCATTCCCTATGTGAGCTTATGTTTGGCCGGCTGTCTCAGACCGACCAAACACACAGGCACACTTAGGTTTCTCCTGCATTGCTGCATTCAGCAGCCAGCCTGGAGAAACCCCACAGACTCCCTGGCCTGAGCGTAGCGTCTTTCCAGCCAGCTGAGGGCAATCCCTGCACTGCATGGGGATTGGATGGTAGTCTGTGTCAGGGGCTGCTGGGACCAAGAAGAGGACAGCGGGAGCGACACAACGCGGGAGGCAGCGGGGGGCCAGCGGCTTCAGATAAATTCTTTTTTATTATTACTAACAAGCCCTAGGTTAATGGTGGCTGCCACAGTTCTCAAGTAGAGTGGTGCGCTGCCCTTGTCACTGGTCGAAGGAAGCATGTTACACCTAGAAGATCACTCAACATTAGAGTGACCACAATTGGCACAGCACCCACATTATATCAATGCATAAAGCAAGCACCTTGCTTTTCTAATATTGGAAGATGTATTTTATTTATTTATTTAATACACATTTTTATGTGGTGTGACTCGACCCAAACAGGGTATTAGTGACCTTTACAAGTAAAACACTATTGGTTAATGTAAATCAGCTTATAGGAATAGTGGAGAAATAGAAGTTAACATTAAATATTAACATGAACCAGTTGCCCTGGGGAAAATGCTTGTAGAACATCACTTATTAAAGAAAAAGATGAGAGAGTTTGATGAACATCGAAAAAGAAAGGTTAGAGGGGTAAATAATCTCAGGTGAAGGGTTTGGTCTAGGGTGAGAATAGAGAAATATGCTACAGGACAAGTAGAAGCAAAGTTTTGAGAGGAGTGAAGGAGGCCTGGGGAAGAGAATAAAGGGGCAATGGGTAGACAAAGGTCAATGGTGAGAGACAGTAGATGATAAATGGACTCATAGGAATGATAGTGTATAAGAATGAGAACCAGTGATAGGAGGTGGAGGTAGGTGGCATATAATAACCAAAAACACAAACAGAGGAAGAGAGTAAAAGAAGGGGTAAAAAGAGGAGACTTTGAGAGAAATAGGAGGCATTTACAGATCAGGGTAGAGCTTAAACAAGTGGGGTTTTAAGTTTTTGCAGAAGTGAAAATGTTCCATATGTTGACGGATGCCTTAAAGTGGGGGTTAGCCCTTGAGAAAGACTGGGTTGCAGCAAGGTATATCTGTATAGATTCTTAGGGGCTATTCACAAAGGTAAGTTACACTTCAGAGTAATTTACATGTGCAAGTTTACTCTTACACTTTTTTAATTTAACATGTATAAATTAATCATAGATAATGCAAAATTTACTTAACAGTGCTGTAGCATTTTATATTTTGTTGTTCATTCAATATAAAGATACATATTAATCCTTAGTTTCCCCCCTTTTGCTGTGTTTCTAACTCTTTTTCTGGGTAATTCTCTCATACTGAGGCTTGATGTTTTGGCAACAGTCAGTTAGTGGTCCACCCTCCTACATGGTAAATACTGCACTAGGATCTCTGAATCTTCCAGATAGTTTTTCATCCCCTATAGCAGAAGTCAGTATTACTTGTATCTGTTACTTTTCGCTTCCTTTTGAGTGTATTTCCCATTCTTTCCTAGTGCATAATAAAAACGCCAAAATGTATTCCCGGCTGTTACAATTGTCCAGCTGACAATTTCTAACTCCTGATGCTATCAAAGGTGGCTCCCTCCAATATGTGACCCTCTATTTTAGCCGGGGGTGTTACACCTCACTCTCCACTGCACCCTAGCTCCTTCATTGCTTTGCATCTTTGCAGTGAGCCATAGGCTGTGTGCCTCAGAACTTGATGTGGATGCTGCCTTCCAGCAACGTTCAGGAAACTATGATGGACCATGGCATGCCACACCAGGTCCTGCTCACACTCGGGCAGAAATTTCAGAAATAGGCCTGGGCACACTCCACAGAATTCCGCTACGTGGAGCTCCACGAAGTAGCAAAAAAAACGCCGCCAAGCTATGCGGAGTTCTGCGAGTGGCAGTGTGATGTATTCCTATAGGTTCTGTATCGATCCCCCTATTCCTGACCCTGTTCTGGTTAACAAGTTAACTAGCAGCCATCCCATGATGCAGAAACCGTTATCTGATTAAGCCACACCACGGCACAGGAACGTGTTATCTGATTAGGTCATAACGCTTGCCATCTAATTAGACAAGCGATATTCCTCCAGCCCCTGATAAGGCATACGGAGTTCTCAAAACAAATCAAACCTATGACAACCTGGGAAAAACCCTGCGGCCATTGTTTTGATTTCATCGAGAACTTCAGCAAAAGAATGTGCTAACGACCAAGTCGTATGACATCCTTATTGACGTATCTATGTCCATCCTTACGTCAATCTCGGCACCTTACAGGTATAAATATTACCGGTATTGCCTTAAGCAAACACACGCGGTGGTGACGAGATCGGAGCAGCCAGACTTGCCGAAGCCCAGAGCAGAGCAGACCCCGCTGGCGCAGCCCCGCCTTTCTGACGCGCTGAGAACGAGACGCTGCTTTCTCCTGCCGAGAAATCCAGCTCCGGCGCTTCCGAGCAGCCCTCGCAGGCAGCTTGGAATATCGAGACCAGAGACGAGAGATACCATCCCTCATTCATCCTAAATTCCAGGTACAGAACTGAATAACCCCTTGCAGAGAATTCTTGAGTCAGTCACTTGGCAAAACAAACTTAACTTAAACTGCTACTTTCTATTCCCGCCCACGTATTAGGCTTAGGTCAGGTACACTGGGGTAGGCGTAGTCAGAAACACCAGTTGAGTACGATTAGTCAAATGTATATGTGTATGTATCTGTTTTATCCATTTTAAAACACCTTATGGCTTAGAAACCATATAAATGTTTTTACAGTATTATTTTATACTTCTGCTTTTATTATATGCACTTTACTTAACCATAAGTATTGCGATAATATCGATTCATTTCTCTGGTATGAGAAAAGAGACTGATCAATAAATACCATCTTTTATTGAACACGCCCGTCTCTTCCTTTTCTCTACAATCTGGTGAGACTAAGAATGCACCTACTGACTGAGTAAAATAAGTTGTCTTTTGTTTTCACACGACTCTCGAGATACACTCTTGATTAGGGGAGAGCAAAGTTGTCATGTTCTATGGTTGTCAGAAACTAAATCCCTTCTTGTCTATCCAGGGAGGTTCAACTCCTCCTTGCCTATTCGAGAAAGTTTCTAGTGAACTCTGAGCTAGCTGGCAAACCCAAAACTTTAAGTCTAATATCGACAATAGAAGACCTAGTTAACGTCTGGTCTAGGCCTATACTATTGAAGGTATTATTCCAATGCGCAGAGCCTATTGGGATAATAGGAACTACACTACATGGCGCCCAAACGTTTGGAAAGGCGATAAAACTAACGCAAGACATTAGAGTAACTCAGTCGTGCTTTTTCACTCAGACCCCTTTTTTCCCATAATACTCCAAAGACGTCTGGAGTGGGTGAAAGGTAATATCCGCCAAACCTCGCAGGAGGAAACTCCTATGTATGGTTCTTGGTTTAGTCAACGTTGAAGGATACACTGTTCCAAAATATTGTGCATCTAATCTTTGTTTCCATAAGAAACCTGATCTGCAAACAAACCGAATAACCTTCTGGACAGTACAATGTCAGACAGTGAAGGAGAAAGAGAGGCAGCTAGAATAGCAGCTGAACTCGTAGCAGCTGACAATGCTATTAAAGAAACAGACCCGAATATAATACTCATCGCGGTCAACATAAGAAAATCTATAACTTTAAAACTTATAGAAAATGGACTGACACCTAGAGGTGGCACAGTCATATTCGTAATAGAGGCACACGAATATCGGCAGACAGAGGTGTTCTACTCATGGATACACTTTCCAGCAGCAAACGTTGTAACAAAGGTCTTCCACTATTACAAAACAGAGGAACCTCCTAATGAGTACACTCCTTTCGAGGAGGTGGAAGTACCACTTAAATTTCAAGAGCACCTGCTCTTGTTTAATGGCGCCCTAAAACATAATAATCACATCACCAGCCTCGGTCCATTAGGTAGACCAGGAGCAACGTGGCCGGTCCTAGCCGGATACACACCACATCCAGACATCGATGGGATGTCTGCAGCAAACCTTTTAATACAACTAAAACAATTAATAAAAGTACATAGACAATTAGTCCAATATGTAATGCAGACTTCAACAATCCAACCAGCAATTACAATTCCACAACTGACCCCTCATCAGGGGAACACAAATAAAATTACACCACAGAACATACAGTCCTGCCTAGGTAAAGTACCAGCTAAAAGGGAACAAATACCATTCTGGTTAGCACAAAAAATCACCCAAATAGAGGCGGTGTTTCCAGACACCACCCCGTTGGAAAAACACAGGATTCTGACTATCTGTCTTCCAATGGGAATCGCACCACACGTGGAGGACTGTGACACTTGGGGTACAGTCTTTGCTTCCATTTACACAAAAACGCATGGTGTTCCATCCATCTCGGTAATACCAGATGTGCTAAAACAAATTCAAGATGAATACGGTCCAGAACCCGCTTTAACTCTTGGTATGAAATTACTAAAAGACTTCAAGCAGGTCTCGGCAATACTATTAGCCAACATAAAGGGAGAAGCAGCAAACGTGGCGATCCGCCAAAGGTTAAAAGAAACAGATATAGCAGACCAACCAGCTGAAATTGCCAGAATTATAGAAAAATCCTATGAGGAACTAGGTAGAGATAGTTTAGGTGGAATACCAGTAAAACCCCGACTGATTGAAAGTCCTGAAAAAGTATTTTTTAATAATAATTTAACATCACAAAAAAAGAGCTGGGATGGAAACAAACAATCCAATCCTAAAGAAAAGAAATTCCAGTCCAGAGGAAGGTCTCCTCGGCGGAGAGAAAGGTCTCCAAACCAAGGACACAGGTCTCCCCAAAGTGAGCCCTCTGGGAAAAAATACAACCTTAGAAATAGGGATAATATAAAGAAACCTGATAGATATCAAGATTTTGATACACGTCCCTCTCAATCTTTTCAGACTTCCTCGCAGAAATCGGAAAGAAGAGGACGATCAGAACAAAGAGAAGAGCACGCCAAGTCCAAAGACAAGGAACCTGCTCATCTAAAAAAGAAATTACAATTTCCAAAAAAGAAGGTAGCCAGTATTAAAGTAGTTAACAATGCCGAGAATACTGAGGACACAACTGAAAAACGGAGAATGGGCTCAGACAATGCTAGACAGCGCAGCAGAAGTGAGCATAGCTCGCAAAGTCCTTATGAATCATCTGGAGACAGTGGACACGAATGAATACCTTCAAGTGGAAACTGCAGACACCAGAGTTAGCAAACCTCACAAAATATATGAAATAACTTTACGTATAGAAGGGGATAAGACTAGAAAAATAAGGGGACTATTTTGGGATAATCTCTCCAAGGGCTATGACATCCTTCTAGCTGAAAAAGACTGGCCACCAGAGTTTGTCAGGGACTGCCCTCATGGCGAAGAAATAATTATGCCTGCCTTCTCAAATCATATCCCAATTCATAAAAAATATACACTTGCAAGAAAGTGGGCAGTAGCTCAAGCTCCTGCTTTATATAAAAATCATGAAGGATGGGATGAGGACTCTCCTCCTCACAAAATCCAGTTAAAATCACAACCTACTGCACAAAGACAGTACCCAATTAAGCAAGAAGCTAAAAAACAGGTAAAAGAAATCCTAGATCAATTAGAATACCAGGGGGTGATTGAAACTTGCACCTCACAAATGAACAACCCTTTGTTTCCGGTTTCCAAACCAGACAATACATATCGTCTAGTTTTGGATTACAGACACCTTAACTCATGTTGCAAAACTTTTGCAGTGCAAAACTCGCATAGTGCTGCACTAATGAAAAACATAGTGCGCAAACAATACAAAACAACATTAGACATCTCTAATGGATTCTTTTGTCAAAATATAGCACCAGAGAGCAGATATTTGTCCGCGTTCTCAATAAATGGCACTCAAAAACAATTCTGTCGGTTAGCCCAGGGGTACAAGAACAGCCCAGGAGTATTCTCAGCGAGAGTAACAGAATTACTACAAACATATGATGACGAAGCATTATCTTATGTCGACGACATATACCTAACAGATGATGACTTGGATACTCACTTGAAGAGAGTGAACACCATAATACTTGGGTTCGCAGCAGAGGGTTACAAATTCAACTTTAAAAAATCCAGAATTGCCCATCTAACAGTCCTGTTCTTAGGATATGAATTATCAAGTGAAGGCAAAAGCCTGGCTGACAATTTCCTAGAGAAATGTGCCATACTCCAAGCACCTAGAACACTAAAAAACCTACAGTCAATTCTAGGCTTCCTAAATTTCGGAAGAACATACATTGCAAATTACGCAGAAAGGGTCAAACCCCTTTATGATCTAATAAAACCAGATTTTAAAAGAACCAATTGGACTCAAATACACACAGAAATTTTGAGATCCTTACAAACAGACATGTTAATTAAAACAAAATTAGAAATACGTGATAACACACGCAATCTTGTGATTCGAGTCATCCCAGGAAGATGCGGATTCACATACCTGACCTCTAATGAGGGAGAAAAGGTACCAATTGCATTCAAATCACACTTGTACACTAAAGCTGAAATGAAATTTAGCCCAACGGAAAAAATTCTTACTGCAACACAGACAGCTATAGCAAAAGAACGAGCCCTGGCACAAGGTAAACGAATAATAATCGTGACACCGATACCAGCCCTAGAGGCGGTAACAAAGGCAAGCATTCTGAATGCTAAAGCACTACATCCAAGGTGGATACAGTGGGCTAATTCTCTTGCTGCAACAGACGTGGTATACGAATTTGATCCCAACTTAAAAACACAAGAATTTCTCCAATACGAATTCGAATGTCCTCCGCCGACCGAAATTCTGCCTCTAGAACATTACGGCTGTATAATATATACAGACGGATCAGCACAACCCGTAGTGGGGGGTAAACAAGCTTACAGTGCTGCGTGCGCGATTGTTAAAGGTCGCTGGCACGAAGGGAAATTTAAACCAGCTATCACCAAAACACAATCTCTGGGAGATTGTACAGCTCAGCGAGCTGAACTACTGGCATTCAAGATGGCGCTTGAAAATACCGATCGAGAATTCCCCACACTCATAGTGTGCGATTCGTATTATTGCGTTCAGTCTTATAATGAATACTTGCAGATCTGGCTTCAGAATGGTTTTAAGGATGCAAAGGGAGGCACAATCAAGCATAAAATGCTCTGGGAACAAGTAGTTCTTTTACAAAAAGAACTACCAAAGACTCACGTGATACATACACTGAGTCATCAACGTGATGGCGTTCACGTTGCAGGGAATTCATTGGCTGATGAGGCCGCGAAGGCAGCTGTGCAAACGGCTTCCGTAGCTGCCATCACACGGTCAAAAACAAAAATAGACAGCGAGATATTACAGGCTGTCAGCGCTACAGAAAAGGATTCGATAGAAACACTCCCGAAAGGCTTTCCAGTAAAATACTCATACATAACTGATGCAAACAATGTTCCTTTTGCTCGAATCCCTGGAGTGGGGGATAGGGCAATTCCAAACATGGAACATAGGTTAGGACTAATAATAGCGGCACACGAAGGACTCGCTTCTATACATGCTGGCGTCTCAGCCACAGTATCATTGTTAAAACAGAGATACTGGTGGCCACAAATGAGAAGACAAACAAGGAACTATGTTTTAGAATGTGAAATATGTCAAAGAATGAAAGTATCAACGGTGAGACGACCAGCGCAGACGCCCCTTCTAATCTCAGATAAACCATTAGCCTGTGTTTATCTGGACCACTGTGGTCCCTTACAAAGGGATGGTAACTATAAATATATCCTGGTCGCAGTGGATTCATGCACGAGATTCATATGGATGTGGCCCCAGCGATCGGCTGACGCCAGAACTGTTATAAAAGATTTGCGAGTCTTTATCGGCACATACGCAATTGGCATGCTGCATTCTGACCAGGGTCCTGCTTTTAGCTCTCGAGCTTATAAGGAGGCAATGACCAGCATGGGCATTGCATTGCGGTACTCTTGTCCATTTCACCCTGAGGGGAACGGAATTGTAGAATGAAAAAACCGTGACATAAAGCAATCGATAACAGCAAAGGTATTAGGTTCGGGAGCTGGGTGGGTCAAACATCTAATAAGTGTCCAACGTAGTCTAAATAACCTGCCAAGAAATTCTCTGAAGGGATTCAGTCCGTACGAATTATTGTTTGGAACTAGGATGTTAGTCTTAGATCTCGACAGTCAGACTTCAGTGGTGAAGGAAAAAAACTTTGATATCAAAGATCGTTTGGCTATTTTGCAGGACTTAAACGAAACAAGAAAAGACCTGAGCAACATAAAGTTGAAACAGCAGCCAACAACCACTGAAGAACCACCACCTGTCCCAGCAAGACCTGTCTGGATTCCAAAAGTCGGGGATCTAGTCAGAGAAAAGATCGCGGTAAAGAAGGAATTTGGGCCTTCTTATAGAAAAGCAGTTCCTGTCTTGTCTATCAACGGGACAAGATCAGTTGTACTACCGCCGCTTGCTGGTAAAAAGGAGAACCGAGTTGTATCCATCGACCTGGTAAAACCACAATCATGTGGCCGATAACAAACAGTAGGCCAAGTGGACTCCCGATAAGTAGTAGAACACCAAGGTTTGCTACCGATACAGAGGTCCAAACTAAGTGGCTAATCACATTCGAAACGCCTACAGAAGAACAACAAGGACCGTGCAACAATGCAATGGAACTTAAACCTCTGAAAACCCAAATAAAAACATTTAGTAGAGACACACCAACATACAATGAAGTAACAAACGAATATGCAAGAAACAGTAATCCTGAAGCAATTGGAACAATTGACAGAACTGCATCCGGCTACTTCATAAACTTCAATGATTCCTCTGAAGACCTAAGTGAATCAAAAACACAGCCATCTACAAAAACCTTTAAAGATAAAGCTAAAAAACTTTTGAAACAACTGAAAGAAACATTTCTAATTTCTCCATGGATTGAATTTTGGGTGGGTTTTGGTGCATTTATCCTCATACTTTGGTTCATCATGGTACTAACTTTGGGACGCTTCATTGAGGGAAAATATGCTAAAATGGACACAGCAAGTCAGAAAATCAACTTGATCCTCAAACCGCACACATCTTCACACGTCGAGAAAAGAGAACTTTCTTCAGTCAACTTCACAGCCAATCCTATACCGGGTGGGGTAGCATGGGACAATACTGACTACGAAATTTATGGTCCGGTTGAAATCCTGAAATATCCACACCAAATCAAGATCTCATTGAGAGTGACTTTGTAAAACCAAGCTCATTTGCTGATGATTGGGACTTTGAAAGTATAAATAATATGATGTCTGACTTAGTGATGTCTGCTAAATTTACCAAACATGATTATTTGCAGGGTTCGACTAATTATGATAGTATGTACTGTTACAACCACTATGGTAACCATTTTCTACATAAATCGGCACAACCTAGAAATGTTTTAAATTATAATCAATGGGAACATTGTGCAACCCCTCCAAAAGGAAGCTCAAGAACCTTTTATGACAAATATTCATACTTTTCAGGGTTCAACACAAGTAATGCTGAAACATTTAATTTCAAATTGTCAAATAAGACAGGGACAAAGACCATGCTAACAAACACGAAATTGATATATTCAGACTCATTTTTTGAACAAATGAATACTTTTGGTTTTGATTATTGGGACAAAAATGTTGAAGTAAAAAGTGTTTGGGGTACAAAAGAATGGCAAGTACAAGGTATAGAATCATTGTTTAGAGCCTGCATGATCCCAGAACAAATTATATTTTTGAATGACACTGTTCAACAAACCACCTGTCTTGGCCTAGCCACAATCAAAGACTTAAATAAACCGTCTATTCCGAAGCGAACTATGAACAGCAATAGCTCTACAGATGAAGAGATAGACGTAAACTATGTATTAAACCAAAACAGAACACATCCTGATTGGAAACAATGGTTAATCTGGCCCACAGATACTAATAACTGTCAAGACAGATTCCTGAACAAAACACAGGGGTTCACATTGACCAGGCCAGACCCTAGATATTCCCAAAGACAACACCCAGGGATAATAACCACCTACAGTGTGGGCAAACTCTGCCTTCAATGGCTACAAACTTCCACACTGGCAGAAATTAAGCAACACCTAACTTTACTTACTGATGGTGCTGACTTGCGTGATTTCATTATGGGACCGCGCAAACAGCGTCAAAAACGTTTCATAGCAGCCTCTGTATATGCAGCTTACAACGAGGCCTGGAAGGTGACTCAAATTGAGACAGCAGAAAGTATATGGGAAATTGACTGTATTAATTTGGAAAAATCACTTTCTGTAGTGGACAATGGGTTAATGACTCTGTCCTCCAGAATTTTTTCTCTGGACAGCATTGTGTCTTCAGCAATCGACATAATATCGCAAGACTTACTGTTGTTACAACACGGTCAGTCTCAATTGCGTTCTATTGTACAGCTTGGCTGGACGTTACAAAATCTGCGTTCAGGCTATGTGCCTTGGCGTTTAATCAACACAACATCACTATTCAATATCTTTAACCTTACTGATAAACAAGTCAGTATGGCACAGAAGGGTGCTGATTATACAATCCTGAGCATTGAGAAACTCGAGAGATTACCAGTGACAATGTCAGAACGACCTGTCAGTGAATGGATAATACATGGGATAATTAATATTCCAATATCAACCTTCAGGTTTCAATACTGCCAAAAATATATACAGGCTGGCATGTACGAAAAATTGGGAAAAGGGTACATTAAGACAACATGGAACTTGCCCTATTCACATGCATGTGTCATTAATTGTGCGATGTCACTAAGCGGTACACTTCTGTGTAACGGAATTAGTTTGCATGGAGCCTGTGAAGGGAACTCAAATAACCTTTCATGTCACCAGCTAGGCACACCTGCAACAGAGATAGAACCATTTTTTCAAAGACTCTATAATGGGAGTTACATTCTAATTGTGGATCGCAGATGTTGTAGTCTTATGCCCGGGACTCCTTATCTCGTAACTACGACTGTGAAGGTCATGTGCTGTGGACACTCATTGTTCCCCAGCTCCTTTCCAGACAGGGAGGCAAGGGCATGGCCCAAATTGAAAATTACTTCTATTCGAATAGATACTTTAAGCAGAATGAAAACAGTGCTTCTTCAGACGCCGACCAGACTCACGTCATCAAAAGAAACGTATGATCTCCTAGTCGCAAGGACGACTGCAGAGATTCACTCATTGTTATCAACTAATTCCCCCATACATTTCGCAGAAATCCTAAATGAAATTTTAAATATTTCTGATACCAGTGGAGTCTCAAAAGTATTTAAGACAGTATTTTCGATGGCATTAACACCATTCAAAGCCATACTGGGTATTTTTCCAGATTTCGTCCATTCGATTTTTGGTGGACTTCCCCACCTTTTGGGACTAATTGCAGGAATCCTATTCTTAGTCCTTATATTTCGTTATGGCAAACCGTGTCACAGACAAAACACCTGCGACAAGGGAAGAAACAATCCGAGCCATTGGATACCGGGACCGGATATCAAAAAATCCTGGGACTTTCCCGGCTTAGAGACCTGAACATGACTTGGTTTCTTTCATTTCGACCAATGTGGCATCGATGTGTTTTACCTGTATTAAGGTGCTTGCTGTGCGGAGAAGAATGCGTGTTGGACACCTGTCTGACGCTACAATCAGATGCGCCAATGGATGCAGAAACATTGTTGAGTCCAATAAAGGCTCATGCTTTGTGCTGCCCTCAACGGCTACCAATCCTGATGACGGCATTCGTGGAAACTTCACCACTACGATTAAGGGGTAGTGAAGTTCAAGATAAAAGCAGCATCGATCAGGTACGACCTTCTGTCAGCAATACTAATCAAAACGTCAATGGAGACAATCATGCACACGAATGCATGGTTACACCTTTTTCCGAGTTAGTGGAACTCTCCCAGGAAGCTGTTGACAGCTTTTTCGACAGTCTAAATGATATGATGTTCTCACCAGAGCAAAAATAAAGACTTTTGAGCAAGCTAGCGCACGGCGTACCCTGAATTTGGCCTTCAACTAGAATAGCAAAATAACATGAACAATTTCCCCTCCAGTTCACGGACAGTAATTTTTTCAGCAGCCCCAAAATATTTTTACGATTTTTTCGGGACACTTATCTTCTGCTTAAAGTAAGAACTATTCTTAGAGAACTAAAATTTCTATTTTTAGAAACTTTATAGACATTAGCTGCCCGCTGGTATGTTCATAATTATTTTTATTCTGTGATGAAATGGTCTCGAACTTTTTTCTTCTGTATTAAGAGCTATTTCATGTGTAAATTCTCATATACCAATTAGCAATAATGTATACATATGCGTGATTACTTTAGCATTATTCTACAGCTTGAGTGCATATAATACATGTGACTGTTTTTTCCGTATATTAGATAAATTCAAAATGCATTTTATGTATTTTGGGGTGGTAAGGTATACACGATACTCTACAGTATGTTTTACTATGCCTAGATTCGTAAACATGGCCATAGTTAGCGTGGAGTGGGTGTGATGTATTCCTATAGGTTCTGTATCGATCCCCCTATTCCTGACCCTGTTCTGGTTAACAAGTTAACTAGCAGCCATCCCATGATGCAGAAACCGTTATCTGATTAAGCCACACCACGGCACAGGAACGTGTTATCTGATTAGGTCATAACGCTTGCCATCTAATTAGACAAGCGATATTCCTCCAGCCCCTGATAAGGCATACGGAGTTCTCAAAACAAATCAAACCTATGACAACCTGGGAAAAACCCTGCGGCCATTGTTTTGATTTCATCGAGAACTTCAGCAAAAGAATGTGCTAACGACCAAGTCATATGACATCCTTATTGACGTATCTATGTCCATCCTTACGTCAATCTCGGCACCTTACAGGTATAAATATTACCGGTATTGCCTTAAGCAAACACACGTGGTGGTGACGAGATCGGAGCAGCCAGACTTGCCGAAGCCCAGAGCAGAGCAGACCCCGCTGGCGCAGCCCCGCCTTCCTGACGCGCTGAGAACGAGACGCTGCTTTCTCCTGCCGAGAAATCCAGCTCCGGCGCTTCCGAGCAGCCCTCGCAGGCAGCTTGGAATATCGAGACCAGAGACGAGAGATACCATCCCTCATTCATCCTAAATTCCAGGTACAGAACTGAATAACCCCTTGCAGAGAATTCTTGAGTCAGTCACTTGGCAAAACAAACTTAACTTAAACTGCTACTTTCTATTCCCGCCCACGTATTAGGCTTAGGTCAGGTACACTGGGGTAGGCGTAGTCAGAAACACCAGTTGAGTACGATTAGTCAAATGTATATGTGTATGTATCTATTTTATCCATTTTAAAACACCTTATGGCTTAGAAACCATATAAATGTTTTTACAGTATTATTTTATACTTCTGCTTTTATTATATGCACTTTACTTAACCATAAGTATTGCGATAATATCGATTCATTTCTCTTGTATGAGAAAAGAGACTGATCAATAAATACCATCTTTTATTGAACACGCCCGTCTCTTCCTTTTCTCTACAATCTGGTGAGACTAAGAATGCACGTACTGACTGAGTAAAATAAGTTGTCTTTTGTTTTCACACGACTCTCGAGATACACTCTTGATTAGGGGAGAGCAAAGTTGTCATGTTCTATGGTTGTCAGAAACTAAATCCCTTCTTGTCTATCCAGGGAGGTTCAACTCCTTGCCTATTCGAGAAAGTTTCTAGTGAACTCTGAGCTAGCTGGCAAACCCAAAACTTTAAGTCTAATATCGACAATAGAAGACCTAGTTAACGTCTGGTCTAGGCCTATACTATTGAAGGTATTATTCCAATGCGCAGAGCCTATTGGGATAATAGGAACTACACTACAGCAGAATGCGTTACCTCACACCGTTCATGCTGAATTTTAGCACTGAGTGTTTGTACCGTGCTGTAAAATCAGCGTGAATGGCACAAGAGGGCGCTGCTTCTTTCTGCAGCTCGAGTAGAAGTCCTACTGGAGCGGAAGCTTCTGCAATGCGAACGGAAGGTTTCTCAACATGAGCGGTAGCGACCATCCACAAACACCGCGCTGAAAAATCTCTCTGGGAACTGGTCTTGTGTTGGATTTTCCTCTCTAGCGCTCGCCAACTTACCGTTGGCAGGCACGAGTGAGGAAAAAACTCAGCTCTGCTACACGGGCAAAGTTTTTCAGAACTCCGCGAGCTCGGTGTAGCATGGAGTGTGAAAAACTCAGTGAACAGAGCGGATTGCACTACCCAGGTCCAGTCAGAAGCTAGGGACCAAAGTGTTTCTGGGGTCTCTCTTTGGTTTCTTATCCAAGCACCAGATCATAATTAAAATGACATGGACCCTTTGGAAGGAAAAAAAACATATTTGGTGCTACCTAGTAGAATTGCTGTGTTAGCTGCATCATGAAGGAGCAGGTTAGCCTTCTGTTTAATTATTCAAAAATATGTTGCAACAGTAGAGCGGGCTTCAAAATGCCTGGGGACCAGGTGATAGAGCAACAGCTTGCCCCCCCCACCCACTTTCTGATGGCCCTCTACTCATGTGATGCTTTTTAGACAAACACGCAGTTATAGCCTCTTCTACACAAAGGCCGGTGATATGATGGGGCAGATCTAAAAATTTGCACCAGTCAAAAGTCTCAAAAAGTGGCTTAACCCCAGCAAAAGTGTTGATATGGTATTTATGCTCTAACACAAAACTATATTTGCCCTGGAAAGTAGCCTTAAAGTAATGCAAATAGCGATATGCTCTACTTTGCTTCGAGCGGGTGTCTCATGGGTGGTACATGGGCATGCCCATGTATCCATGGTTTTGTTATGCAAAGCCCTATCTATTAATAATGATAGACGTATTTTTGTGGCAAAGGTAATCTTTTCATTTCTCCAAATATTTCCCACATTGCATGCATACAGTGGGAAACATTTTAACCGCATCGCTGCGGCGGCTTTTCTCGCTGTGCGCGGCAATTTTCAAAATACCGCGTTACATGACGAGCTCAGCTCGTCATCAGCGAACGGCAGGTTACGCTCATGACGAGCTGAGCTCGTCATCAGCATGGAAGGGGTTAAAGATAGTCTAAGCATAGTTTTTATGAACTGGAAAGTTGCATGCTTCATGATGCACAATGTTCCAATACTGCAGTTGACTTCATTTGGCACAGTGCTCGGTTGCCACACATCAGGGGCGTAATGAAACATGAGGGGGGCCACAAAGTTCATGGAGGGGGCTCCCCACGCTCCAGACCCAGTCAGACGCTCTCAGGCCAGTGGCATACCACCCGTGTGCAGTACCAAAGGGGACCCTCTGGAGGTCACGCCCCCCTCCAGCACCATGGGGGCTGCAGGGGCTAATGTTACGCCACTGACACACATACACCTTGTTGTTCTTTCCATCATAGTCAGAGGGTGTTGTAAGCATGTGCAAAGCTGATGGTGTCATAATATTGCCCTGATGCATATATATGTTTTGGTTGACGATGGTCCATTTGTAACTGCATTTATAGCTATGTTTCTGGCGTGTGCTGTTTTTCTGTAAAAGTTATACATTTGCTGTTTAAATGGCTTCTTCGCGAAGTTGAGTGGAGTGTCATTTTCAAGCGCTGTTATGCTTATCCAGTTTTTCTGAGAGTTGGCAATACACTTTTTCAATATTATTTTGTTACTGGCTTATCTGAGTTTTGCCTAATTAGATCTATGTTCTGATCTCAGATTTGATGGCTAGCACTTGTTAGTTTACACAATAAATTAAGGTTTACATTGTCACATTCTTTACATTTAGCACAATTTGTATTTTCTCGAGCAACAGCTAGTTATGAAAGTTAGAGTTTTAATAAATTGGGAGTTGAGAATCTGATGCCATAGGAAGCCTGGTTTTTCCCACTTGCTCACAGTTTCCTGGCATGACTGTGGATGTACTCTTTCCTTCTACACATTGTGTTTCACTGCAGCTAGACCAGCTTTTGTCGATGGGCCAGTGGAAAGTTTGTTGGCTGCTGAGTCAGGTACTTTCCACTTCCCTAACTTGTTCTTCAACAACAAGAGAACACAAGAGAACATATTAAAAACAATTATCCCCTCCTCACTCTAGTGCGTATTTCTGTACAACAGAGCTATCCATCATAGGTCCTGGAGGACAAGGATCCAGGGCAGATTATCAGCCACACCTGAGTGAGATAAATGTACATACATTGAACCTAATGGAAGTTATTACATACTGAGGGCCAGATGTGCGACTCTGTTGTTTTGCGACTCTCAATTTGCGATTCGCAAATTGGAATTTACAACAGTGCCTCAGACACTGTTTGCTATTCCTAATGAGGGTTGCAAATTGCCTGCCTCATTAATATTTATGAGGTGCAATTTGCGACCCCACTAAGAATGGCTAGGACTCTCAGGGATGGTAGCCTGCTGGGGTCAGCAGACCAACATGTCTGTGACTGGAACACAGGAGGTTTTTTTTTTTAAATGCATCCGGGTTTCCTTAAAGGAAAACAGCATGCATTTAAAAAAGAAAAATTAAATGTTACTCTTTCATTTTAAAAGTAGGCAGTGGTCTGTGGGACCAATGCCTTCTCTTAAAAAATATTTTCAATGCCAGTCACAAAGGGGAAGCGGTCCCCTGGGGAACACATCCTGTTTGCGAGTGGCTTACCACCCATTTGAAATGGGTGCTGAACTGCGGTTTTTTTATGGCCGCAATTGCCCCTGCAAAACAATCTTACATTGAAGTGCGAGTCGCTATTAGGAAGGGACGCCTTTGGTTCGTCCCACCCTAATATCGAGTCGCAAACCCTATTTTGCAAGTCAGTAATAGGTTACCAACTCGCTAAATAGGGTTTGTAAATAGGGCAGACCTATTTTGCTATCGCAATAGGGCAGATTTTCCGTTTTTCACCGTAAAAAAACGGTCTTACATCTGGCCCTGAGTGATTATTCTAAAAATCTAGAATGGACATATGCTGGATGTCCCTGATTACTCTTTATTTGCACTGCCTAACCTAGAAGAACTTAAATGGGGTTTAAACCAGGCAGTTATGAGTCCAACATACCAGATAAATGAAGTACCCAAGGCACATATGTTCCTTGAAGCACGCAGAATTTATATTTTATCCATCATAGTTATTGTATACTTTTAGGGACGGAATGCAATACAAAAAACTACAAAACACCATTAAACTGCTGTTGAAAAGTAGATAGAGAAGGTCTCCTCTACAGCTCACATCAGTAATATCAATAGGTCTGCTTTTGACAAGATTGAGCAATGAGTATTTTTAAATTTGTTTGTTGCAAGCATGTGCCATATAAATAATTTAAAAAAGAGAACAGACTGTGGCCTACATGTTCACAATACAATTTTACATTTTGAAAATAAAATACCACTGTACATATGGTTTGAATAAAACTGTAACTAGTGCCAAGTGGGCAAATGTAGTTAGAAAAGGTCTAGAAATCCTTTTTAGTTTGAACGCATGGCACACAGGAAAATGGGATTCTTATTGGCACAAAGAAAATGTACTATTAGCTTTGAATTACTGTAACATGAAGGCACACAAGGATGACAAAAAAGGCATAAATGGCAAACAAGCATCGGGATATATCCATCAAAGCAAGTAAGAGTCTATCCAAAATACACCGCTACAATTGAAAGACAAAAGGCAAAAATCACAGAAGCTGAAGAAAGATTTCTTGTTTTTTAAATGTGGAGACATCCCCGTGGCTAGGTTGAGGTTGGAAAAGGGTAACAATGTGCATGCAGAGGTGTTCCTGGCTACGAAGATTTTGGGGAATGGTGCAACTAATTGGAACTAAATACAAAACCTGAGGATGAATACTCATAGCATCATCTCAGCTGATGGCTAGGAGACCTTACTCCATTTTCAGCCGAGGAAGGTGGAAACATTGTTTGGTTCTTTTTAGGTCTTAGCTTAGAAACAGATTTATGCTCCTGATTTTTGGCAATTCTTAGCAGCCAAGTGGTACCAGGCCACTTGCAGGGTGTTTCGTGCTCCATGCACACTATTCTTTTCTCTTTGTAATATTTTAATGAACAGTTCTAAAATGGCCATCCACTATGTTATAATGGTAAAATAAAATGGCTGCAGTGCAGCATGATGAATGGGCACTGCTAAACGTGGCTCTCTCTGCAGGGTCACCCCCAAACATTTGCCTTTACCCTCATATTTTGCTAGATTCATTTCTGTTGGCCTTATGACTCTGTGCACTTTACCACTGTTAAGAAGTGCTAAAGTGCTCGTACTCACTTCCTAAAACATGGTCAAATTGGCTTCCACCTGATTTAATTTAATCATAAGTCACTGGTAACGTCATATACTGTATACTCAGGGCCTGTAAAAAAAAGTAGTACTAGTGGACCTGCAGCACTTATTGTGCCAACCACTTAAGTAGCCCATTAAAATATGCCCCAGGTCTGCCAGGGCAGGCTTTATACAGGTTTTAACTGCCAAATCAACTTGGCAAGCCTAATACTCCTTTTCTTATTACATGTAAGTCATCCCCGAGTTAGGCCCTAGACAGCCTATAGTGTAAGGTGGATTGTAATTAAAAAGTTGGACTGTGCTTTTAAATTTTACATGTCCTGGTAGCCGTTGTGGCTCCTCCGCTAAGTTCACCGGACGCTGGTATTCATTGCCGGTTTCTCACAGAGATTCCAACTGGATGGTGGAAGTCTACTTTGTTGCGAACTAGGGACTGATTGCCCTATAACGCTACACAAAGCATTTGACTTGTGATTTTTCAAGCAATGAATTGGATGTCAGTATTTCCAGCTATTTTAGCCAGAGCGATCTTATCGGGGAGATTTGGCCCACATTGTTACATGATGCCTCATCTCTTATATGAGAGATGATTCAGGATTCCTCTCTTTTACATACATTTTGACTCCATCCAAGATAGGAGGACTCTCCAATTTGGCTGTCTACATTTTATACACCAGTCCTGAGGAAGACCCGCAGTGACGTTCATTTAATTACGCATGCCTTCTGAGTCGAAACGTTGGCGCTTCATTGATCTGCTCATGTCCTTAGTCTTTCCACCTGTTTACTAAGAAGAAGTCAGTTCAAAGGGTGCTTATAGACCTCTATGTATTCAAAAAGGGACGGACCTCAATAGTATATATGTGTATTTAATTTGTATGTTTTGGTTATTTTCCATAGCATGTATGCACCTTATGTCACATGGTTCACCGAAGTCATGTTCTTTGTTTTGCCATTTGTGAATGTGACAGCCATATACAAATTTGACTATTATAAATAATATATACATTTGTTTTTAAAACTGAATTTCCGTTTGTGGTGTGTTTTGACTTCCATTCCTGTGTAAAATAATTACTAGACAATTATTGACATTGAGTGTTATTCAGGATAGATACTGCTAATTTATTCAACATTTATATTTGTGTTTACTAAGCAATTGTTTCACCCAACAGAACACACTGTAGATTATATTGTTTACACCCAGGTTCTGAGGGACACAGGGTTTACCCCATTATCTTTAATCAACATGCAAATAATTGCTTTAGGTGTCCGTGGATCAGGGTCATTAGGAAAGCAGGGTCGCTGCTGTCACAAAATGACTTGTCCTCACTAGCTCCAACTCAGAACTCCTAGTGCGCGGGTTACCTTGAGGCAGAGCGAGCCTCTTTTCTCAGGTACAGTCACCCAAGCCACACCCAAGATGGCTGCCAAGATAGAGGAGATCTCGGCAATCCCAATACAAGAGAGGCAAGCAGAACATAAACAGCATCCACTGCCAGGGGGAATGAATTCAGGTAAACATTGCTCTGGGGTATAACTTAACATATGGCAAAAACCAATAAAAGCACATAGTGCTCAGGGGCATTACTCAAACCAATAACAGTCCACATTGAAAGTACCAATCATGAATACAGATGCCTCATTGTGGTGGCAGATTATCCAGCACAGTATCGTTGCCAGATGTGAGTGGGTGGAGTGAGGGCACAATGGAGTTGCCAGTTTCCTGCCCTAACTATTATGTCTGCTGTCTGTTCCTTGGTCACATGACTGGGTGTAGCTGGCAGTTGGTTTTTTTGTATATTCCTCCCAGATAGCCACACAATAGTGGGAATAGGTGTGCCTGGATGGGCCCTCACTGTCATGATGAGGGGGTGGGGCAGATCTGGGCACAGCCCCACTTACAAATCAATAGGATGTGCCCTGTCTTCACACAAAGACTCACACTAGGCCATTGTGCCTGCAGCCAGGCTGGAGCCAGAGCAGGGAGGCAGGAACTTGCAAGCATATTTCAAACTGAATCTTTAGAAACTTCTTCTACTTCAAAGAAGGCATCAGGTATAAAAATAGGACGCTCAGACCCACTCTCAGGTCACTTTCTGTACTTGCGGAAGGACTCTCAGAGGACTGCCCTCTCCTGTGCCCTGCTGTGGACTTCATAGGACTACTTTGCTGCACCTGGAAGGACTGCTCTGCTGCCTGAAGCCTTCCTTGAACCCCCAGAGGTCTGCCCTGAGGCTGGTGCCCAGTTACATTGCTTGAACCCAGGACTATCAAAGTGACTCCAAGGGCTAGATGGCTGGCCACCTCTTCAGAGCCTCAGGAACAGAAAAGGCTCCAACCATCTTGAACCCACACATGGACCCAGCCTAAGCGAGCCCTGATCCTACAATTGGTGCCTTTCCAGTCCTGGACCCCTGGAAGTGGTGCTAAAGGTACCAGGATGGACAAAATCCCAAACTTGAGAATTTGAATTTTCTAGGCTAAAAGTGCTCTGAGAACCGAGAGGAGACCAGTGCCTACCTGCTTGTCGATATGCCCAAGGTGCATTGCAGGATGCCCTGACTCTGCTGCTGCTACGTTCTTCTCCACAGCAGCAAGTCCTGTTCACCGGCTCTTCGCAGAAGATGTAACAGGCCTCATGGAATACAGCTACAGCTCCTCGGACACATCCAGCAGCCTTGTCCTGCTGAACTTTACCTTTTCAGACAGTCCGAAAGTAAGTGCCGACTACACCCAATCCACTCCTTGTAACCGACCACACTCCATCCTGGTTGGCCATAACTTTCGACTTTGCCCCAGTCATGAAAAGTTTTCACCTTAAACTTTAAAAATTCTGAACTCCGGTTTGGATTTTCGTTGTTTTGGTGTGAAATAATTTATTAGAATGTACTCTTTTTTAGGTTTCGTCCTGGCGTTGCAACTGCGTAGCAGTTGCTCCGCCCAGGGCGAAATCTCATGATCCTACATATCGGGCTTTGGTCCCGCCTCTGTCTCCCATTGGCTAGCTCCATAAATGGAGGCTAGCCATTGGGAGACAGAGGCTGTCAATCACGCTTTCCCGTGAAAACGCGATTCGGGGGCGTTTCTCGGTCTTTTTTTAAGTCCCGCCCCTTTGTCCTGGGCCGCGCTGTCATTGGCTGCCAGCCCGGGACACCCCCGTGACGTCATTCCCCGGGCCGCGCTGTGATTGGCTGCCGGCCCGGGACCTGACCTGTTTAAACAGTTTTAAATGTTTTTGATAACCTAAAGTATAACAAGTGTAGTGATGCCTTCTTTAGACACGAAGGGTAATTTCATTACTTTAAATGCCAGGTATAGTAATAAGCTTGGCCTTGCGGCTGTAAGCACTTTCGGTGGGAGTCAGCTGCAGGCTGCTGAGCCGGCGGTAATGAGTTTCAGAAGCGACACTCAGAAGTGAAGACGGCTGTTTGCTGGGAAGGCGCCTGGGAGCAGGGTTTGTCATGCATTTCTTTTACCGCTACAGCAGTCCGACAAGATTAGGACTTGTGTGTGGATGGAAGCCTGTCCTGCAGGGAATCTCAGAAGGAGCTTCGCGGCTCTACTTTCTTCATTATAAGCGAAGAAAATCCGAAAAGTATTGCTTCTGCGACCTGACCTCGCTGTGATGTTTCCACACGCTGGCGACAGAAAGAGAACACTAAAAAAAGAGGAAACTTCCCTCCCAATCTGTCACTGCCCTCTGTCTCGACAAGGAACAGATAAGCAAAGGGGTTTGAAAAGACGAACCGGAAGACGACGCGTTTTGTTGGCTAGCTCTGAAAGGTAAATGTGTTTTACTTTTCGTTTACGCCTAGAGGCGGGGAGTTGTATACATTTAAAGACAAGCGTGGCCTGACTTGTTTAAAGAGTTGTCAAACTACTAGCATTTCGGTCTTGAACATTTTCTGCGTTCTAAAAAACTGCAAGACTTTGCACAAGCGTTGTTTTTTAACCTTAATTAAATGCTGTAGTTGAGTCTCCGGTGTTACTGGTGACAGGTTTAATTCACTAGTTCAGTTTGTTAGTAAAAGTTGCATTTGGAAAGCCGTATTAAGCGTGTTTCATGTTCCGTGCGTTTACCATAGAATCATAAGGCGTGTCCGTAGATACCATAAATGACAGAAGGAATGTTGCCCCACGCCCCTCCAGCCCCCTCGGCTTGTGGTGTTGGGATGCCGCAGGGGACAATATTCCCTTTCTCCCCAAACTTTTAAGTGGAAACTGAAGATCATTAAACAGTGGCAGAACGCACTCACGTCTGTCTGAATCAGTGCTGCACATCATCTTGACCTCCTTGAAGCGCTGTAACCTGAAGAGGAAGCTCTGACGGGGTCTATTACCGCTTTGTTTTGTTCATTATTTAGTTACGGTCATTGCGGCGTTGAGCCTCATCTATTTTATGTTCATGTTGGGTCCCTGACTTGCGAAACTACCCGATTTGTAGGACAGGATTAGTACCTCGATAGACTACCATTAAATTATTAGCAAAAACAGACTCCGAACAAAGTTTGCTCCTGATCTTAAAGCACTTCAATGGGACACTTGCTAAATGTTGATTTCAGACGGGTATGTTCTGTCTCTGTGTTTGATCTTCAGTGTCGGTGTGGAAATTCCTAATAAAAAAGCACACCTTTAAATCTTATGACAATGTACATGTATACATGCGTATATGATGTCAGTGTTATTTAAAGTGTGAAAAGCGTATTTCTTCAACCTCAAATACTAACATTGTTTGAATAACTGAACACAAAGCACTGACCTTTGGCGTTCAACGGAAGAGAGAAGGCTGTCACCATACAGCCTCTGAAATGCACAATACACAGTCCTGGACTCGAATCCAAGCTTGACCAAGTTGTGATCTACGGCCCATTGCTTTACTTCACTATGTATAATTGTTCTTAACCAAACAGTTTGAGAGCACATTGAAGTAATTCAGTGCAGGATATCCGCTCTACAAAAACCTCGCTTATATACTGTTAATTAATATTATGTTGTCTGTATTTGACTTTGCGCATATCCATCCGGGTGGAATCCTAGCACCTAAAGAAGGAGGGAGCTGGTCCGACACGTGGCTATTGGAAAACCTGGATTTTCAGTTTCTTGTGAATTTCTAGTAATGAACTGGTGGCTCTGATACGCAGAGGAGGTTGTTCCAGGCTTTTGGAGTCAGGTATGAGAATACTGACCCACCATCTCTTCGGATGCAGGGGCATAGGCGAGTTTGAGGGCTAGCGGAGGTTTCTGATTGGTGTGTGGAAGCTTATGCTCCTTTTCATATATGCTGGGTCAGCATTCTACTGGGCTTTGTAAGAGTGTGTTGGGAGCATGAAGAGGGCTCTTGTGAACCTGGAGCCAGTGTAGGTCTTTCAGATGCATGGAAATGTGAGTGTGGGATTGGAGTGTGAGAGTGAGCCTGGCTGCTGTGTCTTGATGACCTAGAGTCTCTTTGTGAGGAATGTGGTGATGCAAATGTAGAGTATTCCCAAAGTCCAGCTTGTTTTGTATGTCTCTGTGTCTCACGCAGTGTTTCTCTCTGCTCTCTTAGTGTTACAATGATAATGCTCAAATCTTTGGACTGTCTCAATGTCTTTCGCATAATGTCTCTTGTCGCTCCCTTAGTGGACATGGTGGCAGCTGTCTTTTTTTAGGTCCTAATATGTCTCTTTTTTTGTGTGTCGCTTTGTTTCTTGTTTTTGGTGTTACGATAAGAACACTCAAGACTTTGGTCTCTTCAGAATACCTCTTGTCGCTCCCTTAGTGGACATTTTGGCACCACAGTCCTTTTGTAGGTTCCCGTCTGTCTCTTTTTGTAACTGTCCCTGTGTCTGTCTCCGAGTGCCTCTCTCTACTCCTCTTAGTGGATGTTGCGGCTGCTCCATCTTCTTCCGGATCCTAATCTGCCTTTTTAGTGCCTGTCTCAGTTTCTGGTTCATAATGTCTCTTGCCACTCCTTTAGTGAATGTTGCGGTGGCTTTGTCTTTACATCCTAGTCTGTCTCTTTTTGTGTTTATCTCTGTGTCTCTCGTCGCTCTCTTAGTCTTACAATGTCACTCTCAAGATGTCTCCTGCTGCTTCCTTAGTGGACGTTGTGGTGACTCTCTCTATTTGTAGTTCCTCATCTGTCTCTTTTTGTGTGTCTTTTTGGCTTTTCCCTTTGGGTGGTACAATGAGAACTTTCAGTACTTTGATTGGTCCCACAGTGCCTCACACTGCTCCCCAGACACAGATGCTTTCACATACACAGGCAAACACACACAGATGCGCACACACACACCCAGGCATTCACACACACACTGATGCGCACACACACACTATTGGCAATGGAAATGACAATGCCGTTTATTTACCTGTTTTCAAAACCAACACATAAATACAAATGTTGTCATTTACAATGCCAATAGGCGAAACCGTTGCATTGTAAATGCTTGTTTCTAACTTGGTTTGTGATTTTTCACTTTATTGCTACATACTTACTCATTGTACTTTTGTGTCCTGATGAGATTCGGGACTCGATATTCCCAGTCTAAATCCACGTTTGTATCACGAAGCACGCATCAAAGTGCACAGAGGCATTGTGACACATACATGTGATGGAGCGAGATTCAGAAATGTTTTTCATTTCAACTCGTGAAGTCACACTTCCATAAATAAAATAATATGATTAACAGTTGTGCTGTGTATGTATTAATTCAACCTAGTTTAAGTTGCATCTACACATGAAAAACGCGGGATATTAACATGTGTGCTCATAAACGTGCAATATGTTGCATTTCCTTGTTTGTGAAAAATAATAAATTAATCGTGTCTATTTGTCATGTCAAAAATTAACTGCAGAATAAATGGCATGTGCTTATTTTGCTTCCCTGTCTATGTGATGTCACTCTATTCTCTATAGGTGCATAAAGAACCTTGCTGGATAAAAATGAAGAATGGTAGATATAAAATGCTGCTTTATTTGTTTGCTTCTGCTAGGTAATTTAGACTAATGGGTTAATTATTAGCAATGGAGGGTGGCAACAGAACAAATTATATTACTCGCATTAATTATTTTCTTGTGTTTGTTTATACAATAGTTAATGAAAAAGGTTTTGGGCCTAGTGAAATTTTCTGTGTTTGCAAAAATCTGCTTGGAGCCAGAGTGATTCCATGATGGCAACAGTTTTCTCCTGTCTGAAAAGTTTGTCGTGCTGAGATGACATTTTCTTAGCCGAACAAGGCCAAGGCCAGGAACCGGCAAAAGGCTTGTGACATTCACGCATCCGAGGAAGCTAAAAACTTCATTTGTTGCAATTGTTGCGAACTGGAGGAAACTGCGTTGTTCGAAAACTAGAGACAATGGTCTCTAAGAATGATGACGGAACTATGATTCTGAAATGTGGTGACACGTCGCCTGTCACTTTTGGACCAATGAGGCTCTGATTCCAGCAGTGAAAATTACTTTTTCTTAGATTAGCTTAGTGTAGAAAGGTATAAAAACTCTTGCCCCGTGGAAGAGTTATGCTTCTCCTTGCAGACCTTTTGATGAGGGCGTTATGCTGTTGGATTTCTCTTGGAACACGTAAGAACCCTCAAAGACTTTACTCTTTAATTTTCCTTATAGTTAGCATTAGCTAGGGATTTAGGATTTGAAAAATGTCAAAATGATAATCTTCAATTGCAATAATAATTTTGATTCATAATAAAATTGTCATAACTATTGCAATGATTCAAATAAAAAAATGCTTTAATAAAATTTCTAATACATTTTCCAAATGAGTAGCTAATAAAAATCTTACTTTGGAAAACAAGCTGGTCTTGTTATTTTCATGGGTATAGGTTATTCATAGCTAGATCTTATCGCCACAGTGGCTTAATTAGCTTGTAGGTTTGTGAAGTATGATGAATTCATTTACCATGGTTGTATATAAATGTATATAATTTGTGAATAGGTTAATTAGGTCACATGATTCAGTTGGTTATAATATGTCATGTTAGATTTATGGGCCTTATGAGAGTTTATTGATTGATGGTGTATATAGTGGAGTTGGGTAGCGTTGCTTATGACATATTTCCTATAGCCCGCTGGATCCATTTTTCTGGTAGCAGATTTGATGGTTGCTATGGTAACCGATATGTTATATGGTAGTTGCATAGGATTGATGATTAACATATGTTGAGTTTGTCATTTGCGTTATATGTAGTGGAAAGGTTTTTTCCTGCAGTGTGAAAAATCCTAGTTGTACCGGTACAGAGTAGTGTGACCAGAGTATAAAGTCACAAGTCACACAGTGCATTTGATCTGTTTCAGAGTTGTGATATCGTCGTGTATCACAAGTGTTGTCGTCGTGCAGCACGTGTTAGGGATATAGGTGTGTCAGATAGAATGTATGTATAGTGAGGATTGTCTATGAAATCGAAGCTTTGAGTATAGGGACAATGCGCCCGTTCTAAAACTCTCAGTGGGAAAGTAATAGAATTAATTCGAGCTTGAGTGAAGGGTAAGGTAACGTCGTTTATTTTACTGACGATTCATGTTATCAGTGGGGGGTTAGAGTCCCGCCAGGATTTCATGTGTGTGTGGTTAGGGATACTTTCCGTTTGAAAGTGTGTAAATGGTCTTGTAATTCCGTTCGAGTCAAACTTTGAATTGCTACTTAATGTGCATTCAGAGAGAAGCGCGTTCGTTATTACGTGTGTGAAGGGTAGAGTAAAGTTTACTTTATCGGCAAATGTATATTCTGTGAGAATAGCGTTGTCTATTCCACGCAAAGAATTTCTCGTGTGTCTGTAAAAACTATCGCTTTATTTAGAGAAACAGGCAAATGGTTTGTTCTTTTTGTTGTTGATTAATCGAATTTCATTGAGAAAGGCGTCTTTAAAATGGCGCTGTGAAAAGTTTTTGTGAAGGAGGGGTGAGCGCTGAGAGTGAGACGGGAGAAACCGCAGCGGCTGTGTACGTCACACGGTCCGTGCAGGGATTGGGTACTATACGTCACGAGCTGTACTCTGATTGGCTCACGTGACTTTGTCGAGCTGAATGCTGATTGGCTTTGGTGAGAAGTTCTGTCTTTACTGGTCGAACAAGGTGGTGACGTAGCTCGAACGTGATTGGCTTGTTGGTGTGTTTCGCGCACGGATTGGCTGGTGTTACGGAACAACCAGGAAAACATTTACGATCATTTCTGATTAAGCGGATTTGATTTAAAAATGACTTATTACGTTAAACATGTCGAGAAAAAGACTTCGATACTTCAAAAATTAAAAATTTGTATTTCACCCGACAAGAAAATTCAAACGCGAGGTGGTAAATTACTTCATAAGTACAAGACACCTGCAGCGTATATGGAAGGTGAATATGGTTACCATACTGTTCTGTAGTTTGATGTTTGGAAAAGTTACACAAAGGACGACGGCGTATTGGCTTGGCCGGATGATGGTTCATTTAATGTTAAGGTTTTAAGAAATCTGAGAGAGAAAATGTCAGCTCTAGTACCACGGCCTAGACCGACACAATTTGAGGCTTTGGTTGAATGGGAAGATGAGATGTTTCAACTTCAGAGAGAAGCAAATGGGATTAAGAGACCTCCAAAAACACCGAGTTACAAACGAGAAACACATGAAGATAGAATGCGTATGTGGAGACAGGGAGATATGTGCGATGGTCTCTATTTAATTAGGGAAATGGTTTTAGGGTCTCCAGGTGAAAAGAGAGCTGTAAAGAAAAATAATGTTGTTATAGATAATGAATCAGAGGATCCAGTCTTAGAAGAAATTTTTACGACAAATAATAAAAATGCCCCTTTGAGACAGCCTCGTTCATGGTCCACTCCAACGGTTTCTGCTGGAACCACTCCTAGTGCACCCTCAGTAAATGATTCCCCAAAATTGTACCCAAATAATTGTGAATCTTTTGGAACTCCAGAACAGTTTGAGACAAGAACTAATTCTAGTGCTTATATTGAAAACAGAAGTTTTCCAATGGAAAGGGAAGCCCCTAGAAATCTGATGAGAACTGACAGGAATGAGGAAGTTGCAAATACTTCAGAATACTTGCGATCGAAAGAAAAATTAATTCACCAAATAACCAAGAGCATGGAAGCAGTGACAGTTCCAGTAACGATTGGTCCTGTTCAGCCTGTTTTTGATCAAAAAGAAATTAAACAGCCAGGTTTAACAATTCCATTAAATGCAGAAATTCAAAAAGTAGCTGAAAAATTTTATTCAGATTTATCTGAAATAAATCGTGAAAAATCAAGGATTCCTGACTTGACTTTTAATCAAGGTTCTTTTAACCAGATACCAATGGGTGCAGAGTCAGATGCTGAGTCTCTTGAGAAAAGAGAATCAAATTCAAAACTTGATGTTGCAAAATGAAAAGCAGATTTGGAAGAATTAATAATTGGCACAATTGGTCCTGACAGTTTAAAATTTTACCGAGATGATGAACTCCTGTTTATCAGCAAAAGTATTCGATGGAAAATAAAGAATAAATATGATCAGTTGGAGGAACTGGCAGAGGAATTAGAAATTGATTTAAACAAACAGAAAAATCTGGGAAAACATTACAGATTAAATTTTACAGAAAAAGACATTGAAAATTTCAATACAGGAGGAAGAATTACACACATGAAAGAATTGATTGTTTACATCAAGAAATTGGGTGACTTGAGTAAATGGAGAGTGAAATGGACCAAAAAGAAGGAAGATGAAAGGTTGGATAGGTTGGATAATCTGTCCAAACAGTTTCCGATGAGAGAAATTGCAGGTGGAGGGTATGTACATGTTCCCTGGTCAAGACAGGACATTCTGCTCTTTACTAATGATTTTCCTCGGCTGAGAGAAAAGCCGGTGGAATGGTACCGACAGGTAGACAGATTTATTAAGGTCTCAAAAGTTGTGTGGATTGATCTGGATGTTTTTTTCGACATTGTTGTCCCATCAGATCTCTGGACAGAATGCAAAATTGCTGTTGGTTGGCCAAAAGCTGAACCAGATCGAGTTAAAGATACGGGTGCTCCAGCACCGGAGGTTATGGAATTTTATGAAAAAGTGATTTACTGGTTAAAACAAAAAATTGCCCCAAAGGAAGTAGATTGGGTTAAAATAGACAGGACAAACCAGGAGCCAAAAGAATCAGTTCATTCATTCTATGAAAGATTATTATTGGTTTTCAAACAATACAGTGGCTATGAAAAATTAGATGAAAAGGATATGAGCCACTTTATTTACAGATTTGTTTATGGTCTTAGACCAGAAATTGGAGAAATGATCAGGAATAATATTGTCGGATGGCAATCAAATTCAGTTGATGATATTTTGAGGAAGGCAAAATACTGCAGTGATGAGTTGGAGGCTAAACAAAAGAAGTTAAAGGAAAAGGCAATGTGGGCACAGGTAAAAGTAGCTGAGCAACAGATTGCAAGCCTTGAAAATAAAAATGGGAATTTTGTGCAACATGGAAATTTCGTGCAAAATCAGAATCAGGGTCAAGGAAAGTTTAAAAATAATTTCAATAATCCTAATAAGCCAAAGTTTAATCCAAAAATTGAAGAATTAAAACAAACGATGCCTTGCTTTAACTGCGGGGAGATTGGACATTGGAGAAACGAGTGCAAAAACCCACCCAGAAAATTTTAAAATACATCATTTAACCCACAGATGCAGAATGATGTTGATCTGCAGCAACAGCTACAGTTGCAGCGTCAACTGAGCGATCTGAGTCTTCAGCGACAGCTACAACAGCAGTTGACCCAGCAGCAGAATCAGATTCCATTGCCTCCTTTCCCTAACTGTGGGGGAGGTCAAAAATTCAATCCAGATATTGGATTCAGCGGATGTGATCAGGTAATAAGAAATCAAAGACAAAATTTGCAAAGTGCATCAGGACAATTTTTGTTAACAGGAAACCAAGGAAGCGATTCTGATGACTGCTTCTGACGGTGCCCAAGAGAGGGGGAGGTGTGTGTGATTGGAGCCACTCTTGAGGTTGACCAGTCTGGTCCATTTGTAAATGGAAAGGTGAATGATGTAGAGATCACTTTTCTTGTGGACACTGGTGCTACCCATTCTACTGTTAGATCAGTGGAAATTGAAAAACTACCTCTCTCTGGGGATACCATCCAAGTAGTCGGAGTCAGCAATCAACAAATGAAGACTGATCTTACTGATCCTGTGAATGTGGAAATAGGCAATTTCAAAGACAAACACAGATTTGTAGTTTGTAATAGCAGTCCAGTGAATTTACTAGGAAGAGATATATTGTGTAAAATGAATTGCAGAATATATTGCTCATCTGGTGGAATTGAATTACAAACCATGGAGGAAGATGGGTTGTATAGACTGACTATGCTAATTATTGAGGCAGAAGAAGAGAAATTGTTTCCTACCTTTGATAAAGAAAATTTACCAGAGGAATTGAAAGAGACAGTTAAATCTGAGATTTAACTGGAAATGAGATGGGTCTGATGAAACATGTCGATCCAGTCAAAATCACAGTGAAGCAGGGAATAGATTTTCCAAACATTCCTCAATATAAAATGAAGGCAGAAACGATTGAGGGTGTTATTCCTGTAATTGAAAAATTCAACAAGCAAGATGTTTTGAAAGAAATTGAGAGCAGTCCTTGTAACTCACTGATTATGGGGATCAAAAAGCTGAATGGAACGTACAGAATAGTTCAGGATTTGAGAAAAATTAACCTAATTGTCGTTCCTTGTTGCCCAGTTGTTCCAAACCCTGCTGTCATTCTTTACCAGATTCCGCATGATGCAGAATGGTATACTGTCATTGATCTTTGCAATGCGTTCTTTACTGTTCCATTGCATCCAGAGAGTCAGGAAATCTTTGCTTTCCGGTTCCAGAGTAGGACCCTCGCATGGTGCAGAATCCCTCAAGGGTATACAGAAAGTCCTTCTATCTTTAAAGAACTGTTAAAGAGATCTTTGGAAGATTTGGATTTGCCAGGCAGATCGACATTAGTGCAGTACATTGACGATCTGTTAATTGCAGCAAAAACCAGAGATAATTGTGTGACAGACACGATTACAATTTTGAATCATTTAGCAGATGAGGGACACAAAGTGTCTCCTGCAAAGTTGCAGTTTTGTAAACAGGAAGTAAAATACCTTGGTCATAGAATTGCAAAAGGAATGAGACAGGTGACAATCGAAAGAATCAAAATGATTCAGGGAATGCAACCTCCAAAAACACAAAGACAGGTAAGAATGTTCTTGGGAATGGTTGGTTACTGTCGTCAATGGATTAGTGGATTTTCGGTAATTGCGAAGCCACTGCAAAGACTGACGAAATCAGATGTGAAAGATCCAATTGTTCTTACTGACATTGAGGAAGCTTTTGAAAAACTAAAAAGAAGCTTATGTGAAGCTCCAGCTCTGGGCATGCCAGATTATGAAAAGGGTTTTGAACTGTATTGCAGTGAAAGAGAAGGATGTGCTTTGTCTGTGTTAATTCAGAGACACGGTAACATGAGAAAGTCTATTGCTTACTTCTCAGCAGTTCTTGATCCAGTTGCAAAGGCCTTACCAGGTTGCTTAAAGGCAGTTGCAGCAACAAGTGTTAGCTTGGAGCAAAGTGAGGGAATAATAATGGGATTTCCTGTAAAAGTCTATGTTCCTCACTCAGTTGAAATTCTCCTTACAAGGAGTAAAACGCAGCATCTGACAAACAGCAGACTGACCAAATACAAGAAAATTATTTTGGGATCAGATAATGTGTCAATCGCAAGGTGTGTGAATTGAAATCCTTCCACACTGTTACCTGACACTGAAAATATTGATGAAAATGACGTGGAGCATGAGTGCTTGGATGTCATGGAATACTGTACCAAGCCAAGGCAGGACATTAAAGATGTACCATTGCCTGAATCAGATTACGTCTTCTTTGCGGATGGCTCCTGTCTGAGATCAGAGGGAGGTGTTTTAAGAGCAGCATACTCGGTCTGCACAGTGGCAGATGTTGAAGAAGCTTCATGTCTTGTAGGAATTCGTTCAGCACAGGTGGCTGAATTAATTGCTTTAATTCGTGCTTGTGAAATAGCAAAGGACTTGAGAGTTACCATAATTACAGATAGCCAGTATGGGTACGGAGTTGTGCATGATTATGGACAGCTCTGGTCTCAGAGAGGCTATATGACGTCAGCAGGTTCTCCAATCAAAAATGCAGAATTTATTAGAAGACTAATTGATGGCATACAAATGCCAAGGGAGATTGCTGTGGTAAAGTGCGCAGCACATCGAAAAGGTGAGGCAGAGGCAATGCTTATGCAGATGAAATTGCTAAATTTTGTGCAAGAAATGATTATGCACTCAATCGGGGAAAGAACAAAGATTATGGTTCAAGTTCATTGATGCTAACATCTGTTGTTGAGACATGGGAGGAAATTAGGGACTTGCAAAATGAAGCTGATGATGATGAGAAAAACACATGGTTGAGAGCAGAATGTAGGCCACGAGATGAGGATGGAGTTTGGACTTACAAAGATGGCAGAATAGTTTTACCAAATTGCATGATTTCTGACATGGCCAGAATGTATCATGGCCCTGGCCATATTGGAAGAGACTCTATGATCAGGCTTTTCAAGGAGACATGGTTTAATACCAAGTTCAGGACAAGTGCAGAATCTCTTTGTCAGAGGTGTTTGACTTGCCAACAAATGAACCCAAACAGGAAATCAGTTGTGGGAACGGGAGTCATAGGACGGGAGGGTGGTCCTTTTACCAGATTACAGATGGATTTCATTGAGATGCCCATACACAACTGTTAAAAATATGTTTTGGTGATTGTATGCTTGTTTTCAAGATGGGTAGAAGCATTTCCCACACGTCATTGTGATTCAATTACAGTGGCAAAGTTCCTTCTTAGAGAGATAATACCAAGGTATGGTTTCCCAGTCACTATTGAGAGTGATGGAGGGGGACATTTTGATAACAAACTGATGAAATTGATCTGTGAGGCATTACACATTGAGCAGAAGATACATTGTGCATACAGACCAGAGGCATCTGGAGTAGTTGAGCAGATTAATGGAACGATAAAAAAATAGAATTGGAAAAATGTGTCTTGATACAGGTGTAAAGTGGACAGATGCTCTTCCACTTGTTCTGATGACTTTGAGAAGTACACCAGATAAAAAGACAGGTCTGTGTTCTCACTAAATCCTTATGGGTAGAGTCATGAGGCAAGCTTTTGTACCAGTAGGAAAACTGTTAAGCATTAATGACAGTGCGATTTTGGACTATTGTAAACGACTGTCTGATGTAGTGACTTCTGTGTCTAATCAGGTGGGAACTGAAGCACAATCAAAAGACAAAGTGCAGACACATGATCTGAGACCTGGAGATTGGGTGAGAACGAAAGTTCACCGAAGAAGGAACTGCTTGGTCCCAAGGTGGCAGAAACCGAGGCAGGTGATCCTTGTAACAACAAATGCAGTGAAGTCTAGAGGATTGAAAAGGTGGATACATCCAAGTCACACTATTCCAATACCTACACCTGAAAACTCTGATGAAGAGAGTGATACGACAGATGATTCAGACTCTGAAGAGGAAGTAGAAAGAAATCCAGATATTGAAGATCGACAGAGTGGTCGACATCTGGAAAAACCATCTGTGAATGGAGACTTGATTGGGAAAGACTTGAAAATTATTGAAATAGATTCTGAAGATGAAGATAATCTGTTAGACAAGGAATCAGCAGAAGAAACAAATAAAGAATCAGGTGAAGAAAAAGAACCTGATCAAGATTCGAGAAAAGAAAAAGAAACAACAGAAGAGTCTGATCAAGTACAGAAAAAAGACCAGGAGGGTATCGAAAGGCAGGAAACGAGCTCTGAAAGCAGGAACAAGAAATCCGGATCTGGGAAGTTAAAGGTGATTGAAGAATTGGAGGAAGACGAATTACCGAGTACCAGTGATGGGAGAAGGAGTGCTGTTCCTAATGGAGTAAGGCTGCAGATTAGAAAAGATCCTGGGATAACAATTGAAATTTCTGACAGTGACTCTGGAGAAAGTGATGAAGAATGTCAGAAAGGAGGAGTGAAGAAAAGATCATGGAAAACAGAATTTAATGAGTCTGAGCCAAAGAGAAAAATCTTGAGGAAAGGAGAGACTTGGCCAACTGAAAACGGGCGGTTGAGAGTCAGGTTAGTGAAAAGATCGAAAGAGCAGGTGAATGAAATCACTAGTCAGGGGGATCCTGAAAAGAAAGTTGAGAAAGGAAAGAAAATAGAAGTGATTTCTAGAAAGACAAAAAGAGTTTTGAGACCGAATCAAAAATATAAGTCTCCGGAATGGGCTTATATAATAATACCACCTGTAATTGAAATAAACAGCAGCAGTCAGGAAGAAATTGAGGACAATAGTGACAACGATTGAAGTACTAACCTGTTAAAATTTAGGATTAAGTTTAGGTTTCTATTTTGGCGTAAGGCTGAAGAAATTGTGTTAGGTGACACAAGGTCGAAGAAATTGTATTTAGTTGGAGAATAACTTGTGACGCAAGGTCAGAGAAAAATTGTTAGAGGGTTTAAAAAAAAAAAAAAAACATTTAAAAGGGGGTGTGAGGTTTTTGAATTTTGAAAATTTTTGTTTTCTCTTTTTTAAATAAGTTAAAAAAAATAAAAAAAGATGCCTTATGTAATGGCCCGTGGTACTTCAAAATGTTCCATTTTCAAGAAATGCTGTAAGATGACTCTGGTGTGTGTGCTCATATTAATTCTGCTCTGGTTAGTTTTAGCTGTCATCTTTCCTTTCGGGATCGATAAGGAGAGGTACAAGGTCAATATGACAAGCAAAGCTTCAGTTAGTCAAGACAAACATAGTGCAACACACAAAGCTAACAAGGTTATTGATCACAGACCAGATGTTCATCAGGACAGGTCTGTTGGTGATTTTTCTAGCAATACATTTTCAAGGCTTTTGGGAGAGTACGTTAAGGTCATGGGTGTCAAAGATTGCTATATCTGTGTGAAGTTGCCTGCTTCTGTTTCTGAGGGAGTGACATACAATATGCTTCCTCTTACTTATGGCATAACATGCAGTGTGATAGCTAGCTTATTTTACCAGACTGGTTGTTTGGAGTATTATTATTCCAACTATGATGAGATTTTTGCTAACCTGAAAATAGAGAATGCTTTAAATAAACATAAACAAGCTAAACAGATGAGGGAATTCTTTTTTAGTAACTAATGAGCTTACTTACGAGTACGCATACAAAAATAACTTAACTTGCAAATTGAGAGCTGAGGAAAAGACTTTCCTGAATCTTGTTGAGGAGAGAAGGGCGATTTATAAAAGAAATGAGATGGTCAAACAGACCAAATCTAAGTTCTGGCAAAAGGAGGATGCTAAGCTTAATGGCAAATCTTTTGACAATGTTGCAATTCACATAGACAAACCAATTAGTGGCAAGCTTTGCATTAGGAGAGATAATACCCTGTTTGATAATTATTTTGTAGGAGCTAGCAATTGTGAGGACACTTACCAAATCATGGGGGGTTGGGGATTCAAAGGTGGCAGAGATCTAATTTTTCCTGGGATCTATTTTGTTTGTGGAGATAAGGCTTATTATAATCTTCCGGACCATTGGTACAGGACATGTTTTGTTGGTCTTGTTTTTCCGAAGATTTTTCATGTTGACAGAGATGCAGAAGGTTCTTTTGAAATCAGTAGCCATGCAAATAGGTATAGGAGAGAAAGTTTCTCAGAAATTTTGGGAGACATCTTTGAGGCAGTGATACCCTTAGTAGGTATAACTCTGAATGCAGGAAGAATCAGAAAATTGTCCACAATTGTTGACAGATTGTCCACTGACACAGCAGGTGGTTTTCAGTTAGTGGATGTGGAGGTCATTGCGGTTAGATCAATGGCGATGCAAAATCGCCTTGCTTTAGACATACTCCTAGCAAAAGAAGGAGGAGTCTGTGGCATTTTACATGTACAGCATTGCTGTACTTACATTCCAGATGAGAGTAAGAATATTGAAATGTACATTAGACACATCACAGAGATGCACTCAGAAATAGTTCCCTTAGAAGGGGATGATTTTTCAGAACGTCTTTCAAAAAGATTCCAAGCTATCAAAACCTGGTTTCAAGAAATTGGTGGTTCAGTTCTTGGCAAGATTCTAACACCTTTGTTTGTGATAATTTTTGTGATAGTTTTGACAAAGATCAGTTGCATGTTACACAAGAGAAAGAAGCACATGAGGGAAAAGAGAAGAATTTACAAGATCAAAAAGGAACAAGAGAGAGAGATAGAGCTTGAGGAGTTACGCAGAGCTCAATATGAAAGTTGCAAAGATTTTGCTGAAACAAGTCTTTAGAAAATACTAACAGAGTGAAATTGAACCATTTTCGTTTGAGATAAAATTTACCAAATTTTTGGGTGTGGTGTGGTGATTGGTTAATCACCAGATGAGGGAGTTGATGGAGCGAGATTCAGAAATGTTTTTCATTTCAACTCGTGAAGTCACACTTCCATAAATAAAATAATATGATTAACAGTTGTGCTGTGTATGTATTAATTCAACCTAGTTTAAGTTGCATCTACACATGAAAAACGCGGGATATTAACATGTGTGCTCATAAACGTGCAATATGTTGCATTTCCTTGTTTGTGAAAAATAATAAATTAATCGTGTCTATTTGTCATGTCAAAAATTAACTGCAGCTGTTTAGAATAAATGGCATGTGCTTATTTTGCTTCCCTGTCTATGTGATGTCACTCTATTCTCTATAGGTGCAGAAAGAACCTTGCTGGATAAAAATGAAGAATGGTAGATATAAAATGCTGCTTTATTTGTTTGCTTCTGCTAGGTAATTCAGACTAATGGGTTAATTATTAGCAATGGAGGGTGGCAACAGAACAAATTATATTACTCGCATTAATTATTTTCTTGTGTTTGTTTATACAATAGTTAATGAAAAAGGTTTTGGGCCTAGTGAAATTTTCCGTGTTTGCAAAAATCTGCTTGGAGCCAGAGTGATTCCATGATGGCAACAGTTTTCTCCTGTCTGAAAAGTTTGTCGTGCTGAGATGACATTTTCTTAGCCGAACAAGGCCAAGGCCAGGAACCGGCAAAAGGCTTGTGACATTCATGCATCCGAGGAAGCTAAAAACTTCATTTGTTGCAATTGTTGCGAACTGGAGGAAACTGCGTTGTTCGAAAACTAGAGACAATGGTCTCTAAGAATGAGGACGGAACTATGATTCTGAAATGTGGTGACACGTCGCCTGTCACTTTTGGACCTGTGAGGCTCTGATTCCAGCAGTGAAAATTACTTTTTCTTAGATTAGCTTAGTGTAGAAAGGTATAAAAACTCTTGCCCCGTGGAAGAGTTATGCTTCTCCTTGCAGACCTTTTGATGAGGGCGTTATGCTGTTGGATTTCTCTTGGAACACGTAAGAACCCTCAAAGACTTTACTCTTTAATTTTCCTTATAGTTAGCATTAGCTAGGGATTTAGGATTTGAAAAATGCCAAAATGATAATCTTCAATTGGAATAATAATTTTGATTCATAATAAAATTGTCATAACTATTGCAATGATTCAAATAAAAAATGCTTTAATAAAATTTCTAATACATTTTCCAAATGAGTAGCTAATAAAAATCTTACTTTGGAAAACAAGCTGGTCTTGTTATTTTCATGGGTATAGGTTATTCATAGCTAGATCTTATCGCCACAGTGGCTTAATTAGCTTGTAGGTTTGTGAAGTATGATGAATTCATTTACCATGGTTGTATATAAATGTATATAATTTGTGAATAGGTTAATTAGGTCACATGATTCAGTTGGTTATAATATGTCATGTTAGATTTATGGGCCTTATGAGAGTTTATTGATTGATGGTGTATATAGTGGAGTTGGGTAGCGTTGCGTATGACATATTTCCTATAGCCCGCTGGATCACATGCATCAAGAAACATGGAGACAATGCCACAGACACTGAACAGGAGATCTGAAGAACACAGCAGAGTCAGAGAGAGGGATCAAAGAAACAGGACAGTAGTGGGTCCGATAGCTATAGTCAGACAGCTTTAGCTGTAAATCTTTTTTAATATGATTTTGGCCACTCCATAGAGTGCTTGGGTTCCCTTGCTCTTTCCCCCTTTTACATCACCCTGCCCGCTCTCCATTACTTCACAACCAACCCCCATCCATCTTCCATTCCATTGGGGGTGCAGTCATGTTTTCTTTATTTTTATTTGCAGCATTTTTCATGCTCTATGCGCACTGTTCTTTAATTTTTTAATCTGTTAATTTACAGTCCTAACATAGTCATCCACCATGTTAGAATGGCACATTTAAATATGGTGCATGCGTCATGATACATGTGGATGTATGTGACAAGAAGCATGCATGACAGTGCACCCAGGCATCATGACATGCATGCACATGTATAATGACACATAGAGACAAACCAGCAGATACAGAGCAGGTAATCGGAAGAACACCGAAGGGTAGGAGAGAGGAAGGAAAGGAACAGGATAGTGATAGTAGTGGGTGGGGATTATCAGTCATTAGGTATTAAAAAAGGGAATGCAATGGAGGGTAGAGTAACAAGTTGTTGAGAGTCAAACGATATAAGAAAGGGGGGGGGAGAAGAAAATAAAAGCAGGACAGACCATCTGTCCCCAAAGATCAAAAAGACCTTTTTAATAAATATATTATAATATTAGTCTAAATTGATTCGTCACAGTTAACCTGAAAATGATAAACACAATTTTGCTGATGAAAACATGACTATAAAACAATTTCTACTAGGGACCTGTGTAGGAAATGTAGATTGAGGGCCTGATTCAGAAAAACAAGACCTAAGTCTCTGGATGCAAGTCATACACATGTGCACTGGCGAGATTTACCCTGGATCACATCATTCAGGAGGAAAATGTATGATTGTCCAACTATCCTGGGATAAGGCTGTTTTCCCCACATCTGCATGTTTCAAGTTAGAGAAGCAGTGGTCTCTGGTATTAATGGAAACGTTTTTCCATGAGAAGTTGTCTTTTCCTACTCCCATAAGTAAAACTGGGTCATACGGATGCAATATTTCACATTTTATGGATCCCTCACACCTGGTACATTTGTAAGATCAGAAGTGAAAACGAGCAAAAATGCGCTGCAAATGTTTTTGCATTCCTGCAAAGTTAGGATCGTGTGAGCACTTCACCTGACTTGCACTGTTTCAAGCTGCTCCATTTCCTGTCACTCCCCTTGAAATTCTCACTTTAGCTGGTGCCAAAATTGCAGAAGTTACTCATACTTTCTGGAAATGTAATAATTGTGGATTGTATTGTAGTGACATCTGTATAGTGCTTTCTACTCTGTACGAAGCTCAGACACCTTCCGATGCATTACTTAGATATTTAATCCTCTGTAGATCATTGCTATACGGTAAATGCCCGATTTATACCTTTCTTTAGATTCTGTAACCACATTATTCTATACCTAAAGAAACAACGAGCAAGATGTAGATGGAGTAGAGCTATGCAGAGATTGTATGGTGAACCTCCTACTCCAAAAGTGGCTTCTAGTTCTACATTAAGTGTTTTACTACTCATTCACATGCAGAAACATGACAAACACCCAATGTCCCAAATAAGGCAATGCCTTTGGAAGTTCTTTGGCCAAAAATTGTTGTTTTTAAGGATTTCGATTTTAATCATTTCGAATTTGTGTATAACTTGCATATACATTGTTTGCACTCTAACCTATATTCTCTAGCTAAATTTCCAACAGCAAAAAAAGCCTGACTGGGGCATATTAGGTATAGTACTATGCCTCTATCCTCCAAGATGGCCTCTACATTATTTTGGAAGAGTCCTAAGAATTCATATGATACTTCATCACACACAATTTCTTGAGCTCCCATCCCACATTCTACAGGACACTGAAGCTGCACGGTCCTTTACAGGGGCTCCTGCAATCTATGCCTCACCTGGTTACTATGCTAGGTGAATCCATACTCTTCCACATGCTTCTCAATGGATGCAAATTGAGGTCATCGCTGTGTAAGCGTGATATAGTATCCATTAAGGCAGCAGCTGCAACTGGGAGGTGACCCTCTGTGGATTCTCCAAGCCCTCTGGTTAATAAGGTGAAAGAAAAACGAATAGCTGTGTATTCTAAAAGGAACGCGGTCAAAAGAATTCCATATATCAATCAGTGTATTTGTTATAAACAATTATATATTTTTTTACATTAGATATAATGAAAACGGATAATGCCTCTTTTAAAAGAACTTTAGACTTGAAAGTTGGTGGGTTGAGTGACAGTAATGCCAATAGATTAGAAATTATTGAGGCCCATTATATTGGTAGGCGGCAAGAGTCTTTTTTGTCAGGCTAGAACAAGAAGGTCTTATTTGTTATAACAATAGATCATTTACAAGTTAACACATGTTTATTTGGAGTTTGTCAATGTTTACAGTTCAGGTGAGTGATTGATGGGGGCATCATCAGGACTGAAATAGGTTAAAAAGGATCTGACGGTGAAGCTATAAAATAATAATATGCGGTACAAAAGGGGGTGGTGATGGACGGAGCATCTGAACCAATCAAACACTCACACCCAGTCAAAAGATCTGGGTTTAATCCATCACCGTTCTTTAGCCCACTCTGCCACCCCAGTTCAGACATGGCTATATGCAAATCAGTCTGACCCTGTGCCTCATGGGAACAGTCCAGCCCGAACTGCCAAGCCATCCCTTCCCTGGACCGGAAACAAGCTTCCGAGGACCGGTTTCTGGCATTACAGCCGTCTTCAGCCCGGCTTGCTTGAATCCAGTGGCAAAGTGAGCAAGGGACTCACGTCTGAGCATACCCTGCCACACTTATGGCGGCCAAAAGCGGTACAAAAGGGGGTGGTGATGGACGGAGCATCTGAACCAATCAAACACTCACACCCAGTCAAAAGATCTGGGTTTAATCCATCACCGTTCTTTAGCCCACTCTGCCACCCCAGTTCAGACATGGCTATATGCAAATCAGTCTGACCCTGTGCCTCATGGGAACAGTCCAGCCCGAACTGCCAAGCCATCCCTTCCCTGGACCGGAAACAAGCTTCCGAGGACCGGTTTCTGGCATTACAGCCGTCTTCAGCCCGGCTTGCTTGAATCCAGTGGCAAAGTGAGCAAGGGACTCACGTCTGAGCATACCCTGCCACACTTATGGCGGCCAAAAGCGGTACAAAAGGGGGTGGTGATGGACGGAGCATCTGAACCAATCAAACACTCACACCCAGTCAAAAGATCTGGGTTTAATCCATCACCGTTCTTTAGCCCACTCTGCCACCCCAGTTCAGACATGGCTATATGCAAATCAGTCTGACCCTGTGCCTCATGGGAACAGTCCAGCCCGAACTGCCAAGCCATCCCTTCCCTGGACCGGAAACAAGCTTCCGAGGACCGGTTTCTGGCATTACAGCCGTCTTCAGCCCGGCTTGCTTGAATCCAGTGGCAAAGTGAGCAAGGGACTCACGTCTGAGCATACCCTGCCACACTTATGGCGGCCAAAAGCGGTACAAAAGGGGGTGGTGATGGACGGAGCATCTGAACCAATCAAACACTCACACCCAGTCAAAAGATCTGGGTTTAATCCATCACCGTTCTTTAGCCCACTCTGCCACCCCAGTTCAGACATGGCTATATGCAAATCAGTCTGACCCTGTGCCTCATGGGAACAGTCCAGCCCGAACTGCCAAGCCATCCCTTCCCTGGACCGGAAACAAGCTTCCGAGGACCGGTTTCTGGCATTACAGCCGTCTTCAGCCCGGCTTGCTTGAATCCAGTGGCAAAGTGAGCAAGGGACTCACGTCTGAGCATACCCTGCCACACTTATGGCGGCCAAAAGCGGTACAAAAGGGGGTGGTGATGGACGGAGCATCTGAACTAATCAAACACTCACACCCAGTCAAAAGATCTGGGTTTAATCCATCACCGTTCTTTAGCCCACTCTGCCACCCCAGTTCAGACATGGCTATATGCAAATCAGTCTGACCCTGTGCCTCATGGGAACAGTCCAGCCCGAACTGCCAAGCCATCCCTTCCCTGGACCGGAAACAAGCTTCCGAGGACCGGTTTCTGGCATTACAGCCGTCTTCAGCCCGGCTTGCTTGAATCCAGTGGCAAAGTGAGCAAGGGACTCACGTCTGAGCATACCCTGCCACACTTATGGCGGCCAAAAGCGGTACAAAAGGGGGTGGTGATGGACGGAGCATCTGAACCAATCAAACACTCACACCCAGTCAAAAGATCTGGGTTTAATCCATCACCGTTCTTTAGCCCACTCTGCCACCCCAGTTCAGACATGGCTATATGCAAATCAGTCTGACCCTGTGCCTCATGGGAACAGTCCAGCCCGAACTGCCAAGCCATCCCTTCCCTGGACCGGAAACAAGCTTCCGAGGACCGGTTTCTGGCATTACAGCCGTCTTCAGCCCGGCTTGCTTGAATCCAGTGGCAAAGTGAGCAAGGGACTCACGTCTGAGCATACCCTGCCACACTTATGGCGGCCAAAAGCGGTACAAAAGGGGGTGGTGATGGACGGAGCATCTGAACCAATCAAACACTCACACCCAGTCAAAAGATCTGGGTTTAATCCATCACCGTTCTTTAGCCCACTCTGCCACCCCAGTTCAGACATGGCTATATGCAAATCAGTCTGACCCTGTGCCTCATGGGAACAGTCCAGCCCGAACTGCCAAGCCATCCCTTCCCTGGACCGGAAACAAGCTTCCGAGGACCGGTTTCTGGCATTACAGCCGTCTTCAGCCCGGCTTGCTTGAATCCAGTGGCAAAGTGAGCAAGGGACTCACGTCTGAGCATACCCTGCCACACTTATGGCGGCCAAAAGCGGTACAAAAGGGGGTGGTGATGGACGGAGCATCTGAACCAATCAAACACTCACACCCAGTCAAAAGATCTGGGTTTAATCCATCACCGTTCTTTAGCCCACTCTGCCACCCCAGTTCAGACATGGCTATATGCAAATCAGTCTGACCCTGTGCCTCATGGGAACAGTCCAGCCCGAACTGCCAAGCCATCCCTTCCCTGGACCGGAAACAAGCTTCCGAGGACCGGTTTCTGGCATTACAGCCGTCTTCAGCCCGGCTTGCTTGAATCCAGTGGCAAAGTGAGCAAGGGACTCACGTCTGAGCATACCCTGCCACACTTATGGCGGCCAAAAGCGGTACAAAAGGGGGTGGTGATGGACGGAGCATCTGAACCAATCAAACACTCACACCCAGTCAAAAGATCTGGGTTTAATCCATCACCGTTCTTTAGCCCACTCTGCCACCCCAGTTCAGACATGGCTATATGCAAATCAGTCTGACCCTGTGCCTCATGGGAACAGTCCAGCCCGAACTGCCAAGCCATCCCTTCCCTGGACCGGAAACAAGCTTCCGAGGACCGGTTTCTGGCATTACAGCCGTCTTCAGCCCGGCTTGCTTGAATCCAGTGGCAAAGTGAGCAAGGGACTCACGTCTGAGCATACCCTGCCACACTTATGGCGGCCAAAAGCGGTACAAAAGGGGGTGGTGAGGAGTGGAAAAACTATGGATTTGGGCCCAGATCTTTGGACTGGGGTGAATGTGTGACATTGATCCACATTCTGTCCATCATTGTTGTGTTTGCAATTACCACTCTAAGTGTACTGGGGATGCTCAGACGTGAGTCCCAGGCACTCCACACCACTGGAATCAAGCTAGCCGGGCTGATGAGAGGTGTTACCTCGAAACCGGGCCGGTCCTCGGATGCTTGTTTCCGTTCTGGGAAGGACATGGCTTTTGTAGTTCGGACTGGACTGTTCCCATGGGGCACAGGGTCAGCGCTGATTTGCATATCGCCATTGTCTAACCCAGGGTGGTGTGGAGTGGAAAAACGATGGATTTGGGCCCAGATCTTTGGACTGGGGTGAATGTGTGACATTGATCCACATTCTGTCCATCATTGTTGTGTTTGCAATTACCACTCTAAGTGTACTGGGGATGCTCAGACGTGAGTCCCAGGCACTCCACACCACTGGAATCAAGCTAGCCGGGCTGATGAGAGGTGTTACCTCGAAACCGGGCCGGTCCTCGGATGCTTGTTTCCGTTCTGGGAAGGACATGGCTTTTGTAGTTCGGACTGGACTGTTCCCATGGGGCACAGGGTCAGCGCTGATTTGCATATCGCCATTGTCTAACCCAGGGTGGTGTGGAGTGGAAAAACGATGGATTTGGGCCCAGATCTTTGGACTGGGGTGAATGTGTGACATTGATCCACATTCTGTCCATCATTGTTGTGTTTGCAATAAAATAATAATATGGCATCTTCGGAGATGTGCTTTATGCCCGACATGCAAAATGTGAAGATGGATATCAAGCATAATTGCTCGAAAAAAATACACATGGCCCAAGAAATCATTCAGAAGTACTGACAGTCCCAAACTATCTGGGAAATAGAGAAATAATAAATCCTTGCACACTGTAATACAAAGCATAGAGGTCAGTTCTAGAGAAGGGTAACAATGGACACAACGTACAGAGTTTATGAAAACAGGACAATATGTCCACGAATTGTGCATGCAGAACACATCATTACTGGCACATGTTTCAGCAAAGGAGTGTTTACACTCAGATTTTGTGAATACCCAAAAGTAGTAAACTTGTTCAAAAGTGTACATTACTCAAACGTGTATAGCCCCCCAAACTCTTCAATTATGCAAAGATGTGTGAGTTACACTTGGACTTTGTGAATAGCAAAAAGTAAATTATTCAAATGTAAGTTGCCTTTGTGACTCTGGCCCTGCATTCCCACAAATATTTCAGTGTAATGCTTTGGTATGGTTCTATTAAAAATGAACAATATACATTTATTTCACATCTGTAGCCAACATGTAGATTTAAAAACAATACAAAACACAATGGGCCAGATGTACGACGCTTGCATGTAGCAATTCGTAAATTGCGTAAATTGCAACTCACAATTTGCGACTCGCTAAATGCAATATACAACAGTGTCTCAGACACTGTTTGCAATTCCCGGGGTCAGCAGTCCAGCATGTCTTTGACTGTGTTTTTCATAAAGCCGTTTTTAGGTTTCGGCTACCGTCCCACTGCGTAAGCAGTGGGTGGGCGGAGCCGAAATCTTTTGTTGTTAGTAGGGGGCCTTAACACGCCCCTCTTCTCAATTGGCTGGCCTCGTAAATGCTGGCCAGCCATTGGAGGAGAGGAGCGTCACTGAGTTGAGGGCCCACCTAGACGCGATTCGGGGGCGTTTCCGGGTCTTTTTTTAAGTCCCGCCCTCTCCTCTTCCCATTGGCTGGAATTTTACCTTCCAGCCAATGGGAAGGGGAGAGCACGCCCCCGAATCCCTACAGGACGCTGTGTTTTCTGAGCAGCTACCGAGGCTTTTAGGTAAGCCTCTGCCCCCCTGTTTGTGCCGTTGTTTCTTGTTGTTTTTGTTTTAGATTGACGAGGGCCCGGTAGCTCCCTCGGCAATATAGATTTGTAAAAACCTTGGCAAAATAAAATGAGCATTGATAAAACAAAACGGCTGTTCGCCAACGTCAGATTCATTGGTTTTGCCAAGACTTGTTTATGTTGGAGTCTTAGAAGGCATACACCCTAGTTACTAGCTGTTGTCGTTGTGCATGTCGCACTATTCGGGTTTTTAAAGAGGTGGATTGCGCTTGTTTCTTAAAAGAGTAAACGATATAATTAGGTCCCGCGCAGCAGGTGTAGCTTATCTTTGTGCACGACCGTCAGCAGTCGCTGGTGCCACCGCCTCCTTTTAGCGCACGTTTGGTTCTTGAACCTTGGTGTGGGAAGCTACGGAATCGACTGAAGCGAAAGCGAGATCTGTATTTAAAAACGTAGAAGGAAAAAGAGCAGGTTTACTTTATTTTGCGTATCGTAGCATGCTGCATCTATTCACGAAACCTTAAACCAATTGCACGAGGAAACGCCGACTTATGGGGGAGGGGGTGGGGCGTTGACGAACAGCTGCCTAAGGGTCCTGCGTGTCAAGCGTATCTTGCATTCCGTCAAGTCTTTCTGTGTATCTCAAAAAGAGTGTTTCTAAACGCCCATTGTTTTAACTGCTGCTAGCTACAAAGCAAAACATGTTGATGTAATGGGAGACTTGGCATCTAGGCCTGCACTGAAGGGAGGGCTCGCTGGGATGAGAGGATGGCTGATTTTTGCAGTATTTGCTGTCCATCTCTCCTCCCTAAGCAATGCATGTTTCTCATGGCGCGTTGGCACACGGTTACCGTTTCCATCCTATAGTAGACCTTTGTGGTTGACAGAGTCAGAAGTATGCAACTCTCTGTTACTCTATTCCCCCCTCCCGCTGTCCATGTGCCTGCCCGCCCCCCTCCCGCTGTCCGTGTGCCTGCCCGCCCGCCCCCCTCCCGCTGTCCGTGTCCCAGTCTCTGGGTCTATCACATTCAGAGGAGGCTCGGGTGGGGGCTGCCCCCACCCTCCTCTGGAGCGAGAATAACCCGATCATATCCATGTATTTTAAGGCAGATAGCGCCTCGTTACCATGTCGGCGCCTGTCGCCTCGGGGACGCCCCGGGCATCCTTGCTGCGGGCCTGGCTGTTGGTGTTCACAAACATGCGCCGTACTTATCCGTTACTGTTCGGAAATAACCATATAAACACGTTGTGAACATATTTCTTTAAAGATACAGCAAAAAGCAAGATTTAGGAAACCCGACTATAAATCTGACATGCTTCGATCTTATTTCAATTTTACAGCCGCCAGTGTGTAGCAAAGACATCTTCTTGGGCGCGAACTTGTAATTTATGCCCAAGCGCCTTGGCCATGTAGGCGCTGTATTATGGCACCCATAGCCTCCCCAGCCCCGGTTTCAGTCGAGAATAGGCGCCTCTGGTATCACATACGGATTGGGTGACGGTTAAAGAGAGCCAATACACAACAGACAGCTCTTTATTATGGGCCCCAATGTTCTGGTGACATCCAGCCATTCAATATGTAGTTGGTTCGTAACCAGCAGCTGCGTATTGCCCAATGACGTCATGTCTTGTTCCTGCTGACGTGATAATAAACCACGACAAGTGGGCTTAACTATCACCAGCACTCCAAAGGGCTTTGTTAACCTTTATAATGCATGCATTGCGTGCATTTTTGTCAACAGTCGTCCATTTTATTTGCCTTTGAATAGCTCAATCACACCGTTTGAATGGCCTCAAAGCGCTTTATGACCCTAGATGTTTTTGCGATGCTGGGGCTCTCGTTGCACATAGTATTTTTAACAAAATTATATTTATTCGTGTTTTTTTCGAAACAGTGAAATGTGTGCAGAAATGAGTAATATAGGGACTGCGATTATAGCTTATACGATTATAGCTACTGGGCTTCCAAATGGAGTAGAGTTGTAATGGGAAGTATTTGACAAGTCGGAAAAGGATGACCCAGGAAAAATGTTCTTGCTCTTTGTGGCATGATAACACACCAGTCAGTCGTTTAGCATTCGGGCGTGCATAGAAGGCGGCTCTAACCAGCAGATTTCCATGCTGCCAGGGCAGCTGGGGAGGTTAATGCACCTGTTGCCCAGACCCGCATAAAAGCAGTAGGGCGCGGGTTTCATTCCTGCTAGAAAGCTCAGTGGGCTGCTGTGTCTGCTGCAGACCCGGTGTCTAATTACTACTCCGAGCGCTTGAATCTTAGTAACATAGCTCAGGGGGTTGAGTGAATACTACAGAGATATGTTGCTGACTCGCTGGACACCGGTCAGTATTTAACAACTATAGTGTTACACTAAATATTTAAACGTTGCGGGACACTTTGGCATATGGTGGCGCTTCATAATTGGACAGTGCAAAATATTATTATTCTACTATTGTAAGTTAAAAAGAACTAAATAGGTGTTGCATTTATTTATATAAAATGATATTTGACCGAAAGCAGCTCACATTTATTTTATATAAATAACACGAGTTATTTTCAAGAAAATACAGGGCTTAGGCAGGCCATACAGCTAAATGTACATTTCTAATACTTGCCAAAGGAATTCCTTTTTCCAGTTCCTTTTTGGTTGCACCATTTGAGTCATGAAAACGTGCATTTCTGTGTGATCATTAAGACGACTGAACACTTAAAAAATAATAACAATTGTATTGTGCCCAGGAAAAGCGCGCGCAGCCTCTCATACTTTTTCGGCAATGTATTGTCAGCATACAGTGCAAAAAGAGAATTCTACTAAATATGATAGTCCTCAAGCAAGCGTTTTCCAAGTTTTCGAATCTAGTAGGACTGTGATTGGTGTGTTTGTGCTGAGTGCACTCTCATGTACAAAACCAGTGTGTATTTTTAATTTTTTTTGTATAGTTTTTTTTATATAGCGCGAACTCGGCCCGAAGGTATCTGGGCGCTATACACGAGCACCAGGTTGCATCACATAAGGATGCATTCATTTTTTGTAGGCACGGAGAGATGAAGTGATTTGCCCAGAATCACAGGCTGTTGAGTCGACGCCGAGATTATTCAGTCCTTGTTCTTCAGTCTATCAGGTTTTAAAAGACATGGCACCACCGGAAGCGGCCTCTTGTGTATTTCTGAGTTATTTTGCTGACCCACGGGTTTTGTTGCAACATAGTTCTTTTTTATTCTGCATATTGTAGTGTTTGTATTCCCTTGCCCTCTTCAGATCTCAAAGAGAAAGCAGAGTGTTTTTCCCCTAGAAAAATAACAAGCATTTACAATGCAATGGTCTCGGCATTATTAAAGGTAGAGCTATTGGCATTGCTCATGAAATTTTTTTCTTTTTTTTTTAAACATAAATAAATGGTATTGTCATTTACAATGGCAATAGGTGAGCATTAGAGAGTATTCGCGGACACAGAGCACACACAGAGCCGCGCACACACACAGACAGAGCCACGCACACACACAGACAGAGCCACGCACACACAGAGAGCCACGCACACACACAGACAGAGCCACGCACACACACAGACAGAGCCACGCACACACACAGACAGAGCCACGCACACACACAGACAGAGCCACGCACACACAGACAGAGCCACGCACACACAGAGAGAGCCACGCACACACAGACAGAGCCACGCACACACAGACAGAGCCACGCACGCACACACAGACAGAGCCACGCACGCACACACAGACAGAGCCACGCACGCACACACACAGACAGCCACACACGCACACACAGACAGAGCCACGCACACACAGACAGACAGACAGCCACGCACACACAGACAGACAGCCACGCACACACAGACAGACAGCCACGCACACACAGAGCCCCGCACACAGAGCCCCCCCACACACACAGAGACACACACACAGAGGCACACACACAGCCACACACACAGAGCCACCCCCCAGACACACACACACACACACACACACACACACACAGAGTCCCACACACACACAGAGCACCTGCTTCCCATGACCATAAAACAAGCAGGTGTTGCACACGGCACCTTTTGTTTTTATTAAAATAAAAATCTGTTATTTGTGTAGCGCTTTTACGTCGAATGCGGAAAGGAACAGGAGTGGTGCCAATGCACTCGCAACCATGGAACATATGCAACAGGGAGGCTAAGTCTAAGGGGGCGTAAAATGCAAGTTTGTGAGCAGCGTGATCTGCATTACATAAATTACTCTCTTACAAGGGGGTTAGTTAAAGGCCTGCCCCTGCCCTTGAAGAATCCTCCATTCCTTCCCAAACAGACCACACACACCTAATAAATGAGCCCATCCTAGGAATATACACTAGTAAAGGAGCTCTTCCAGCGTGCCATGGTTTTTGTGCTTTTAATGTAAAGTTGTAATTGTGCCTTGTATGGAGATTAAGAAGAAGATGTGCAAAAATAACTAACAGAAGTAGGTCCCTCAACCACCTGAAATGTCCGCCATTAATTTAATTTGAAACAAGTTATATTGCGTGACGAGTAGTGGCTTCCAGCCCTGGTCGGGAGGGGGGGAGAGAGGGGCTGTGGGGGAGAATGCTGGAGGGCTAATGAATAACGCTTCCGCATGCCACCTGAGCTTAATAGCAGCACTCATTGTAAAACACTATTTATAATATGCAGGCTACAAGTTTAAAATCTGGCAAACGCATTGTTTCTTTATACTTGGCAATACGTATCATTATCAAAAGTGTATTGGCAAGGCTGCTCGATTTCTGTTCGATGTTGTGCGCTGCTTTTCCAATTGACAATGTTTTCACATGAAAGTTGAATTTCAAGCATTGGAGTCCTTTGTCATTTAGGCAACATTCTGCATTGGACGACTTGTCAAGGGTCGGGTCTTTATGGCTGCTTTTAGCTGTCATTCCATGTACATAAAGAAAGCCCACCCCTAAATTGTGCATCTCTTTGCTACTCCTGTGGGGTTCCATGTTTGCATCTTCAGCATGCTCTGTAGGGTGCCACAGGTTTACCTCGCCAGCACTGCCTGGAATGATCATCAGTAGTACTAGCGGGCATAAATACCCGGGTGACTTTACAGGCATTGTATAAACCGGCATTGCCATGTTCGTGCACCCAAGGATAGAAACAGCAGTGCAGAAGACTTCACGTTAGCAACACATATTCTTTGGTGCCAGGTGAAGATACTTAGTTACAGTGGAGTGGACAATGAGACAATGGGTCCTAACTCAAGAAGAAGAATTATCCTCCTACCCTCAGTTTTAGTAACCAATTGGCATAACTGAAGTTCAGTGCTTCGTCGACTCCCTGGGCCCCATTGTGACCCTACCTGCAGTGCTTATGATAGCTACACCCCTAAGCATGTGATGTCCACACTCACTTCGATTGTTTTTCACCTGCTCCTTTCCAAATGTGTGTCTATCACATGTGCTGCCTTCTCTCACTCTATTCCCTCTGCCCTCCTTCTTGCTTTCTCTCTCTTCTACCATCCCTCTCTTTTCTGCCTTCTTACTCCCTCCTGCCCTCCCTTTCCACCTCTCTTCTGCTCTCTTTCACCTTCTTGTCCTCCATCTCTCTCTTGTTCTCTCTCCTTCCTGTCCTCTCCTCCTCTAGCCCTCCTTCTCCTTCCTGCCCTCCCTCTCCTACCTGCCGCCCTCTCCTTTCTGCCCTCTCTCACACACTCCTACCTTCCCTCCTGCCCTCCCACTCCTTCTTGCCCTCCCTCTCCTTTCTGCCTCTTTTCCTTCCTGCCCTCCCTCTCTCTCCTGCCCTCTCTTCCTTTTGATCTCTCTTCCTTCTTCTTCCTTACTCCTGCTCTCCTTAACTTCTATATCTATCACTTCTTCTCTTGCACTCAGTCTCCATCTCTCTCCCTCTTGCCCTCTCTCTTTATCTACACTCTCTCCTTCTTGCCCTCTCTCTCCTGTCTTCTCTCACACTCCTGGCTTCACTAACATGCTAACATGCTTTATGAAATAACTTGTATTCTAATTCACTGTACATCTGCATCTAATTGCATTATAAATGCAATCCATATGTCTGTGTAAAGTAAAACACATCAACGTTTTACACATAATTCAAAGAAGTTAGAAAAGACCATTTGTCAAAAGCAATACCAAAAGCTCAAACTTTAACAAAGGCGAAACCATTGCATTGTAAATGCTTGTTTTTAATGCAGCCCGTTTTTCTTTAAAGGAAGACGGGATGCATAAAAAAAATGAAACTTTTTTGTTTCATTTTCTAAGAGCAGGCAGTAGTCCCTGGGACCACTGCCTGCTCTTAAAAAAATTGTTTGCACCCATTCACAAAGTGGAAGGGGCCCACAGGGGACCTTCCTGTTTGCAAATGGTTTACCACCCTTTTGAAAAGGGTGGTAAACTGCAAGGGTACATGCCATTTGCACTCGCTATTAGGAAGGGACGCCCTTGGCACACCCCTTCCTAATAGCGAGTCGCTAACCATATTTTGCGAGTTGCTAATAGGTTAACGACTCGCAAAATAGGGTTAGTACAGACCTTTTTTGCGGTTGCAAACGGGCAGAATTCCCCTTTGCGACCACAAAAAATGGTTGTTCATCTGGCCCAATATGTATCACACAGCTTTAATGACTTACAAAGCAATGGATGAATAATATTTAAGTTTTCAGGTGTATTGTAGAATGATGTCATCAGCCTCCAGCCCAGGGCGTAGCAAGTTGGAACTATATTTCCCTACAGAGTTTGAAAGAGTTGGTTAGATTTTTGTCTGAAAATCGGATGTGTGGTTTTACTTGACGTGACCACACTGCAAAAATATTGCACGATATATTTTCATTTGACTGCTTAGTACATTCTGCTTTCCAAAGGACATCAGTTGTTTAAAATACAGCCAACATTCCTGTCAAATACACAAGCAGCCAAAATCTCAACAGGTCACTGGGCTCTGCTCAACATGAGTTGCTGTCAAATTTTCCAAAGAGAGAACGGTATAAGCCAACGTTTCTGTCTCAAAAACAACACATATCTTTGAGAGATGCAAGTAAAAAGGGATTGAAATTCATTATTTGAAAGTCAGAGTTTCTTCCAGAAAGTGTTCAGGTGCCAGGCTCACAACACGATCTCAAGTTTTCGCCAAAGTGAGCTTTTATTATGTACATTTAATTTCTGAAATATGAGTAATGGAACTGTAACTCGGCGTGGGAGCAGGTATAATGCACATAAAGATCGGGGCTGGCTTCGGGTGAGAGGAAGCTGGCTTAACCTGCTGACCTGGGTTACCTAATCACCTTGGCCAGAAAATGAAAAGCTGAGAAGGTTCCTCCTACGGTAGCTGATAGGGTACACACTTAATCCTCGTATGAAACTAAATAGTACAATTATATATTGAATAAACTGGTTAAGTAGAGAAAACCAAAAAGTAGAAGAATGCTTAAGATGGCAACGCCTTAAAAATCTTCTCAAATTTAAATATAAGTTGTAAGCCAATGAGGAAAAAAATCACAATATCTTTACAGATGGCTTTACGTATTTAAAAAACGTGTACACGTCATATTTTGCTCACCTGATGCTCTTATATTGTTTTTTTGTGCATTATTTATTAAAAAGATATTTAAAAAAACAAAAAACGTGTACACATATTGTTTTGGCTTCTTATGTATTCACTCTACTTATCAAAAACAAGAAGTCAGCTTATATATTTTATTGCGTGGTATGTGCATCAAATGTTGTTAAACAGGGAGGCCACTTGATAAATATAGATTGAATTGCCAGAGAACCTATTTTGTAAGGAACATTCAAAGAACATTTATGGTTGTAACCAGTCACCCAAGAAGATGTGAAGGCTAGTTTTAGTTCCCAATCACATGTGTTGGGTTGCGGTGCAGAATACCTAGAAACTCGTTGTGGAATTGTGCAAAAGGGAAAATTCCTTGATCAGTTTATTATACATAAATAAAATCGTAGTGGACATGCCCTTAGAAAGGAATTCAGCTGTAATAGTTTTGGGATTCATTCTTTAGAACAAAGACACAATGAACACTGCTGTAGCCCTTATTTCTAGTTATAAAATAGAGCCTAATTTACAGTACAGAGTATGGATTGTACTCCAGCAGGCCGACAAAGTAAAATATTCTGTCGCCTGATGAAGTACCTGTACTCTGAATTTAGAGATGTCTGCCACCCCACAGGACATCTCTAGTCATTGACAGGAACCGCCATCATGGCCGTTCCTGTCAATGAGTTAAATGTTTGACAGATGGTACTATCAAAATGATGCCACCGTCCTCCAACTTTTCACTTGTTTTTGTTTTTTAAAACAGAAAATCCCAAAGTGGGATTTTGCTCGTAAATAAACAAAAACTAATGACCTCCACGCCAAGAGAGTTTTCTCCCATGGAGTGGGGATAATTTAAATGATTTTACGGTTCCTTGCCGCTATGTTTTTAGGGCAGATCTTGATTTTCTCGGCTAGGTAGTCAGTTATGCTCTAAAGAGCCTCTCGCTTCAATATTTTTGAAGAATGGCTGGACACTGTGGTGCAAAGGATTCATTTCAAAGTTGTTTTTATTTTTAAAATACTAAGGGCCTCATTTATGAGGTTTTGTCGTAGAAAAGCGCAGCCGGCCTCCCTGCTGCGCTTCCCTACGGCAAAAGAAAAGGGCAGGAATGTGCCATATCTATAAGATACGGCGCATTCCTGTCTTTTTCCCCCAGCGCCGGCGCACAATGGGCTGCCCTGCGCCAACACAGGCACCTTTGCACCATGGTGCAAGGGTGCCTGCGTTGTAGGGACGATTATTTTTTGTACAGGAAGGGAAACCTTTCTGTACAGAAATATTCACAAAAGGCTTTTTCCTCTTTTTATGTGTGCTGCAGAATGCAGCACACATAGAAAAAGGAAAAACGAGGAGAAATAAAGACATTTCTCTGAGGCGTAAGCTTTTGGCGCTGCCTCAGATTTACAATTTCTCGTAATTCTGGGGCAGTTTCAAAAGGCCATGGATGTTGCTGGGAATGCCCCCAGCAACACCCATTGCACGCCCCTTTAACGCAGAAAACTGTGTTAAAGGGACTGATATTTATCAGGCAGCATTAAGCCAAAAAAGTGGCTTGATTAATATCATGCAGGCTTCTGCGCCACGGAACATCACAAAAAGTGACTTTCCGGAGGCACAAGGGGCCTCATTTATGAGGCCCTCAGTATATGTTATTAATTGAAAGCTCAGTTGTGATGCGTTGGTGTGCCCCCCTGCTTGGTTAACCCTTTTTTCTCTTTAAAGTTTAGTGTTGGACAAATGTATCGGTACATAATAGAACACATTCAAATACATTGAATGCTAAATATAATGTTGTACTATGTAGCTAATATATTTTGTTTTTACATTGAAATATCTATTGTTTTCTTTGACAGCAACTTCTTACTTTCTGACTGAAAATCAAATTTATAAAAAAAGATGCAATATTTGTTACTTCCACTTCCCCTTGACCTTTTTAACTGTACTTACTACTTTCTCTAAAAAAAAAACCTCGTCCATGCAATGATGTGCTAGGCTTACATTTCAGCAAGTCACATATATACATAAATGCACCTCTTGAGGCAAAAAAACAATGGCACATCTTTAGCTTTGCATATGTATTTATTGTGAGTTTTATATAGCGCAGATTAGGTCAAAATGGGTGCCAGAGTGTTTCATTGATACAATAAACCTTGATAGGCGCTATATATAGTTCAACTAGGTATTAAAAACAGTTGGGTACAGGGCTATATACAACAGCATAAATGGATGTTGCAGACTATGGTTCAAATAAAATCAAGAACATGATCAAGTGTGGTTTTAATCGAGATTCTGAATTTTCAGGACTCTTGAATACCACCACACTCCTTGCCACCATCAGCAGACTCCCACTCCTCTGCTAGCATGCTGCACCTAGGCATATTACATCGCATCAAACTTTGACAGCCACAACTCACTTGTGCTGAGGTATGTCGTTGGGGGATACGCATGACTTGAAGGGTTTTCCCCAGTGGGACTTAATAGGAATCTCAACCCTGGGAGATTTTTTGGCAGTGAAACACCATTACAACATTTGCAGACCTGGTGTCAGAGTGCCAGATCGAGATCTATAGCTACTTACAATTGAGACAAGCCTTAGCTATCTGTGGGGAATGGCTTATTTGATTGGAAGAACACAGGCTCCTGGAGACTCATGTGGTACTAGAGAAACGAGGTACAGGGGTATATCACAACTTTACAAAACCATACTGAATAATACAGCTGACCAGTTTCAACAACTCCGGATGTCCAGGGAGGGAGACCTGGGTGTGTTGAAAGACAATGAAGGACTGAAACTAGAATGGCTCCCCGTGTGTAGGTGATCCCCATCCGCTTCAGACTCATCCAATTAAAATATGTTTACCATTGTTACAATTCAGCAAGGCTGTGGATCATGGTTAGGGCAGCCCACCTGGACTACCTTTGTATGGGGAGTCACCAAAGTACCTTTTATTATGTGATACCCAATTATCCAAAGGTATTGACAATCTATCAACAGAGAGTTGGGAAGTGTAGTGGATGGGGCCCTAAACTTAGACCTAATAAATTGTCCTTCAGGGGCTCATGGATGAATGTGGTGGCCACTGCAGCATCCGTTCTCTTATGGTGATGGGGTGTGTAGTTGCTAAAAGAGATACAGCATATCACTGGTGAGATGGTGAACTACCAACGGTTTCGGAGTGGACAAAAGGGAATGGATCAGAGCGCAAATTAGAAGAGTTGATGTAAATTATTAGAGGAATGAGTAGAACATATATTAAGAACAAAGATATGCAAAGCGTATGGTGGCTGTTTATTGCTTAGTTTTACTGTTGTCACGCTGCTGTGTCATTCCTTTTTGGTAGCACTACCACATGAGGGACTGTACCAAACACAAGTTTCTATTGTTTTACTGCCCATGCAATCTTGAAAATCAATGAAAAGAGTTTTAACCCCTTCCGTGCGGGGCATATTCCCCCGCTGCGCTGGGGGGCGGGGGGGCGCGCACAGCGCCCCGTGCTCATGACAAGCTCAGCTTGTCATGAGGCACAGTGCTCGTGTGCTCATGACGAGCTGAGCTCTTCATGACCACACCCGTTCCCGTGGAACGCTCAGCACAGCAGGGGAATTATCCCCGCGTGTGAGCGTTCCACGGCTCATGACGAGCTCAGCTCGTCATGAGCACCGGAGCGCCATGCCTCATGACGAGCTGAGCTCGTCATGAGCATGGAAAAGGTTAAAAAAGGAAGAGGGTTTGTTCTTATTGATGGTGCAATGCAATTCCACAGCCTGGGTTTACATCCTGAGAAGGCTTGCTCAAGGGTTCTTTTACTCTGACAGCGATGCTTCAAGTTTGGTCATGTTAGTCCTATGAAGACATTTTTGCTCCTAGGTAAGGCTAGTTTCTCAGAGAGAGATAAATTGGGAACTTTAAATGAAGAGATTCATGGATAATTCATGCAAATTCCAGAATCCATTTTGCTTCAATCTGTAGCCAGTGTAGTGTAGTCAAGATGGGAGTGATGTGATTGTACTTCCTGGATCCCAATACTAATCTGGGCGGCAGACAAAAGAGCTTCTTTTAGTGAAGATAAGTAGACATTGGGGATCCTTCTCAGTAAGGGGCTACCATATTCTTATTTTGCCAGGACCAGATTGTATCACATGCTTTAAATCAAGTGACCCTTGACCCTGCTCGGAGGTCGGATCGCTCCCCCTGTGCACGGCTCCCCCTGGGCACCCGTGACTCTTGCCCCGCTGCTGCCGGGAGTTCGCCGCTGGTGTGCTCTTGTGCTGCCTGCATTGTAGTTTGTTGTTGACTATTTTGTACTTTATTTTTTGTTTTGGGCTCTTAAATGCCCCTTGCCCCTTGCTCTCTGTATCCCCCGCTCCCTGCTTCCCGCCACTGCACCCCTGCAGCCCGCCCCCTTTTGCCTTCTGTGTCCCGTCCCTCAATGCCCATTGGCCTCCCCGCTCCTGCCTCCCAGCTGCTCGTCCCTCCCACTTGGCCTTTCATGGAGGACGCCGTGCGGCAGTGAGTGTGACCCTTGACCCTGCTCGCAGGTCGGGTCGCTCCCCCGCCGCACGCCTCTCCCTGTGCGCCCGTGACTCTTGCCCCGCTGCTGCCGCTGCCGGGAGTTCGCCGCTGGTGTGCTCTTGTGCTGCCTGCATTGTGGTTTGTTGTTGACTGTTTTGTACTTTATTTTTTGTTTTGTATTCTGTTTTGGGCTCTTAAACGCCCCTTGCCCCTTGCTCTCTGTACCCCCCTGCTCCCCGCTTCCCGCCGCTGCAACCCTGTGGCCCCGCCCCCTTTTGCCTTCTGTGTCCCGTCCCTCAACGCCCATTGGCCGTCCCGCTCCCGCCTCCCAGCTGCTCCTCCCTCCCACTTGGCCTTTTATGGAGGACGCCACGCAGCAGTGAGTGTGCCCCTTGACCCTGCTCGCAGGTCGGGTCGCTCCCCCGCCGCACGGCTCTCCCTGTGCGCCCGTGACTCTTGCCCCGCTGCTGCCGCTGCCGGGAGTTCACTGCTGGTGTGCTCTTGTGCTGCCTGCATTGTGGTTAGTTGTTGACTGTTTTGTACTTTATTTTTTGTTTTGTATTCTGTTTTGGGCTCTTAAATGCTCCTTGCTCTCTGTACCCCCCGCTCCCCGCTTCCCGCCGCTGCACCCCTGCGGCCCCGCCCCCTTTTTCCTTCTGTGTCCCGTCCCTCAACGCCCATTGGCCGCCCCACTCCCGCCTCCCAGCTGCTCCTCCCTCCCACTTCGCCTTTTATGGAGGACGCCGCGCGGAAGCGCAGCGGACGCGCGCAGCGGGCGCGCTGATTGCGTACTGAAGACAAACCCGTCTGTGCCCGTCCGCGCCTGGACCGTGCCCAGCGCCAGATCCCCTGGATCCCGCGCCCCCCGCAACGCCAGACTCCGATATGCCGCCAACACCCTCCTCGCTCTCAACACCGGCCGGGACCACCGCTGCTTCCCGGCTGCCCGGAAACGCACCCACGGACCCTTCTCCTGCCACACCTGCAGCTTCTCCTGTGACAGAACCACCAAGCCTCCAAGGACCGGATCCAACCACCTCCGCTGCATACTCCTCAACACCCGCTCCGCACGCAAACATGCCGTCGAGCTATGGGACCTACTCGACACAACAGCCCCAGACGTAGCATTCCTGACCGAGACCTGGTGGAACGAATCCTCGGCACCGGACATCGCCATAGCCATCCCAGACGGCTACAAGATCACCCGCAGGGATCGCGCCAACGGAATCGGGCGAGGAAGAGCCATCGTCCACAAGTCCACACTCCAAGTCCACACCCTCACAGACGACTCACTCAACTTCGCCGAACACCTTCACTTCCTTATCCACACCGAACCCCAACACCATTCTCAGAGGAACACTCGTCTACAGACCTCCCGGACCCTGGGTCCTGTTCAGCGACTCCATCGCCGACCTCGCCAGCACCCACGCACTCGCCTCCAGGGACTACATCCTCCTCGGGGACCTGAACTACCACCTCGAGAACAACAACAACACCAACTCCACCACCCTGATCGACAACCTCGCCAACTCTGGCCTCCGGCGACTCGTCACCGAACCCACCCACTCCGCCGGTCACACGCTCGACCCCATGGTGGGATTACCCAGATTTTGCCCTACTGCTAACACCCTGCGTACGCGGCATTGGCTTCCAATTGCGCAGAGGATCCGGTTCAAGGTCCTCTGTGTAGCCTACAAAATTCTCAAGGGATCCCCTGCTACGATCCTTTCCAATCTACTGTCCCACTATGTTCCGGTCCGGGCTTTAAGATCTTCCGACCTAGAACTGGCGGTCGTCCCCCGCTTTAAGCGTAGCAGGGCAGGCGGACGCTCTTTTCAAGTTTGTGCCGCAGTGTTGTGGAACTCCCTTCCCCCGGCGATTCGCGCCCTCAGGGACCTGCTCTCTTTCCGTCGAGCAGTAAAAACTTTATTGTTTCCTTAAATTTACCCCCGTTCTGTTCTGTCCAGTTGTGTTGTGTTGCTACCTTGTCGGGCGCCAGGACGCTCCTTTGCTGGAGCATCTGTGCGCCAAATAAATGAACCTAACATAACATAACATAACATAACATCTTCTCCAAAAGCACCCACGTCGCCTTCAACCACACCACCTAACTCCACTGGACCGACCACCGCTGCATCCACTTCACATTCAAGAAAGAAACCACGCACCACCACACCCAACAGCTACCTCGCCGCTGCTGGGGAAAAATCACCGAGAACCAACTGACCACCGCCCTCGCCTGGACCCTCCAACCGACCCCACTGGCCCAGACACGGCCGCCCGAAACCTCAGACAGTGGATCAAAGACTGCGCCAACACTCTCGCCCCGGTAAAGAAGCCCTCCATCAACCACTCCAGCAAGGAAGCCGCCTGGTTCACCGAAGAACTCCAGACCTCCAAACACACATGCCGGATGCTAGAAAAGAAATGGCTCCAAGACCGCAAGTCAGACAACCACGCTGCCCACAAAGACGCCATTCGCAGACACTACCAACTCATCAGAACAACCAAGAGATCCTCCTTCAAAACCCACCTGGACAACAACGTACACGATTGCAAAGAGCTCTTCAGCATCGTGAAGGAACTCTCCAACCCCAACGTCAACACCAACTACATCCCGCCCTCCCAAGGACTGTGCGACTCACTGGCCACCTTCTTCCACCGCAAGATCATCGACATCCACGACAATTTCAATGTACCGCCAGCCCCGACCACGACAGACCCCACCCCGAACGCCACCTGCACCAACCAGCTGACCTCCTGGGCCCACGTCAACGATGACGAGACACAAAATATCATGAACTCCATCCACTCCGGATCGCCAGCAGACCCCTGCCCACACCACATGTTCAACAAAGCAGACGCCACCATCGCACCCCAACTACGAAAGGTTATCAACATCTCCTTTGACTCAGCGACATTCCCGGAAGGCTGGAAGCACGCCGAAATTAACGCCCTCCTCAAGAAGCCCACGGCGGACCCCAAGGACCTCAAGAACTTCCGCCCCATCTCCCTGCTCCCCTTCCCGGCGAAGGTCATTGAGAAAATCGCCAGCATACAACTGACCCGCCACCTCGAGGACAACAACATCCTACACCCGTCGCAATCCGGATTCAGACGGAACCACAGCACCGAGACAGCCCTCATTGCCGCCACACACAACATCCGACGCCAACTAGACAACGGCGAAACCTCAGCCCTTATCCTCCTGGACCTGTCAGCCACCTTCGACACGGTCTGCCACCACACACTAAGAACACGCCTCCAAGAAGCCGGAATTCGGGAGAAAGCCCTGGACTGGACCACTTCTTTCCTCTCTCGCAGAACCCATAGTGTCCGCCTCCCACCCTACCGATCCGAAGCAACCAACCTCATCTGCGGCGTCCCCCAGGGCTCATCCCTCAGCCCGACGCTGTTCAACATCTACATGGCCCCCCTCGCACAAGTGCCCGCCAACACAACCTGAACATCATCTTCTACGCCGACGACACCCAGCTCATCCTCTCCCTTACCAAGGACACGCATACCGCCAAAACCAACCTCCACGAGGGTATGAAGGCCGTCGCCGAGTGGATGAGGAGCAACCGCTTGAAGCTGAACTCGGAAAAGACGGAGGTCCCCATCCTCGGCCCTACCCCGTCTGCCTGGGCCGACTCCTGGTGGCCGACAACACTAGGAACAGCACCGACGCCTGCGGACCAGCCTCCCTGAACATCAGACTCAACTTCTACACCCCCGCCCGCCAGCTCCGCTCTGCCAGCCTCGCAGGGATCGCGCCAACGGAATCGGGCGAGGAAGAGCCATCGTCCACAAGTCCACACTCCAAGTCCACACCCTCACAGACGACTCACTCAACTTCGCCGAACACCTTCACTTCCTTATCCACACCGAACCCCAACACCATTCTCAGAGGAACACTCGTCTACAGACCTCCCGGACCCTGGGTCCTGTTCAGCGACTCCATCGCCGACCTCGCCAGCACCCACGCACTCGCCTCCAGGGACTACATCCTCCTCGGGGACCTGAACTACCACCTTGAGAACAACAACAACACCAACTCCACCACCCTGATCGACAACCTCGCCAACTCTGGCCTCCGGCGACTCGTCACCGAACCCACCCACGCCGCCGGTCACACGCTCGACCCCATGGTGGGATTACCCAGATTTTGCCCTACTGCTAACACCCTGCGTACGCGGCATTGGCTTCCAATTGCGCAGAGGATCCGGTTCAAGGTCCTCTGTGTAGCCTACAAAATTCTCAAGGGATCCCCTGCTACGATCCTTTCCAATCTACTGTCCCACTATGTTCCGGTCCGGGCTTTAAGATCTTCCGACCTAGAACTGGCGGTCGTCCCCCGCTTTAAGCGTAGCAGGGCAGGCGGACGCTCTTTTCAAGTTTGTGCCGCAGTGTTGTGGAACTCCCTTCCCCCGGCGATTCGCGCCCTCAGGGACCTGCTCTCTTTCCGTCGAGCAGTAAAAACTTTATTGTTTCCTGAAATTTACCCCCGTTCTGTTCTGTCCAGTTGTGTTGTGTTGCTACCTTGTCGGGCGCCAGGACGCTCCTTTGCTGGAGCATCTGTGCGCCAAATAAATGAACCTAACATAACATAACATAACATAACATCTTCTCCAAAAGCACCCACGTCGCCTTCAACCACACCACCTAACTCCACTGGACCGACCACCGCTGCATCCACTTCACATTCAAGAAAGAAACCACGCACCACCACACCCAACAGCTACCTCGCCGCTGCTGGGGAAAAATCACCGAGAACCAACTGACCACCGCCCTCGCCTGGACCCTCCAACCGACCCCACTGGCCCAGACACGGCCGCCCGAAACCTCAGACAGTGGATCAAAGACTGCGCCAACACTCTCGCCCCGGTAAAGAAGCCCTCCATCAACCACTCCAGCAAGGAAGCCGCCTGGTTCACCGAAGAACTCCAGACCTCCAAACACACATGCCGGATGCTAGAAAAGAAATGGCTCCAAGACCGCAAGTCAGACAACCACGCTGCCCACAAAGACGCCATTCGCAGACACTACCAACTCATCAGAACAACCAAGAGATCCTCCTTCAAAACCCACCTGGACAACAACGTACACGATTGCAAAGAGCTCTTCAGCATCGTGAAGGAACTCTCCAACCCCAACGTCAACACCAACTACATCCCGCCCTCCCAAGGACTGTGCGACTCACTGGCCACCTTCTTCCACCGCAAGATCATCGACATCCACGACAATTTCAATGTACCGCCAGCCCCGACCACGACAGACCCCACCCCGAACGCCACCTGCACCAACCAGCTGACCTCCTGGGCCCACGTCAACGATGACGAGACACAAAATATCATGAACTCCATCCACTCCGGATCGCCAGCAGACCCCTGCCCACACCACATGTTCAACAAAGCAGACGCCACCATCGCACCCCAACTACGAAAGGTTATCAACATCTCCTTTGACTCAGCGACATTCCCGGAAGGCTGGAAGCACGCCGAAATTAACGCCCTCCTCAAGAAGCCCACGGCGGACCCCAAGGACCTCAAGAACTTCCGCCCCATCTCCCTGCTCCCCTTCCCGGCGAAGGTCATTGAGAAAATCGTCAGCATACAACTGACCCGCCACCTCGAGGACAACAACATCCTACACCCGTCGCAATCCGGATTCAGACGGAACCACAGCACCGAGACAGCCCTCATTGCCGCCACACACAACATCCGACGCCAACTAGACAACGGCGAAACCTCAGCCCTTATCCTCCTGGACCTGTCAGCCACCTTCGACACGGTCTGCCACCACACACTAAGAACACGCCTCCAAGAAGCCGGAATTCGGGAGAAAGCCCTGGACTGGACCACTTCTTTCCTCTCTCGCAGAACCCATAGTGTCCGCCTCCCACCCTACCGATCCGAAGCAACCAACCTCATCTGCGGCGTCCCCCAGGGCTCATCCCTCAGCCCGACGCTGTTCAACATCTACATGGCCCCCCTCGCACAAGTGCCCGCCAACACAACCTGAACATCATCTTCTACGCCGACGACACCCAGCTCATCCTCTCCCTTACCAAGGACACGCATACCGCCAAAACCAACCTCCACGAGGGTATGAAGGCCGTCGCCGAGTGGATGAGGAGCAACCGCTTGAATCTGAACTCGGACAAGACGGAGGTCCCCATCCTCGGCCCTACCCCGTCTGCCTGGGACGACTCCTGGTGGCCGACAACACTAGGAACAGCACCGACGCCTGCGGACCACGCACGCAACTTGAGATTCATCCTAGACTCCTCCCTCTCCATGTCCAAGCAGGTCAGCGCCGTCTCCTCCTCCTGCTACAACACCCTCCGCATGCTTCGCAGGATCTACAAGTGGATCCCGATGGAAACCAGAAGAACGGTGACCCAAGCCCTCGTCAGCAACCGGCTGAACTACGGCAACGCACTCTACGCAGGAATCCCGACCAAACACCTACAGCGACTACAACGCATCCAGAACGCCTCGGCCCATCTGATCCTCCACCTTCCCCGACGCAGCCACATCACCCCCCACCTCAGAGACCTTCACTAGCTTCCCATCAACAAGAGGATCCCCTTCAAGCTCCTCACCCACGCACACAAAGCACTCCACGACTCCGGACCAGCCTCCCTGAACATCAGACTCAACTTCTACACCCCCGCCCGCCAGCTCCGCTCTGCCAGCCTCGCCCTCGCCACCGTCCCACGAATCCACCGTACCACCTCCGGAGGCAGATCCTTCTCCTTCCTCGCTGCCAAGACCTGGAACACCCTCCCCACCCACCTGCGGCAGAGCCAGGACCTGCTCACCTTCAGGAAGCTCCTCAAGACCTGGCTCTTCGAGCAGTAGCAGCAGCCACCCCCCCAAAACCCACACCCCCCCTCAGTGCTTCGAGACTCTCATGGGTGAGTAGTGCGCTTTACAAGTTCTGCGATTGATTGATTAAATGTTCGGGCAGGAGAAGGTGTTTCACTCTGAGCAGGGGTTTGATTTGGAGTTGAACTCCTTTAGCTACTCAGTTGTGTGGGGGTGAAGATTCATGTTCTTTTCAAGGTAAATACCTAGAGATTATGTGCAGACACAGTAATGGGCTGGCAGTTGAGAATGTCGGGGGGCTTTAAGAAGGGTTGTACAGCTGTAGAGCTGTTGGGGGAGAGATCAATAAAAATTCAGTTTATGTGGTTCAGGTTGAGGTGATGATGGGACATCCAGGATTATACATTTTTAAGAGTCTGAGTGGGATACCCTAATTCTTATATACATGTGGCGACTTACAGTACAGCTGGGTGTTGTCTGCATAGAACAGTTAAGAGATGCTAGAGTTGTTAAGGAGGCCACCAAATGGTTCCACAAGAAGGTTGAAGAGAGTGGGTGATTGAAGTGAAATAGGTTTAGAGGTGCCATTTAGAATTGTTATGGGTTAGAAGTTGTTGCCCATACATGAAGTGAACCAATCGAGAACTGTACCTTTGAACTCCATTTTATCTTCCGGAAGTTTGAGAAGAGAGCGATGGTTACTGTGTCAAACACTTAAGAGAGACAAGGAGGGTGAGTTGTAGGAGTCAATGTTGTCCTCAAAAGAAATGAGCAGGGCCAACCCCCTTCCATTTGGAACGTTTCAGTTACTGTTAACTATTTTCCTTCATTTTGCTATTAGCTGTTAGTTAAAGGGGAAGCAAAAGTCCTTGGAGAGACGTTCTAAAGATGCCCCTGGAACTACTATGGATTGGTTTCTACATAGAGCAATTGGAGTTATCAATAAAAAAATTGAGCTAGCCGAACTTCATTTGTCACTCTCTTCCCCTTCTTTTGCATACCATTGTGCATCTTTGGCCTCACCAGCTGCACTAGAGTTATAGTTAATTTCTTGGACTTTGCTGCTGGTGACCTTTTGTGAAGTCGGAGGAGTCACAACCTCAATCCCAATCATGAGGTGATGCAACTAGGGGTCCAGTGGGAAAAATGAAAAGAGCTGAAGCAGGAACCATATGAAAGAGGCTGTGTGCTTCCCCCTCTTCCCTTTGTAGGGCCACAGAGGTAGTGGAAAACAACAAATTAATGGACTCAATGAGGATCTATGAAACAAAGTTATGGACTTCTTGTTGGGCAAGCTAGAACCAATCTATGAACTTTTGGGAGCTATTGAACTAGAGTTACTTAAGATGAGCACACTTTCTGCCATGCAGCAGCTGGTGGTGGCGCCTTCACATATTGTGGAGCCCACTCGTATCCCCCTCCTACTGTTTCAGAGTCCATTCCCACTGAGTCGGCAGGAAGTCATCCTCTAATTACCATGACAGTGAACAGATCCAGTATGGCCCCATGCGAGCAGGAGAGTGTGGATATATTATCATTTGATGGATCAAGGGGAGGTGGGGGGGAGAAGGGGAGTATGTGGGGGTGTCTAAGCATGAGGGCTGTTCAGGGTAATGAGTCAAAACCAATATCGATGAATTTTCCCCCTGATGCCTGCTCATATGTGATTGTGTTGTCAAACATGCCCTGTCTAGCTACTGGTTCAGATGAGTCCTTTCCCCAATAGAAGAACAAGGTCTTACGCTGGCTGCATATTTATGCTGGTCTATCTTCTTCAGATACATCCAACATTTCGATGGTCAGAAGGATGGGATGGGATGGGTAGACCCTTTGACAAAAACCTTTGAAGGTGATGGCATCATTGATAGTTTTAGGTTTTCTAACATTGCGGGGGAAAAAATTGGCCAACCTCCCTCAACCAGGTGGGTTAGGATCTACCATCTTTCTCCTCCCACTGGGCTTCTTTTATCGCCATTTGAGGGATGGGTATGTGACTGTGCCAACAATTCTTTGATTGAGACCATTGGGTACTAGGTTGGGTAGAACTGGCTCTTATTTGAATAACCCTGTCCCAGCAGAAGTTCTCTCTCTCCTCTCCCTGGTGCATTGACTACTGTAAAGAAAATACTCCTGTTTCTTCATCCATTACTTCATCTTGGGAGGTTGCCAGATCTTGGACCAGGCAGTGTCTCTTAGCCTCTCTGCTTTAGAAACTGAGGTACATTTGTTGTTCTTTTGTGCCTTGTATGCCAAAGCTAGGAGAAAGTGGATAATTCCATGTTGTCGAACCCTGAGTTTGATGGAAAGAGGACAAGCACTTAGGATTTGTAAAAGTGACACTATGTGTTTCAAATTGTTAACTACTGATGTGTTTTTATTCTGTATTGTTTTTATGCCTTGATTTTGATATGCTGCTTTGATGATGAAATTGTATTTCGTTGTATTAAATAAGTTTAGATTTGGACTTGCTTTAGTTTTAACTGGTTATCAGGGACATAGTGTTTAGAAATTGATTGGTTGTTTTTTCTGCTCCATAGGAGGTTGGCATATGAAAAAATGATGTGGAAATGTTGGTATGAGGGTTCATTCTTTTGCTATTGGTGAGTCTCTGACCCACTGCTTGGGATACTTAGCTTGGCCTTTGGTAATCATTTTAGAAGAAGAGAGTGAGAATGGATTAAGGAAGTGGTCAGAGCAGTCAACCTGGATGGGGAGCACCAGTCTGGTTAGCTTGTATTCAGCAATCACAAGGTCAAGCAGTGGGTCTTTTTCTTTAATAGGAACGATGGGGAATTGGGAGAAGTCATTATTTTGGAGGAAGGCGGTCAGCTGAGAGACGCAAGAGCTATTATTTACTTCCCAGTGCATGTTAAGTTGCTGAAGATCTGATTTGCTAAAGAGGAATGTTTCACGAGGATATGTTTGGTGATGCATTCTACAAAGGAATGATTATCTCCGGGTGGGTGATATATTAGATGGAACTTAGTTGGGTTGGTGTCTGTCAATTCGATTTCCATCGTGAGGCATTAAAAGAGTGTGTAAGCTGTTCTGCTTGGTTGTGTTGCACGGGATAGAGTTTTTGTGGATAATGGCAATTCCACCTCCTGTTTTCTTTATTCTGTCCAGATGAATGATTGAGCCAGGAGGAACCAGGAAGTCCATTTGTGAGGCTTCCTTTAACCAGGTCTCTGTGAGGAATAGGAGGCCAAGTTACTCAGTTGTGATAAGCTCTGATATTTCAATTTTGTGTCTAGACTCTTAAGTGCATTTGTGCAGAAAGCATTTAAGTGATTATTGAATGTGGTAAATAGGTGATAAGGGATGAATTTTGATGAGGTTGTTCTCGCTGCTTCTTCTGTTTAGGGATGGACTGCTAATCTGAGGTGGTAGGTATGTTATATGAAAAACACATAGGAGGGTTAAAAGACAACCGAGCATGTCTTCCTAATCTGATGACTACAACACAATGAGAGCTTGTGGCCAGTTAATGAAGGAGATGATAACCTGTCTGTGATTTGTCAATCTAGTAATCTTAAAGATGGTAGAACTAACCCACTCTAAGGTGGCATGCTTCATCATCTTTCCGCACCTTACACTAACTTCACATGTGCTGTTGATGTAAGCTACAGCCCTCAATGGAGGCAAATTCGATCCCATTCATAAAGTCAACATATCTCTGCCTAAATCATACCCTCAGATGCATTAGAGGCAGGTTATCTTCTCTTCCATTAACTGTCTACAATCTCTCATAGTGTTGCATTGATTAGATATGTTATAAGCCAGATGGCCATGGTTCGCGAATGGTCTGGAGGTTTGAATCATAATTTTGCCATTTTTGGACAGTGTATTTGTCGCTTATCAATAAAGGAAATTGATGGAATTAGATGAAACTTTCTTGCCATATGGAACTTTTGATATGTGGGAAACAGGAAGGGTGGAGGTGAAAGTCTTCAATGTCAGAGGAAAAGAATATGAGGTCTGTTTTATGTATGCTTCTTCTGGTGGTGTGTTTTCGTCAGAGATGAGGATTTAATTTCCATATATGATCAACAAGAAAATGGCGATGCATGTGGGATCCTATTTGCCTTTCCATAGATAACCACAAAGGAAAAGGCTGTGTTCATTAATCCCAACAAAATTAGAATTCCTGCTTCACTTTCTAAATTTGATGTGCAAGAAAATGGATACCTCTGGTATGAGGGTGAAGTCCTATTTTTCTTTCCTTTAGTAACCAGCAGGGAAATGTCTGTATCCAGGAATCCTATTGAAATGTGGAGTCATTCATTAGATCAACAAGTGTTGGGCTGTGCATCTCAGGAGTGATGGAGTTGGTGCTGTATTTCATCTCAGAAAAGCAGTGCCCCCATTCCTCAAAAGAGAGCAACACCAATGTAAAGGGGCAAGGACAAACAGTCCCAGGCTCCAGATCTTCAGTCATAGCACCTGAGCGTCAAACTGTGACTGGACTACCTTCTGGATATGGTAACCCCTTGAAACCCGTTTTCAGCAATAGAAACAGGAGCCAGGGTGAGAGAAGCAATGTTACAGAGTAGCAAGAAAGTATCCACACTCCTGCAGAGTGAGCTGCCAGAGACAGCTTCAAGATTGAAGGCCCCCTGCAACAGGAGCCTCCCTAACCAGGCTGAAGTACACTTGCCAAGGATGCAGAAGTACCAGCCAGAACCACCACGGCTAGAGGTTTCCCCAACCCCGCAAGACCAGGGCGGGAACCGAAGAAGCAGGGAGACTGAGTTGACGTGTAGTCATTGATGGTGCACTGATTCACCACACACTATGGAGTCAAGAAAAAGGGCCAAAGGAAAGCTTCTGCAGTGCTATGCCAACCAGAGGTAAGCTACAGGTAGTTAGGGTTGCACAGGGTGTTCCTTCCCTGGGTAGGATGTAATATGAACGTTGAATATGGTAAAAAACATCTATAATGCTCCTAAGGCCAGAATATTATTCAATGGGGAGCTAACTGATCAACTGTTAATACAGAGAGGTACGTGCCAGGGATGCCCCCTATCCCCGCTGTTATTCAATTTATATATGGAACCAGCAGCAGAATGTCTTAGGAATCATCTAGCCATTGCCCCTTTCTCACACCAAGGTTGGCATAAAAAAAGTAGCACTATATGCAGATGACCTAATGATATTTACCTCTCATCTTAAAGAATCCCTTGAAGCAACGGAAGAGACTCTAACTAAATTTGGGAAAATCTCGGGTTATCAAATTAACAAATCTAAAACAGAGACTATGACCTGGAACGAAGACTTCTTGAGCCCATATAACAAAGAAAAAATCAGATACCTGGGTATTGACCTGGTTAAAGATCTAGATAAGGTTCCACAGATTAATCTTCATAGAGTCCAGGTTGAAGTTAAAAGATTGCTGAAAGTATGGAGTGGCTTGCCGTTGTCTATACTGGGTAAATCAAACATTCTTAAAATGTCAGTCCTACCGAAGTTTACGTTCATCCTCGGAGCCATTCCGCTCGAGTTCAATAGGGAGTCTATTAAGAAAATCCAGGGAGAGTTATCAAGTTTTATTTGGTCATCGAAGAAACCCAGAATTGTATGGACTAAAATAAGGAGAAGAAAAAACCAGGGTGGGTTAGCCACCCCAGACATTTTAGAATACTGTAGAGCATTCCAATTTAAAAATAATAGAATCTTGTTCGGCTCATATGAAAATTACCCATTATATATGCAGATATAACAAATAACACCAGTCACTTCCTTTTTAAATTCAGTCACCCGAAATTTTTCAAAAAAGTTAAACTGAAGACTCTAAAAGCAGCTGTAAAATCATGGTATTGCATCAGGTCTACTGTGAATATCCCCCTTTACAGCGATAAAGCTCCTATTTGGGACTCACCTAGTACCCCGGAATGTCTTAAAGACTCTTTGTCGCTCCCCCTAAAATCAGCAGGAATTGCAGTATGGGGGCAATTACTATATCAGAATAAAATCTTAGACTGAGAAATATTAAATGAAATCACAAACTCTTCTCTAGCTAAGTTTAAACATTATCAACTCTTAAGTTGGGCAAAATCAGTTAAGGAAAATAAACAGGAAATACAACCCTAGAAAGCAAAATGTTAGAGAAGCCTTTCAAGAAAGAGGTATCATTCTGGTACTGGGCCCTCATAACATCAGACCTCTTATGGCAAGTATCTATGAGCAAATGCTGGTCAATAGTAACTTCTGCGGCATTAAAAAGAAACCACTTATATACAACCCACAGGGCTTATTGGACGCCGCAAAAACTATCAAAATTTAGCGGATCTGTGGTGAAGTCCTGCCCGAAATGCGGTTTACTGAAGGCCAATGACCTGCATATGTTCTGGCAGTGCCCCCATCTCGAGGATTTCTGGAAGGCGGTGGGTAAGACCATAGAAGAGGTTTTGAGAAAACAGCTAACAGTGAGTATGGATTTGGTCCTTTTCGGGGTGTCCGGGTCTCCATCAGCAGACAGACTAACAAAACGGGAAGAAAATCTGGTGTTTCTTTTAATTTTATTAGCCAGAAGAGAGATATGTGTAAAATGGATCACACCAATAGCTCCGTTACAGGAGGAGTGGCTCTCTTCAGTGCTTAGAATCTATAATTTAGGTAAAAAAAAGAAACCATTTTCAAAAAAATTTAGCTTTTGGGAACTGTGGGAAAATCATTTTCGGGGTATATAAGTTTTGAATGTCTGATGGTTTATTGTGTTCTTCCTCCTGTTTTTATTTTCTTTACAAGTACGTCCTATGATTAAGTGCAAGCAACACTTAATAGGATTGAAGGCCTATTAGAGTAGCCATGATGTTCTAGCTCAACCCACCCCGAAATACAACCTTCTACAATAGTAACTGGAAGTAAAGGGTCCCCTAATTTTTTTCCCGTATAGTTCACACACGGTGACAGGTACAGGACACGTTTCGAAGGGAAAAGGGGGTAACCCTGATAACTCCTTACTATAAGTGATGCACAATGAGGACTAAAAAAATATATATATATATATGAACGTTACAAATATTTTCAGATTGTATTCCAGGCTCACAGAGCTTCCTGCAGGCAGGCTTTTTGCCTGTTGATATTTTTGCTGATGCAGGATGATCACGTTGATGGCAGCAGATTCGGCTGCTTTATTTCCTGGATCATAACGTTAGAGGTAAAAGAAGTTTTGGGAATCAGGAATTAGGTGGAGTAAATCTATGAAGATATTTATATACGGCAGCAACAGTAGGGGTGAATTGCATTCAACTCATGCACAAGCTCACTGAGAATAAATGAGCAGATGCAATAGTGGTAGAAAAAGCAGGGTGAAACACGGCTGTCGTCAAACAGTTCTTGGGTGCAACCAAACTACGATCTTTACTTATTTATAATGATATTTTGTCTGTACCACCGGTAACAGGGGCAGCAGGGTATGATCTGACCATGGGAAAGTGTCTATATAGCTGACATTGACTTTCAACAATAGAAATAAGCACCCAAATATGCTATGACAACCAAGGGTTTACTGATTTAAAGATAAAGGGAATCCACTTGCACTGTCCTCATTTGAGCGGTGATTCATTTTTTTTATAACTCTGTTTTTTGATTGCCATGACTGTCACTATTTTTCCTTGAGATGTTTCACAGATCAGTCCAACAGTACACTTGGGCTCCGATTGACTAAAGTTATGGGCCAGTGTTAATATAACACAGCACCCTGTGAAGCAGCTCAATCATTTGTTTTGGCCAACTTTCTGAAGCAAAATGTTATTTGTGTTGCACTTGGTTGATAGCACAGAGCTTAAACGACTCTTCAGCAAAATGCCCACGTAATGCATCTCATCTCAATACAAGTCATCCAACATATTACAAAGTAGCGCTTTTGCTAATTGCCTCAATAAATAGCACGTAGGGGAAACAGGGGCAAGCACATCACCTTAGCAAGGAGGCAAAATACTCCTATAAATGAGGAAGATGGAGCTCCTCATCCACAGACACATGCAACACCATGTGAAAAGAACTATGGACAATACAAGAAGATGGGATGGAAACACAAAGAAAACAATAATAAGACACGGGTAACACTGTTTGACAAACATGGGGAAGAAATGAAACAAAAATTCAGTTTTAGCAGTCGTCTCATTTTGCACATTCTTAAAAACAAAACTGGACACTCATGTGAGCCTCATTTGAGGTTTCGTGTAATTCCTGCACACAAAGTTTATTGCAGGTCCCCTCAATTGGTGCATTCCGTAGACATGTGCTGGAGTGGTTGGGATTTCATAAAATTCCTTCTTAGTTTTCTTGCCACATATTCAGAAGCCCATCATTTCTCTAGCATCTCAATATCTCCTAATCTTGGACTAACTGCTACAAGTTAAATCACTATTCTATGCCATTGTCAAGTTCCCAAATATCCTAGGCACATTAGGTAGCACACATGGTTGGTTCCTCCAGCTCAGACTGAATACTTGTACAGAAACAGGAAGCACAGTTAACTCCATCAAAGTTCACGCAATGTGTGATGCTAAGTACTGTTTTACTAATGTGGTTGTCGATAACACTGGAAGCACATAGGAGTCATATATCTACTGTTACTGCCCAATCAAGTAACAATGTGAGAGTTGCATGTTTGGAAATGGAATTTTATTTTAGCATGGCACTTGGATACATTGTAATGTTTACAAATTGTACAACACAGCTGTGTGAATGTTATGGTGTAGACCATAAATTAGAAACAGTAAGCTGTGTTTAAAAAATCTTTTGGTTCACTGTGGTGTCACTAACATTATATAATAATATATTTCTATCATTATAAGGGATTATGTAAGGGATTACAGATAGGCTGACAACTTTGGCTCATTACACTAATAGCCAACACAAAGACATGCAGCGAGGAAGCATTCAAAGCCTCACACTGTGAAACAAGAGGTATAATTAAACATTGATTTGGCATATTAAAATTAGGATTCAAATTTTTGGACTTCACTAGATATATGTGTCTCTACAGTCCCTCAATAGTGTGCCATATGATACTTGCTTATTGCGTATTTCATAACACAGTGGTATGTTGTGAAACATCACTGGATGACTTTTCTTTAGATGTTGAAGTAACATAAGATGAAGAGGGGAAACTAAACTCTACAGAGGAGCATAGCTCAACTATTGGGTGTAGGAGGAGAGCTGACATTATCAATAATTATTTTACTTGAATGTCATATATCATGCCCAGCATTTATTTTTATGTATAGAAAACACAATCACTTTTCATGGTTACTCTTCTACACTCAGAAGTATGATTAATGAAATATAACTGCTCTTTGGCATAGAGGTATTCAAAATGTAAATATATTTACATAAAGTGTGTTAAATGTGAGAGATACAATAAATACTGAAGTTGGAAAATAAAACAAAACACTTTTCACATTATCAATTTTGGAGGCATGATCAATTTCTTATTCATATTTACTAAACATAGAAATATAGGTTAAAAATTAAGGAAAGCATCATTATATTTTGAAATATATAAATGCACGTTCATCATTATTGAAGAAATATATGAACACAGTATTTTTAAACTCACTTAAATGTTGTTTAAATGTGTAAAAGTAACTATTTAAAAGGACAAATATGCATATGAAAATGTCTTTACTCAGCTCAACAGTTACAACCGGAACATTCAAATGTAATGGGTAGGCTTCTAATCTTCATATGAGTACCTATTTAATAATGGATTACTGCAGTATGATTGGGGCATCAAATACATTTAATACTAGTGTACTTCAAATTAAAGTAATGTTGGTTTTATAAATCTACTAAAAATACAACACTTTAATATTTGTCTTGCAGAATACCAACATTTATTAGTACGCCAATTAATCACAGTGGTGCTATAGGCTAAGATATTCCAACACAAATATAAACCTATTAAAAATGTAATGACCGTACAATGATTATAAGATTTAAATTGTTTGACTCGGACCAAGCAACATAATAATTCAAATTATAATTCTGAAGCAGTGTATATAATGAATATTTCTGATACTGTAATTTGCTTTTGTTATCTCATCCTAGGCTGTTTCTGTGTGATAACCTCTAGGTGTGCAATACATTTTTCAATTATCAATCATTCTACTGTTGCATTCCTAATATGTGATTATTTTCGGTACAGTCTAGGTATAATGCGCACTGACTTGTAAGTCAGTATGTTACATTTTTTCCATTACACTGTTGGATAACTATTGTCAAGACCTTTGTGTGTTCTAGTGGTGTTGCACAGCACCTTCTTGTAGAATATTATTTAGCTTTCTTTGCAGTCAGTGCCTACAGTCTTTGTTATTAAACTGAGTCTCCATATATGTAATAATGAAGTCCACATGCAGTGCAAGCAACAATGATCTTGCTTCGGCAATGGAGATGGTGTGTGGATGCAATCTATGGTGCAGAACAAAGATCAGCAGATGTATTACCAACCTAAGGGAAGGATGTGTTATTTAAATGTCACTGTTACCAGCTTGTCGTGTCCTGTGACTTGTGCATTACCTTTGGGCCAAGTCCAAAGGACAACATATGAACAAATTAGGTACAAATCATTGTTGTCTCTATTACTACTTACAATTTTTTACAACTCCTCCAGGTTGCTGTTGTTATTATCTGATACTGCGGTTTCATCTTTGTATGGACCGCAGATTTTGGAACAATCTTCCTCATCAATATTTTATTTCTTTGCAAATGACTGCTTATAAATAAAATCAGTTGTAGAAGAGGTCGCCAGTCTCATGTGTCCAAGGGTGTAATCTATTACACAAACACTGCAGAAACACTTTGTGAACCCTGCACCATGATCCTTGCACAGCACTTCTGATCTCTGCATGGACAGGCAATTCATGCATTTGCCACAATTACCTTTCTATCCTTACATTTCCTCTGCTTTTGGTAGTGCCTAACACACACAAAGTTCAACCTGAGCATTTGCTCCTCTTTGTCCCTAGAAGTATGGTTCCGCAGCACCACAACTGGGTAAAGTGTGGGAAAGTCTGTTCACAAACACTGTAAGGTTTGGATTAACCATATCCAGTGGTGTGTGCATACAGTATTATGATCATTCAAGATTGTGTACAATGCCAGTTATAATTTACATCCTCAAAACCAAATACTATTTTACCAAAGTGATTCTGGATTCTATATTTATATGAGGCAGTTATCTGCCCATATTTGCAATTTTGACCAGTCGACTATGAATATGTAACTCAAAGACTTTAACACAAACTGTGAGCAGAAAGCCAGTGGGTGGCTCACTGTAAGGATACATCACAAGATCAAATGCTTGTAAAATAGTTATATTAATTTTCCCTGCTGATACAACTGCTAAGTCTTACTAGCTTGCCCAGCAAGTGAACACAGACTATGGAAATAACAGGGATAAACATTCAAGCTTCAACAATGCCTTATATATCCTCTCCTAAACAATCATAAGTCAGACCCTCAACTAAGCATCTGAGAAATAGTCAAAAACACTAATGCAATTCACATCTAATGCTTGTGCTTCTGAAAATGAGATGTTTAGAAACAGGTTTGCTGTAGCTAATAGAAAATTAGTCATAGTGAGGCATAATGAATATGGCCACATGTAACATATAATCGCAATACAGGAATCTACTATGCTTGCATGTACTCGGACAAAGATACACACATTCAAACATGCATATGCTAAGGACACTGATCGAGTGCCTGATCGAGCCGTCGCGCCAGAATGGAGCTAGCGACGGGATTATAATAGCGATTTACCGAACGCTATGAAACAAGACAAACCTCTGCAGTGATCGGAATCTGCCAGCTACGTAATGCGACAACCCTGAGATCCCAAGGCGACCCAGAAGAGGAGTATCAAGTAACCCCAGCGAAAGAAGGTGGTGCGAGACTGAAGCCCAAGATGGCGATCGGCACCAAGAACAACAACATCCCCAAGTAAGAAAGAGCTTGGCTGCGCTCACCGGCATCAAGGAGGGAGGCACGGGCGTCGCTGCCCTGACAACTATACTCCCCATACTCACCTAACCTCACCACCAAGGCGGCACCTCGATCCCACTCCATTCCCACGGACACACATACGGGAGAGGGGCGGGACGGCAGCGGACGGGACCGGAGCGAGCTCAACTCACCCACAAAAGTTGACGAGGACTATCGCATGCTACTCCCCGCCGAGGTAGGAAAAGAAACCAAAGAAAGCGGCCCGCTCACCCCAAGCGCACGCAGAACTTTAGCAAGGGCAGCAACGCCCCACAGCCTCGACACACACCCACCCAAGCGCCGAGTTCGATCGGTACAACGAGCGCTGGCCGGGGCGGCAATGGCATCATTGAGGAGAGTGGGCGCGCGAGGGGCACAACAAGCATCATCTGACAAAAACAAACAATACATTTAGAAAGAAAAAAAAAAATGGTGACCGAGTGCCACTCAATTTGACCGCTTAAGGGAGAACTGAACAACCTGTGGCTCATTCACCCCTGTACAACGCAGATAAACAGACGCTTGAGTGGTGCAGCCCAACAATAAAGTAAAAGGTGATCGGGACCGAGCGCACCCCTCACCAACAGCGCCTAACAAACGTGACTAGCGCTCCCTGTGAGCCGCTCAACCACATCGCACCAACCCAGAAGAACGCCCTGTGTTCACGTGTGGTGGGCAGAAGAGTGCAGCGCCGGGAAAGCCCGACAAAGAAAATTGAGGGCAAGAAGTGGCGCTGAACGGAGGGATAAAGAAAGAGACAGGGGTGCGGACTAAACAGAGAGTGTGAATTCGGGTGATCTAAGACCTGACACTGCCTGAGCACCCCACAACACCTCAAAACTGCAGTTGAGCACAGGAGGTCTGAAAGTCTAGCAATATAAGACGGGAGGTGTACACAATTTCGGGAGACGAACCGACATGGCCTTAAATGAGCCTCCCAGATGTGCTTGAAATAGTCCTGACGACACAAGGAAAAGTAAGTACCGCAAACGCCCCAAACTCACCAACGGTGAAGGGAGAGTGAAGAAGCAAATGACGCACTCCTGTGGCTGTGGGCGGGAGACAACGAGGGAGTCCAACACAGAAGTAAGAATCGTCAACACAACAAAGTGAGATAGCGCTCAGCGCTCCTACAACAAATAACAAATAACAAGTACCCCACCGTACAAGGCCACGCAAGAATAAGCCAACGAATCCACAAGACCCCTGGTACACAGGAGTAACGCAAACGAAGAATGGCAGACAGAGAATCCAGGCTTCAAGCTCAGCTACAGAAGAAACGCAAAGGGGAACCACAGACATCGGACTCCCCAATCAAACAAAGGCCGGACATAACAGTACATTAGACACTATCCTGAAGAAACTGGCAGAAGTACACAAATTAGCAAAGTCTACGAAACTCACCACTGAATCAATACAGCTGGAACTAGCTGCGGTAAGGGCGGACCTAAACACGGTAAATATCAGACTCGCAACTGCGGAGCAACGCATCAGCGATACTGAAGACATAACCCTACGCACTAAAAAAGAAGTGAAAGTCCTCAGCACGAAAACTGTCTCCCTTCAAAGGATAACGGCGGAGATGGAAGACAAGAGTCGCAGAGGGAACATTCAGATACTGGGAATTCTGGAAGGGGCGGAGGAGGAAGCTGGCTCGTGCGTCAAATTCCTGGAGGATCTCATCCCGAAGATCACAAACCTAAACTTCGACCGCCAATTCGAACTTGATAAAGCGTTCAGAGTTCCAGCTTCAAGACAACACACACCGCAATTCACTAGACCCTTTATCTGCAAGCCCATGAGATCCCAGCATACTGAGGACATCTTCAACTATGCCAGAAAGAACCACCAAATCAACTGGAAAGGACACAAAATCATACAAACCCAGGACTACTCAAAGACAACTGTAGACATCAGGAAAGGCTTTCTCGCCCAACGCCAACTGCTCAAAAACAGAGATATCCTATTCACTTTTGTTGCTCCCACCAAATTCAAAATAACCAACAGGGGCAAAACCTACTTCTTCTCGGACCCGCAGGAACTGCACCAGTACCTGAAAGGAGCACCAACTCAACAGATGGACACTGGAACCCCCGGCACGTCCAAAAGAGGACCTTCCCCGGATCCGAGCACCGACTAGGAAATAAGTGAATACAACCTAAGCTACCTCAAGTCATACAGCCTATCGTACCTCAAGTGCTCGACGCAACCTCCAAAGGAAGCGTAACTACCTCAGGATGGTGAAGATAACCGTTGACACCAACAATGTTCAGCCTCTACCTCTACCCCACCCCAACAACCCAACAGAATATCCGAGCTATCAGAAGAGCAGCAAAAAGGAGTGGGGTGGTGAGCAAACTACTGCCAAAGAAGTCAACAGAATAAACGTCAAGGCACACAAAGCATCCTTTACCGATTGATAATACAAACTCTTCTGCAATTGTTGACATCCTTGTCTGCCACGTTCTCTCCCTGAGAGACGGGTAGACATCCACAAATGTGAAATGGCATATTCCGACAATCCATGTGTAAAAGCAACAGTCTAACAATGGCCCAAAGCAGATTTAGCTCCTGGAGGCGCAATGGCGATCCTGTTGTCGCACTTTCCAAAGTCTAAAGGGGAGGGGAGGGGGGCGAGAGTGGGAGGGGGCAGGGGGGAAGAAGAGGGGGGGAGAGGGAGGCTAGGGACAGGGGAGGAGGGAAGAATGGTAGGCTCCCTTTCTACTCCTATCTATGTACTGTCTTTTCTTTACTTATTCTATCTCATATATTTCCAGAAGGTAGCGCAGGGCTATAACTCCTTGGAGGTCGGGCACAGAAAACAGCCAATTTACCTATTAGACAATGGCTAGCAACAACCCAACCACGCTTTTGACAGACCTCAAAATAACCTCGCTAAACATTAAGGGCCTGAACCACCCCATTAAGCGCAGGAAAATAATAGAGTACTTAGCTAAAACAAAGAGTGACATAATCTTTTTATAAGAAACAAAGCTCTATGAATAGAGCTACAAACTAGTCAGGGCTAAATGGATAGCGCAATCGGTGTGCTCTCCTGCGAACAAAAAGAGAGGAGGCGTCATGACGCTCATATCCAAAAACTACAAACTCTCGATAGACTCACACATACACGATAAGGAGGGCAGACTAGTGCTAACGACCCTGACAAGGGGGAGTGACCGACTACACATGGCAAATCTGTATTGCCCCAACTCAGACGACCTGCCTTACTCGAAGGAAGTAACAGTAACCCTATCCAAAGTACCGCAAAATGAACTACTAATAGTAGCAGGAGACAGCAACATGCCACTAGACCCGCTGCTAGACAGACAATCACTATGCCAATACCACCCCAACAACTACCATGCTGCGCTCCGTAATATGTGCACGAAATACAACCTCAAAGACACATGGAGGCTGCTGCACCCAACAACGAGGGACTACACATTCTATTCAAACCCACACAAGTCACACACAAGAATAGATTACATACTAATTTAAGGAGCTCACACGCACATGATAGAAGAGGCCTCAATAGAGACCGAGACTAGTTTCATATCACTCAGCAATCAGCCTGAAACTGCTGGCACCCACCATGAGATACTACCCCGAAGATGGAGATTCAGAAGTAGCATCACCGCAGACCCGGGTCTCAGAAAAGAAATTACAGACGCCCTAGCCGAGTTCATGATCATTAACGATAACGGCGAGGTCAATGTAGACACACTGTGGGATGCCCTAAAAGCCACAATCAGGGGGAAACTAATTGACATATCGGCTAGACTAAATAAGAAGGCGAATCGAAAGCTAACAGAACTAGAGCAGGAAATCAAAAAACTAGAGCTTGAGCTCCTAAAAGACAAGAGTGATGACTCAACCCTCCATAGGTTAACATCCAAGAAATATGAGTATAACAAAATCGTTAGTGAAAGGGCTGGCCTCTGGTTCACCAGATGTAAGGCCCTAAACTTGTGCGAAGCAAATAGAGCAGGGAAACCCCTCGCGTCGTATTTGAAATATAAAAACAACCAGAGGTCAACCACATTAATTATCGACGCGGACAATAAAACACACACCAAACACAAAGAGATCCTCAAAACCTTCAGACAATTCTACTCAGACCTATACAAGAATGACAAGAAGCTAGACAAAGAAAAGTGCTGAAAGTACCAAGAGAAACTAGGCCTACCGACACTAGACAAAACTGACAGCACCAGTCTAGGACTCAACATCAGTGGAGCAGAGATAGAAATGGCAGTCAAATCCCTAAAAAAGAACAAAGCCCGGGCCCAGATAGATACACGGCTGACTTTTACAAAACTTCCTCCCACAACTGGCTCCACTCATGAGAAGAGTCTTTAACCACACTGTGAACATGGGGAAAATACCTCCATCCATGGCAGAAGCGACCATAACAGTAATTCCCAAAGAAAACAAGGACCACCAGCTGCCAAAGAACTACAGACCAATCTCCCTTATCAATGTAGATTGCAAAATCTATGCAAAGATTTTAGCGGCAAGACTGAACAAGATACTGCCCAAACTGATTAGTAATACCCAGGTGGGCTTCATGAAAGGCAGAATGTCCAGTGACAACACACGCCTACTGTGCCACGTGCTAGAACAAGTGTCAAAGAGCACACACCAAACAGTTGCCATTGCACTAGACGCTGAGAAAGCCTTCGATAAAGTTTCATGGGCTTTCCTGGAACAATGCATGCATAACTACATCCTGGGAGAAAGATACACTAAAATGGTAATGGCCCTGTACCACTCACCAACTGCGTGCATCACGATAAACGGGGCCCTCTCGAAACCATTTACACTGCAACAAGGAACGAGACAGGGATGCCCTCTGTCACCCGCGCTTTTTCTCCTAGCCCTAGAACCCCTAATCCAAGATATAAAAATAAATGAGAAAATAAAGGGGGTGACCATCGGACAGACAACGGTTAAAATAGCAGCGTATGCGGATGACATTCTAATAATGACACAGCAGCCAAAAACATCGATAGAGGCACTCATGTCCACAATCCAAGATTATGCAGAGTTATCAGGCTACAGTCTCAATAACGACAAGTCAGAATGCAAACCGCTAAACATCCATACCACTAAAGAAGTTTTGGAATCCTCAGGCATCAGGTGGCAGACAGGCTACATTAAATACCTGGGCATTCACTTCAGCTCAGACCTGATCTCCACCCTAAGACACAATGAGAAAGTCATACTAGACAAAACTAAGAAAGATCTAGAGGCATGGTCTCCCAGATTCATGACATGGTGGGGAAGAATCGAAACAATAAAAATGATGATCACCCCCTAAGTAAACTACCTCGCAAGCATGCTACCAATCTTCCTCTCAGACGAGTTTCACCAAAAACTTGATAAAATGTGCACCAGCTTTCTCTGGCGGGACAAGAAGGCTAGGATCTGCTTGAAAAAACTAAGAAGACCCAAAAACCAGAGAGGGGTAAACATAGCCGACTTCAGAACATTGCAACTCGCATTCCTAGCTAAGCAGGGCACTCACTGGATTGAGCAAGCGACAGATTACGCTCCGGCCTGGCTACAACTAGAAACGTCAATACTTAAGAATCTAAGCCCTCTGGCCCTCCTCACAGCCAACACACACCCCCTCGCGAGCAGCACAATTTTCAAAAACACCAAGATAGCACTACTAAAGCTAGACAAAAAGATGGAGGTTAGCATCAAAGGCTCCAAAGCCGAATCCCTATGGGCGAATAGTGCCATAAGATACAAAGGGAGAAAGCTGTACTACGACACCTGGATAGAAAAAGGCATAGCACACCCATACCAGCTGGAAGCGGACTCCGCGCCACTGACCTTCGCCAGCCTAAAAAACACCCACTAGGTTGATGACTCAGATCTCTACAGAGTTCTAAAGATCAAAACAGCCATCACAAAATCCAAGAAAACAAATGCTAAGCCATCAATATTTCAATATGTAACGAATATAAACAAACTAGGGCACCAGGTGTCGCACATATATAAAACCCTTAACACGCAGAAATCCAATATCAACGATAAAACAAAACAATACTGGAATGACCATATACACCCACCACTGGACGACCGGGAGTGGTCCATCCTATGGTCATCAGCCACAAGGACCAAAATTACCCAGCCCTCGCGCAGACCAAACTATGGCTCTTACATAAAACATTCTGGACCCCTAACCGCCTACATAAACTAGGACTCAGAGACAGCCCCGACTGCTGGAACTGCAACACAAACAGAGGTGACCTAGAACACCTGATTCTTCTGTGCCCGACACTCAATGGGTTTTGGGGGAAGGTATTTGACTTCATAGACAATGTATTCAATTGTAAAATAATAAGAGATTTTGCTTCGATCACTACGGCCTTTATCAGAACTGAACTCCCCACAGCGGGAGAAAGAGAGCTACTGGACCTTCTGCTAATCACCGCAGCCAAGTTAGTACTAACGAACTGGAAGGACACCTCTAAAGCATCTTACAGTGGCTGGCTTAGCTGGGTCACTTACCTAAGAGGAGCTGACTCCCTAGCAATAAGATATTCACCATGGAAAACTTCCTCCAGACACCTTTGGGAACCACTGGACAAGTGCTTGACCCCTTCTGACACTCCTTACAACCGAACCGCTGAACGGACTACCAAACAACAAAAAAGGCATCAAACAATGGAAAGGTACACCACCGCCAAGGCGCCCGAAGATGCTCTATGACGTTCCATGTAATCTCTCTCTCTCTCTTTACTTATTCACTCTTTTCCTTTATTCTCTTTTCTTTTTCTACCCACCTCACACACAGCCTACCATAACTGTATAGCCAAGCTAAAAAGGGGGCCACCCCAAGTACTTACTATGTAACACCTACCCTGTAACGCGTAAGATGGCCATCCAAACAAAGTCTTTCCCCCCTGTGTTTTGTTTGTATGAGTATAAAAAAACAATTTTTTTTTTTTTTTTTTAAAGAGAAGTGAATATTACTTGGTAGCTTTAGTGAAAAAGATCTGCTGCGTCACCATGAACATCATTGTTTCTCCAACTTTAAGTATTCGTATTCGTAATGTCATTACTTGTGGTGGACTACTATTCGCCCATATTAATGATTCACAAGCACTACAATCGATTATAAATCATATAATCTAAAAAATATATAACAAGTAAATTATGGTTTATATTTTTTATAGGGTTCGATCATAAACCTTTCAATGTCATCTACTTGAATAAAAGCTACCTGAATTATCAAGATGATGTGAAAACTAAAATACAATTTGTAGGTGATTCCTGCCATTCATGTAATCAATGCTTTGCTATTAAGCAGTTGATTGCTTGTGCTCTCCAATATATGGCATCTGTCTATGGTAATTGTACACTGGAATATAGCATAATTATATTGATGCATATGCCTTTATAGAGTCCGTAAAAATATATATGTATATCTAATCAACAACTTGCAAATGAGGTTTAAAATAAAATTGATTTCTCACAGCCCTGATGAATTGCCACATTCGTCACGAAACATTTCTCTTATTTTTTTGGAACTTGGAGATTAAACTACTGATGAAATAGAATGAGAATGAATGTATTATTAAAACAACAAAGTGCTTCTGACTACGTGTTTTGATGTGATATGTCTTAAAAAAGCCACAGTCAAGGTGAAGTTATAGTTGCTGTAACAAAACCAAAAACCTCGGAAATTGGCCAGTTCTGAAGTGCTCGTGACCTCAGCTATGATGTGACCGATGACATAAATAACATGTATGCCATTATATCAACTTAACACAGATATTATCAATTACATCACTTTGGATACATTATCTTTCTTTGGAGATGTGCTGTTATTTAATATTATTGTATTGTTAAGTTCTAGTATTTATTGGTACGAATAGTGTAAGGTAATGAACATTACATATTGGGTGCGAGGTATGGCTTGAGCAGGGGTCATGCAAGTTGTGGTTTCCTACGCAAACTCATAACTGGCTGATAGTTTGAACAAATATAGGCCCATTTAAAAAGAAAAACATAAAGTGAAGTTACCTTAAAAAAAAAAGGAGAACAGGCTGCCTATGTCACTGCTGGGAAACACCATGAAAAAGGTGGAGTCCATTGTTGAATTCACTAAACTATGTACATCAATCCCACTGGTATGGCCCCAAAAATATTTTGCAACACTAGTCAAATGGTTTCAGGGCCGTCTTTAGCACTGGTGGCGCCCTGTGCAACAAGATCTGTTGGCGCCCGGCCCCCCATGACCACCTCTGCCACGGATTCCCTCACTAGCACCCTTTAACAGTGCCCCTCAAGTCTCCATAACTACTGACTTTCAGATTCATTTAGTTTTATAGCACCACTCATACCAGTGTAAAGCGTCAGAGCACTTTACATCACACACACACATTGCACAGAGACAATCATAGGTGTGTAAATCAGTGTATAGGAAATGTAACATCAGACAGGACTACAAGGTGTTGTGTAGGAGTGACGTCATCAATACTGGTAGGCAATATAGTTTAAGAGTTCATATTCTGGAAAAGAACACATTCAGAATTTGGGAAATGTAACATCATTGTTCGGGGTTCTCTTTAATAATAAAAATGGTTTTCTACCGAAATGAACCCTTTTCACAAGATTAGGATGACGAAAGACTGAGCAAAAAAATATAGATCTAACATATACCTTGCAGTTTGCATGCAGCTTTTTGATGACAATTAATAGCTCAATGTTCTATATTTGGATTTTGCCTTCTAAACATCAAGTTACAAAAGACACTCTCTTACAGAAGTGGTGACCTACTGACCTATTTACATTATATGCGCTTTATCTACATGGTGCACGTTCTTAGCAGCAGGCATTTAACCCTCTGAGCTACCTTTATATGAGTCAAAACTTGCACTAGACAAACCTCTGGTCTCTTTCCAGAAAGAAGATTAATCACCAGAGTTATCTTGACATTTTCATTGATGTCTGAAAATTGCTGGAGGCCAGGAATGTGGCAGCAGGTGCTTTTAAAATGAAAATATACATTTTCAAAAATGACGCCCCCACCCCAAGTCAACGCCCAGTGCGGTGGCACCGATCGCACCACCCTAGAGCCGGTCCTGAATGGCTCAGTGATTTGCTGTGGTGCGGGTTTTAATTGGATCTCAGTCTGCTGAATTTACAAGGCAGTAAGGTCTTGGATGAGCTGTAGCTACCAAATCTACTTATCTCAACTGGAAAAGTCCAAGTACAAGAGGGAGTGCTCGCTGGTGATGGAAAATGAAATGCTAAAATCTTTCATGCGCTGATTAGAGATGCCACATAGAGGATGGAGTCAATGCTGAACAGCCCAGTATCAGGGGTCTAAAAACATACATTGGTGAAAACAAACAACCTATGCTACATTGAAAAGACTGACAAAAGAAACAGGCAAGCTGGCTAGGTGATACATTTCAGAGCAAAGTATTGAAATCCAAGGAGAACACGAAAAATTAACATTGGCTGGGGAAGAGTATTTAGAGACACAGCAAAGAAATTGTCCGGGTCTATTGAAACAGACAGTAGGAGGAGATAGGAAACATTTATGGAGATGTAAAATGTAAATGTAAATGTACCGGTATTTATAGAGCACACAGCTACTTCCCTGAGGCAGTGTCCCAGTGCTGTCCGTATACCGCATAGGAACCCTTCCTGGTTTTCCCTGTGAGTGTCCACTCCTGGCACCCCCAGGGTGAAACCAGGCATCCCAGCGCTTTTGGGGCCGTTGTGGAGATTAAGCAAGTTATTGCCCAGAGTCACAGAGTGGGACCCAAGGTTAGACTAGGCACCGAGGCGAGAATTATCAGGTCTGGGGAGATTGAGTCCACGAGCCGCTGAGGCGGGAATTGAACACTGGTCCCGGGCCAGACCTCTGCATCAGGGTCTGTCGCTCTAACCATTGAGCCACACATTCTCCACAAATTCTCCACAAACATTCTGCACAAATGTACATCAGAGCATTTGGGAAACTTAAAGGTATGTACTCTGGGAGTAACTCTAAAGGGGAAAATCGGTCTGGCAATGGAGAAGTTGCAATAGGACAAGATCCAAACACATTGGAGAACGTAGGTGAAGGGGTAGGATGGAGGCAGACTCTTCATAAAGCACTGCACAGAACTTTCTAGATGCCATTAGGGCCCAAGAGAGTAAATGCACAAGTCTAATTTCTGGAGATGCAGTGAAATGGAAAGATTCAATTTATTCAAGATAAGAAGCATTAAAGAGATAAGGCAGGTATGACACTGTTGCTTGGGGGTTTTTAAATAAAAAAATCCGCAGGTGAGTAATACATACGCAAAACTTGAACGTTAGTATGAATTTTATTAGAAACAACATACATCGTAATAATCAATCGATCAATCAATACATTTGTAAAGCGCACTACTTACCCGTGAAGGTCTCAAGGCGCTGAGGGGAATGCTGCTACTCCTCAAAAAGCCAAGTCTTGAGGAGTTTTCTGAAGGTCAGCAGGTCTTGGGTCTGCCAAAGGTGGATGGGGAGGGTGTTCCAAGTTTTTGCCGCGAGGTGGGAGAACGATCTGCCACCGGAGGGTGCTCTCCAGATGCGGGGGACTGTGGCGAGGGCGAGGTTGGCGGAGCGTAGCTGGCGGGTGGGGGTGTAGAACCTGTCGTCCGTTGAGGCACGCTGGTCCGGTGTTGTGGAGTGCCTTGTGTGCTTGGGTGAGGAGCTTGAAGGTTATCCTCTTGCTGACGGGGAGCCAGTGCAGGTCTCTCAGGTGGTGTGTGATGTGGCTGCGGCGAGGGATGTCGAGGACCAGGTGTGCGGCGTTCTGGATGCGTTGAAGCCTTTTCAGGAGTTTAGCCAGGGCTCCTGCGTAGAGTGCGTTTCTGTAGTCCAGCCTGCTGCTGACGAGGGCCTGGGTGACTGTTCTTCACATGCGGAGGATGTTGAAGCAGGAGGAGGAGATGGCGTTGACCTGCTTAGTCATAGAGAGGGTGGAGTCAAGGATGATCTTTAGGTTGCGTGCGTGGTTGGTGGGTGTAGGAGCTGTTCCCAGTGCGGTCGGCCACCAGGAGTTGTCCCGGGCTGAAGGGGTGGATCCGAGGATGAGGACCTCCCTTTTGTCCGAGTTCAGCTTCAGTCGGCTGTTCCTCATCCATTCGGCGACGGCCTTCATTCCATTGTGGAGGTTCGTTTTGGCAGTGAGGGGGTCCTTGGTGAGGGAGAGGATCAGTTGGGTGTCATCGGCGTAGGAGATGATGTTGAGGTCGTGCAGTCGGGCGATGTGGGCGAGCGGTGCCATATAGATGTTGAACAGCATTGGGCTGAGAGATGAGACCTGGGGTACGCCGCATATGATCTTGGTGGCTTCGGAGCGGAAGGGGGGGAGGCGGACGCTTTGTGTTCTGCCGGAGATAAAAGAGGTGGATCCCGGCGTCCTAGAAGCGTGTTTGTAGTGTGCAGTGGCAGACTGTGTCGAAGGCGGCTTACAGGTCAAGGAGGATGAGGGCCGCGGTTTCTCCGTTGTCTAGCGGGGTTCTGATGTCGTCGGTGGCGGCGATGAGGGCAGTTTCGGTGCTGTGGTTGCTGTGGAACCCGGACTGGGACGGGTCCAGGATGTTGTTCTCCTCGAGGTAGCGGGTCAGTTGTTTGTTGACGGTTTTCTCAATGACCTTTGCCGGGAACGGGAGCAGGGAGATGGGACGGAAGTTCTTGAGGTCCTTGGGGTCCGCCTTGGGTTTCTTGAGTAAGGCGTTGATCTCAGCATGCTTTCAGCTCTCAGGGAAGGTTGCTGTCTCGAAGAAGATGTTGATGGCTTTTCGCAGATGGGGTGCGATGGCGGCACTGGCTTTGTTGAAGATGTGGTGTGGGCAAGGGTCTGATGGAGATCCGAAGTGGATGGTGTTCATGACCTTGATGGTGTCGTCGTCGTTGATGTTGGTGCAGGAGAGCAGGAGGTTGGTGTGGGTGGTGGTCGTGGGTGCGGGTGTCTCCGTGGTCGGGGCGGTTGTGGCGTTGAAGCTGTCGTGGATGTCTGCGATCTTGCGGAGGAAGAAGGTGGCGAGCGAGTCGCACAGGTCTTTCGAGGGTGGGATGTCGTTGGTGTTGGAGCCGGGGTTGGAGAGTTCCTTCACGATGGTGAAGATCTCTTTGCTGTTGTGTGCGTTGTTGTCTAGGCGGTCTTTGAAGGAGGCCCTTTTGGCGGATCTGATGAGGTGATGGTGTCTGCGGGTGGCGTTCTTGTGGGCTGTGCAGCTGTCCGGTGTTCGTTCGCAGAGCCAGTTCTTCTCTAGCTTTCGCCAGGTCTGCTTGGAGGCCTGGAGGTCCTCAGTGAACCAGCTGGCTTTCTTGCTGGATTAGCTTTTGGAGGGTTTCTTGAGCAGGGCAAGGGTGTTGGCGCACTCGTTGATCCACTGTCTGAGGTTGCGGGCGGCGGTGTCGGGGTTGGTGGGTTCGGCAGGAGGGTTCTGGGCGAGGGTGGTGGTTAGCTGGTCTTTGGTGACTTTGCTCCAGCAGCGGTGGGGCATCTGTTGGGTGCAATGGTGCGGGTGGATTTCCGGAAGGTGAAGTGGATGCAGTGATGGTCGGTCCAGTGGAGTTCAGTGGTGTGGCTGAAGGTGACGTGATAAGGAGCCCACATCAGCGTGGCGTACATCTGCAACAAGTAGCAGCAACAGCTTCAACTGACAGCCAACTATATATTTATAATAACCATCACATTTAACTACAAACGTGAATTCGCACTAATATTCTTTTTTAAAAAAAGAACATATTCTAAAGCATGAATCGAATACCGCTTTGGAGCACCTAAGGATACGAAGATGCACGTGAGCGGCAAGGAATGCCAGGAGTTACGGGTACAGTACAACAGACTCTGTATATTATATATATATATTACCTACTGGCGATAGCCAGTAGGTATATATAGTTAGGATTTTTTCTCTATGGGATTTCTGAAAATTCGATGTCTAATAACTTTGGCGTTTGTGGACGGAATTGGCTGTAATTGTCAGGAAAATGGCACATTTTGTTTCTGAGCAGCCCCTGAAAATTTGGGGGGGTTTCGTCAAGCGGGGGCCGAGAAAAAAGGGGGGTCCCAAAACGTGTTTTTAACATTGAGTTTTCCATAGGGCGGTTGGACTCACTTTTAGCTCGAACGGCTGAATGGATTTCCACAAAACTTGGCAAAATTGTAGGGACTGGTAGCCCGATGTGCCTTTGCTATGTCTCAAGATATATGCTCCAGTGGTTTTTACGAAAATTAACTTTGAAAAATATATATTGGGCTACATTGGGCTATATATATGTTGGAGCCCAATGTAGCCCAAAGTAGCCCAATGTAGCCCAATGTAGCCCAAAGATGGCCACCAGAGACAAAAGAGCCCAAATGTAGCCCAAATATCAGCCAGATGTAGCCCAACTATAGCCCAGTGACAGAATGTCCCAGAGTGTTCTAAAGAACAACTAGAGCGCTAACAGTCTTACTTATGACAAAAGTATGGCACACCTGAAGTCATCTTGATTGGAATAAAGTGTTAACACTTAAAACATTTAATTTGCAAAGGAACAAAATGAGGGGTTTCATTTTGCCATAGAAATGTTATATATATTACCTACTGGCGATAGCCAGTAGGTATATATAGTTAGGATTTTTTCTCTATGGGATTTCTGAAAATTCTATGTCTAATAACTTTGGTGTTTGTCGATGGAATTGGCTGAAATTTTCAGGAAAATGGCACATTTTGTTTCTGAGCAGCCCCTGAAAATTTGGGGGGGTTTCGTCAAGCGGGGGCCGAGAAAACAGGGGGGTCCCAAAACGTGTTTTTAACATTGAGTTTTCCATAGGGCGGTTGGACTCACTTTTAGCTCGAACGGCTGAATGGATTTCCACAAAACTTGGCAAAATTGTAGGGACTGGTAGCCCGATGTGCCTTTGCTATGTCTCAAGATATATGCTCCAGTGGTTTTTACGAAAATTAACTTTGAAAAATATATATTGGGCTACATTGGGCTATATATATGTTGGAGCCCAATGTAGCCCAATGTAGCTCAATGTAGCCCAAAGATGGCCACCAGAGACAAAAGAGCCCAAATGTAGCCCAAATATCAGCCAGATGTAGCCAACTATAGCCCAGTGACAGAATGTCCCAGAGTGTTCTAAAGAACAACTAGAGCGCTAACAGTCTTACTTATGACAAAAGTATGGCACACCTGAAGTCATCTTGATTGGAATAAAGTGTTAACACTTAAAACATTTAATTTGCAAAGGAACAAAATGAGGGGTTTCATTTTGCCATAGAGATGTTATATATATATATATATATATATATTCACTGAAAAAACCATAGGTTAGAGACCATATATAGTTAGGAATTAGCATTTAAAAAACCTCGAAAATTCACTGAAAAAACCATAGGTTATAGACCATATATAGTTAGGAATTAGCATTTAAAAAACCTTATTTTACTCACACAAAACCATTGAAATTCCATATATAGTTAGTTGCACTAACTATATATCGCGCACCCGCAATCCACTGCTGATGATGTCACATATTACATCATTCATGACATGGTCAGTGACATCACTGATGACATCACTGATGACATCTCAAATGACATCACTGATGACATCACTGATGACATCTCAAATGACATCACTGATGACATCACTGATGACATCTCAAATGACATCACTGATGACATCACTGATGACATCATCCAGTGACTGTGTGTTTCTGTAAAGTTTAAATATGTTTGATATATTGAAGAATGAGTGGATGTATAAGTGTCTGGATGAAGGATTTAGTAGGTGCGTGACTGACTGTATGAGTGAGTGAATAAATTAGGGTGACCAACTAGCATTGGTGCAAATTCAGGACGGTGAGTGTAAAAATTCAGGACAAAGGGTCAAAATTCAGGACACAAATTCAGGACAGGAGGTCAAAATTCAGGACAAAACTTCAGGACAATAGGTAAGTTTTACAGACACATCAGAGGTCGCGCAATAGTATATAATTAAGCCCAGCCATTTCCAAACATATTCAACCATTTGCAAACCTATCCATCATGTATCCTTCCATCTATCATTTAACTCATCCATCCCTTCATCCATCCCTTCATCCATCCTTTCACTCATCCATCCATTATCCATCCATCCACCCTTTCACCCTATCCATCTGTACACTTATCCATCCACTCTTCATCCCATCCATCCATTCACTCATCCATACAGCCATTAACCCTTTCACCAATCCAGCCATCCTTTCACTTACTAATCCTTCAACCCATCCACTTTTTTAGTCATCCATCCATCCTCCCGTTCTCTCTCCATCGAACCTTTAACTTAGCCATCCTTCCTTCCATCCATCCATCCACCCAGCCACCCATCTCCTCATCCACTCATGAATCCATCCATTGACCCCATCACTCATCCATCTATCATTTCACTCCTTCACACATCTATGCATCCTTTTGTCCATCTACCCTCCCTTTCACTCTCATCCATCCTTACATCCACCCTTTCACTCATACGTACATTCATTCACCCTTGCACTTATCAATCCATCAATCCATCCATCATTTCACTCATCCATCCACCCACCCATCATCCACCCAACCATCCACCCACCCACTCATCCATCCTTTCACCCACCAACCATCCAATCCACTCATTCATCCTTTCACCCACCCACCATCCACCCACTCATCATCCATCCACCCAATCATCCATCCATCCTTCCCCCTCATCATCCATCCATCCTTCTACCCACCCACTCATCATCCATCCTTTCACCCACCCACTCTCCATCCATCCATCTTTTCACCCTCCCCTCATCATCCATCGTTTCACCCACCCCCTCATCATCCATCCATCCCCTCATCATCCATCCATCCCCTCATCATCCATCCATCCTTCCCCTCATCATCCATCCTTACACCCTTCCCCTCATCATCCATCCATCCATCCTTCCCCATATCATCCATCCATCCTCCCCCTCATCATCCATCCATACCTCCATCCTCCCCCTCATCATCCATCCATCCTCCCCCTCATCATCCATCCATCCTTCCCCTCATCATCCATCCATCCATCCTTCCCCTCATCATCCATCCATCCTTTCACCCACCCATCCATCCATCCTTTCACCCACCCATCCATCCATCCTTCCCCTCCATCCATCCCCTCATCCATCCTTCCCCTGACCCATCCATCCATCCATCCATCCTTCCTTCCACTCATCCATCCATCCTCACCCTCATCATCCATCGATCCTTCCCCTCATCATCCATCCATCCTTTCACCCACCCATCCATCCATCCTTTCACCCACCCATCCATCCATCCTTCCCCTACATCCTTCCACTCATCCATCCATCCTTCCCCTCATCCATCCATCCCCTCATCCATCCTTCCTTTCATCCATCATCCATCCTTCCCCTCACCCATCCATCCATCCCCTCCATCCATCCCCTCATCCATCCTTCCCCTCATCCATCCATCCTTCCTTCCCCTCATCCATCCATCCTTCCCCTCATCCATCCTTCCCCTCATCCATCCTTCCCCTCATCCATCCATCCTTCCCCTCATCGATCCATCCCATCCATTTATCCTTCCCCTCATCCATCCATCCTTCCCCTCATCCATCCATCCTTCCACTCATCCATCCATCCTTCCCCTCATCCATCCATCCTTCCCCTCATCCATCCATCCTTCCCCTCCATCCATCCATCCTTCCCATCCATCCATCCATCCTTCCCCTCCATCCATCCATCCGTCCTTCCCCTCATCCATCCATCCTTCCCCTCCATCCATCCGTCCTTCCCCTCCATGCATTCATCCATCCATCCTTCCCCTCATCCATCCATCTTTCCCCTCATCCATCATCCGGCTACCCTTCCACCCATACATCCAGCTATTTACATTTTCTCTCCATCCTTCCCCTCACTCATCAATCCATCCATCCTCTCTCATTATCCATTTATTCACTCTTTCATTCATCCATTTACCCTTTCACTAATTCATCCAGCCATCCACCCATCCCTTCACTTACTTACTCGCCGACCTTTCCATATTAATTTTGAGCTGAGCCCTTTTGAGAAGAGGCCCATCAAGAACTTCACCCTCGCTGCAGCGGCCGTTCCAGGACTGGGACAGAAGCCACCCAGGGCAGAGACAGGATCCACCACAGGGGGGGACAGGAGCCATCACAGGTGGGGTGGGGCGGGGGCAGGAGCCATCACAGGAGGGGGGGGGGGATCCACCACAGGGGGGGACAGGAGCCATCACAGACGGGGGTGGGGGGCAGGATCCACCACAGTGGGGGACAGAAGCCATCACAGCGGGGGGGACAGGGGCCATCACAGGCGGATCCACCAGGGTGGACACAGGGGTGGGCATGCAGTATTCTAGTATCATCTTGGGCTCCTCGTATCTCCTGCACAAGACAACAAGAAGACAGGCTCTCTGTCCAAAATGCCATCCCCCACTGCGATGTACAGAACTTACAGGAGATACTCTAAGAGAACTGGTTTAACTGATTGTCCTCCATACTTTGTTAATCAGTGTGGGTGCGATTGTGCCATTTCTTAATTTTATTGACTGCATGTTTGAAGAACCGAGGGTTGCTTAAAATTTAGTGATAGTAATTAAGCTCTGTGAAGAGAACCAGTGCTGCACAGTGTAATCTGGCCGAGTCTAGGATGGTTGGGGCCCTGGGTAGAAATGGAATGTGTGAGCCCCCCTCTAAATTGCAGACATGGCGCATTCAGGGCTGTTTGCATGTGAATAGCAATGCTCCTGAAGCTGCCGCCCCCCCCTGTCACCTTCAAGCGCCTCTTAACAGCTCATCACGGGCTGAAGGTGTGAGGCGTTGCAATCCCGCTGTGCCTCTCTAATGCTGCGGGGGTATCTGAGCTTTGGAACAGCCTCGGAGTTAAAGAGGGAGGCGGGTGGAAGCTGTGCCCGGTTAAAATTACAGACAAATGGCGTCCGTTAAAGAATCCTTCACGGACAACGGACAGACGGCCAAAATTACGGACTGTCCGTGAAATTTACGGACGGTTGGTCACCCTAGAATAAATGTGTCGTACTAAATGCATGGGTTAGTGACTAAACTGTCTGAATGTGTGCATCAGTATGTCTGTTGTGATGTAAACTGCTGCATGTGTTGATCATTAGCTATACGAGAGGTTATATGTGTTATTGATTGGTTGCCCAAGTATTTGTATGGGAGATTGAGTTTGTGTGGGGGTGGCTGGGAGGTGTGTGACTCTGTGCATAGATGTGTGAGCAGTTGATTCACTAGGTGTATGAGTTCAAGAGTGCATGTGGAAACAGCTACATGGGCGGTTGACTGTGTGCATGAGTGTATTGATGAGTGAATGGATATCTCAATGCTACATGTCATAGTAAGTACATATGTAAAACACAGTACATGTGAGAGTTGGCATATATAAATAACTGTGCATGAGAGCCACTGAATGTGTGAGTGGCTGTATGGATCATTGTGAACTTGTATCAGGGATTGTATAAGAGAGTAAATATGTGTTAGTATATGTTTGAATAAGTAAGGTGTGTATAACTGTATAGTTGAGGAAATGGAGGTGAGATTGTTTCTTTGCATGACTGACTAGGTGTGTGAGTAACTCCATGGATGAGTGACAGTGTGTGAGTGTCTGTATACACTGAGTGTATCTAAGGTTATATTAGAGTCTGAAGAGGTTTATCGTATTAGCACAAGAATGATGTCAAATGAGATGTCATCAGTGATGTCATCAGTGATGTCATTTGAGATGTCATCAGTGATGTCATCAGTGATGTCACTGACCATGTCATGAATGATGTAATATGTGACATCATCAGCAGTGGATTGCGGGTGCGCGATATATAGTTAGTGCAACTAACTATATATGGAATTTCAATGGTTTTGTGTGAGTAAAATAAGGTTTTTTAAATGCTAATTCCTAACTATATATGGTCTATAACCTATGGTTTTTTCAGTGAATATATATATATATATATATATATATATATATATTCATATCCAATCTGCAGAGGGGATGTCGAAAGGGTAGCTAAAGAAAAGACCATGTCCTGCTCTGTTATCAATCAATCATTGACACTTATAGAGCGCGCTACATACCCGTAGGGTCTCAAGGCGCTGGGAGGGGGGGGGGGGGTGCCGCTACTGCTCGAACAGCCAGGTCTTCAGCTTCTTCCTGAAGGAGAGGTGGTCTTGGGTCAGGCGCAGGTCGGTCGGGAGGGAGTTCCAGGTCTTGGCGGCCAGGTAGGAGAAGGACCTTCCTCCTGTAGTCGCTCTTCGGATGCGGGGGACGGCGGCGAGGGCGTGGTTGGCTGATCGGAGGTGGCGTTTGGGAGCGTAGAAGTTGACTCGGCTGTTGAGGTAGCTCGGGCCTTGGTCATGTAGGGCTTTGTGTGCGTGGGTGAGGAGGCGGAAGGTGATTCTTTTGTTGACGGGGAGCCAGTGAAGGTCTCTCAGATGTCCGGAGATGTGGCTGGTTCTTGGGATGTCGAGGATGAGTCTGGCTGAGGCGTTCTGGATCCGCTGGAGTCTCTTCTGGAGCTTGGCGGTGGTCCCGGCGTAGAGGGCGTTGCCGTAGTCCAGTCGGCTGGTGACGAGGGCCTGGGTGACGGTCTTCCTGGTCTCGGTGGGGATCCACCAGAAGATTTTCCGTAGCATGCGTAGGATGTTGAAGCACGCCGAGGAGACGTTGTTGACTTGCCTGGTCATGGAGAGGGAGGAGTCCAGGATGAAGCCCAGGTTGCGTGCATGGTCTGTCGGTTTGGGTGCGGTGCCCAGGGCGGGGGGCCACCAGGAGTCATCCCAGGCGGAGGGTGAGGAGCCCAGGATGTGGACCTCCGTCTTGTCCGAGTTCAGTTTCAGGCGGCTGGTCGTCATCCACTCGGCTACCTCTTTCATCCCTTCGTGCAGGTTGGCTCTGGCGGCGGCGGGGTCATTCGTCAGGGAGAGGATCAGCTGGGTATCGTCGGCGTAGGAGATTATGCTGAGGTTGTGTTTGCGTACGATGGCCGCGAGGGGGCTCATGTAGACGTTGAAGAGGGTGGGGCTCAGAGATGATCCTTGGGGGACGCCGCAGATGATTTCGGAGGCCTCTGACTTGTACGGTGGTAGACGGACTCTCTGTGTTCTTCCGTCGAGGAAGGAGATGATCCATTCCAGCGCCTTGTCCTGGATTCCGATGTTGCTGAGGCGCCGTACTAGGGTGCGGTGGCAGACCGTGTCGAATGCCGCGGAGAGGTCTAGGAGGATGAGGGCCGCTGTTTCTCCATTGTCCATCAGGGCTCGGATGTCATCGGTGGCGGCGATGAGGGCGGTCTCGGTGCTGTGGTTGGCTCGGAAGCCGGACTGTGAGGGGTCGAGGGATCCGTTCGTCTCGAGGAAGGCGGCCATCTGCTTGTTGACGGTCTTCTCGATGACTTTGGCTGGAAACGGGAGGAGCGAGATGGGGCGGTAATTCTTGAGGTCGGTGGGGTCCGCTGTTGGTTTCTTGAGTAGAGCGCTGAGTTCGGCGTGGTTCCAGCTCTCGGGGAAGATGGTGGTGTCGAAGGATGTGTTGATGATGTCTCGCAGGTGGGGTGCGATGACAGCGTCGGCCTTGTTGAAGACGTGGTGAGGGCAGGGGTCGGTCGGTGATCCGGAGTGGATGGAGTTCATCGCGCGGATGGTGTCTTCGGTGCTGATCGGGGTCCAGGCGTGGAGAGTGGTGGTGGGGGGTGGTTGTTCGGTCATGGTGTGCGTTGGTTGGTTGATGAAGCGGTTGTGTATGTCCGCGATCTTGTTGTGGAAGTATGAAGCGAGGGAGTTGCAGAGGTCTTGCGATGGGGTGATGTCGTTGTTTCCTGCGCTGGGGTTGGAAAGCTCTTTCACGATGTTGAAGAGTTCCTTGCAGTTGTGTGCGTTGTTGTCCAACCGGTCCTTGAATGCTGTTTTCTTGGCGGCGCGGATCAGCTGGTGGTGTTTCCGGGTGGCAAGTTTGAAGGAGGTCCTGTTGTCTGGTGTCGGTTCCCTTCTCCAGACTTTCTCGAGGGCTCGGCAGTTCTTCTTGGAGCTCTTGAGTTCGTCTGTGAACCATGGGGCCTTCTTGCTGCCGGGTCTGCTAGGCGGGGTCCTCAGTGGGGCGAGTTCGTCCGCGCAGTTGCTGATCCACTTCGTGAAGTTGTCGGCGGCCTGGCTGGGGTTCGCTGAGCTGGCAGGAGGGTGCTGGCTCAGGGAGGTGGCGAGCTGGTCTGCTGTGATCTTGTTCCAGCTTCTGCGGGCGGCCTGTTGCTGGTGTTGGTGGGTCGTTGTTCTCTTGAAGGTGAAGTGGACGCAGCTGTGGTCCGTCCATTGAAGCTCTGTGGCGTGGCTGAAGTCGATGTCTGTGCTGGAAGAGAAGACTGCGTCGAGTGTGTGTCCGGCGAGGTGGGTGGGGGTGGACACCAGTTGCTTGAGTCCCAGGTTGGCGAGGTTGTCGAGCAGGGTGCTGGTGTTGCGGTCGTTGTTGTTCTCCAGATGGAAGTTGAGGTCTCCCAGGACGATGTAGTCAGCGGAGGGGAGGGCATGCGGGCTGACGAAGTCGGCGATGTCCTCGCTGAATTGTGTGCGTGGTCCAGGGGGTCGGTAGATCAGGGTGCCTCTGAGGGTGGTGTTCGGGTTGGTGTGGATCTGGAAATGCAGGTGTTCGGCGCTGGTCAGAGTGTTGTCGGTGCTGGTCGTGAGACGGATGGTGCTCCTGTGGATGATGGCGATGCCTCCCCCCATCTGGTTGGCGTTTCGGTCCCTCCGGACGATCTTGTAGCCCTCTGGGATGGCGATGGCGATGTCAGGAGCTGAAGAGGCGTTCATCCAGGTCTCCGTGAGGAAGGCAACGTCAGGGGCTGTGGCGTCTAGGAGGTTCCAGAGTTCGATGGCGTGTCTGTGGACGGAGCGGGTGTTGAGCAGGATGCACTTGAGGTGGGTGCTGCTGGTGTTCGACTTGGCGGGTGCTGGTGCGAGGCAGGCCCGGGTGCAGGTGAACTTGCAGGCGTGGCAGCTGAAAGGTCCGTGGGTACGTCGTGGAGTGGCTTGGTGGCAGTCTGGAAGTCGGCCGGTGTTGAGTGCGATGAGAGTGGCGGCGGAGTACGTCAGGCGGGTCGGTCGGGGTCTTCGGGGGCCAGGGGTCCTGGCACTGGGCGCGGTCCGGTCGCGGACGGGCGCAGACGGGCTTACCTTTGGCGCGCCTTCGGCGCACAATCGGCGCACCCGCTGCGCGTGACCGCTGCGTTTTCGCACGGTCGCCATTTAAGGCGAAGTGCGCGGGTGGGCGGAGCAGCTGGGAGGCGGGAGCGGGGAGGGAACAGAAGAGAAAAGGGGCGGGGCCAATGGCGGTGGCGGGAAGCGAGAGCGGAGGGCGGCGAGGTAGGCGGGCAATCAGGAAGGAAACTGGACACGGCACAGAGGATGCAATTTAAATTAACAGGCACAAATGGAGGGCAAAACGAAGGAAAACAGAAGGAAAAACGGAGTTACGGCAGAAGGAAATGCAGGCACAAATTCCGGGCAAAACAAAGAAAAACAGCTAAATAAATGAGCAGACGTCAAAAATAAACAAGCACAAATATAAGGCAAAACAACTGGTAAACCAGAGGGGAGCGACCACGGCGTCAGCGAGGCCGGCGGCGAGGCAGAGGGCAGGCAGAGGGAGACACACGCAGCAGCTGGTGGCCGTGCGGCGCGGGGGTGTCCCACAAGTGGGTCACCTGCGGCGCGGGGGTGTCCCACAAGTTATGACTGTCACCTTGGCTTAAACGGCCCTGTCAAACTGCTCTGCCGGCCCCCGGGGGAGAGGTTGGGTACAGGAGGGGTGCGTGCGACCAAGCTGTTTGCTTGATTTTGTTACAGGGGGGCCATATTGCCGCCTCCATAACAAAAACGCCACCTCAAGGGCCCAAAACGCCCTCCACCCTGGCGGCCCACCGGGGGAAACGCCCGGTCCCAGCTAATGCCAGTCCGGCCCTGGGTGGGTGTGAATGTAAGTGTAAAGGAGATGGTGGCCCGTTATAAGAATGGCTTTGGATTCTTATTTTAGGCATTGGGAGAAAAATCTCTGGGTTTACATAAAGGGGTACTAGGCATCCTTAATCAGTTTGTATTTTCTTGTTCTTTCTGGAGATAGAAAGCAGAGAGAAGAGGCTTGCTTTTCAGAATTTGGAGAAACTGGCTGGAGACAGGAGGAATGTCAGGAGACATCTTGGCTCTATATCCTCTTAAGAGCACACAGGTGTAGGGCCACTTACGAAACAAGAGCGGTGTGCTGCCAAGGCACATAGAGACTAGAGACTAACACGCCAAGCAGGGGTATTGATACAAAAATTACGTTAATTGCAGGAAAAAATAAATAAACCTAGTTGTAGTCTAAAGGAAGCAGTAATACTTCCAATGCGCCCATCCATGTATGCAGGCCTATGTTCAGTCCAAAAATCTCACGTGCTGGCTCGCGCAGGGGGTGGAACTAAAACCGCAGGCCAAGTCTGATGCAAACGAGATGAAGCTGTTTTCTCTCAGCCTCTCTGTCTCTCGCCCGCCAACAGCTGGAGACAGGCTGCCAGAGCAGAGCAGATAACCACGTGTAATTCTGTTTGGATAATTTCATTGCAGTGCAGCACATGCTGACGTCTGAGCTTTTAATAAAGAAAGCCCTTCTCGCTATCTTGTTTCCTGGCTGGGCATCATGTGATGGTGACCCAAAGACGTAAGAACATTTCTTATAGCTGTTAAAACTTGTGTCTTCAATAGAATGAATGATTGTGGAAGAGGTGTGGCGCAGCAGCCGGACCGCGGGGTTAACGGTTCGATTCCTGGTGCCAGCGGCAGGCTGCCCAGCACCATGTGACTCTGGGCTCGCTTAGTCTTCCCGACAGCCCCCAGCGCCGAGACACCTCTCTGGAGGTAGCTGTGCGCTTTACAAATGCTGGTATTTCATTTAATTTATTTGAAGCAAGTGACATAACAATAAAAGCATTCAGAGGCCTGCTACATACTTACAAAGTTGTCCTGCAGCCTTCCACCATGACAGTTACTGACGTCACCTAAACTGCACAGAAAAGGTAGATTATTATAATAAAAAACGAGTTTAAAGGAGAATGGTTTGGCTTTTGTTTTCGAGGGGAGTCCCTCAAAACCTTGGGCTACGTTTATGAAAAGCTTATTTGCATGCAAGGTTTTGGGAAATCATCTTTTCTTATAAAAATCAATTGCTGTGACAGATAGGTGCTCGGAATTTCTGCTGATCAGCATGAAGGCATCAACAGCAATGGAATGGAGCCTGGCAGAATTCCGTCAGGCTTTACACGCTTAGCACTTCAGAGATACATTCACGGCCTTCCTTCTACAGGGAGGGTGAGTAAGTGGGTGCTGTGTTAGATTACTGCGTAATTGTACCTGAAAGTCCCGAGCACATCTAGATTTCGTCATTAAGAACACAGCTCATTAATCCGAACCACCCTTCCTGTTCACATGGACTTTTTACTTACCTCAGCCAGATGACGCATTAATAATTATCCCGTTGCATGAAGTCATGCCACATTGTGCAAGTGTCCAGCGCACCCTGCTGTACTACATTAAAAGAAAGGCTTTGAGGGATGAACTGAAGACCGTGCCTTCATGCTTCAAATCTGGAAACTTTCGGGTCTGAAAGTTCTGTGGTATTCTGCAGAGCTATAAGGCATATACAATAACCACCTGTTTTTATAGAAAAGTAGCGATTAGAGGACCTGAGTATGCTGGTTTGATCCCAATGCTCATAGGAAACTTACCATCTTCGATCAGCTACATAATGGTATAAACAAACCTTCAAAAAGTAGGCACTTAAAAAAATAGAAAACTTGTTTTTCACCATTCTATAAAAAATGATGCAACGTCGATTTTCCATCTTCATTCCGAAACAAGTTCAGAGTGGTTTTAAAAAAATGAACAAATAGTCTTTCAAGCCAATGTCTTTGTCGTTACTTGATTCTGCCAATGAAGTCAATTTAGGTGTGGAGTACTTCGCATTTGGATCTCACTATGTACATCTTCTGAATACTGACTGCTCTGACTCTTTATTACTCAAATCTGTCTCTGTTTGCTCCAAGTCTTGCTCAATCTTTTAGTCAACTGTTTTGAGACAGCAACTCTTTCTATGTTCTTCTTCTCTTCACGCACTCAAGCCAAGCTAATCATGATTTTTTTTGTCATCACTTCCTGCTTCTATTACACATGGGAAGGATTACCTGTTAACAGTGGCCCTTGACTTATGGCCTTACATGCAGCCTATTAATGTCAATTCTTCGATGACTAGGTCTTCTGGAGCTCAGTGATGTACATTTTCCTTTAAAAGAGTTACCCTAAGTTGGAAATGTGGGTTCTGTTTCAAAGTATGTTTGGAGATCTAAATCCATTAGCACAACTGATGCTAATAACGAGCAGAGTGTGTGTAAACGGAATGGTGTTGAACAGAATTTTATTACAGAATTTAATGAGAGACCAAGAATAATTAGTAGAAGTGCAAATGTAGTGTGAAACATTGAGATGCAGACGTAGAGGAATTGAAGCAAACAAAAATAATCGAAGATGCATCCCAGTCTTAAAATTGAGCAAGAGAGGAAATGATTTGTGCATACCATGCATGAGAAGACTGATGGTTTGGGGTCATACAAAAATGATTGGAAACAACATTTGCAATTACAATGATGTGGTTGATGGGAAGTTTGTGAAGGGTGAAGTGCTTATTTATAGAGGAATTTATTATGTGTGTGGTAAACCAGGTTCTTTTAACCTATCACATAATTGGGTGAGTAGGTGCTCATTTGCTTTGGTCTTCCATATGAATGAGATGAACAAAAAATGGACATAGAAGAATGAAATGTGTTTTTTTTAGCCGTGCTTATGGATATTTTACGCATGTTGATTTCTCTTAATGGTGTTGCTTTGAATGATGTGAAGATTAGGAAGTTGACTTTGTTATACCGATTAGCAGCTAATAGTGCTAGTACACTAACCAAAATAAAAGGGGATATTATTGCTTTGTGTACAATGGTTCTTCGGAATCATCTTGCATTATATATTTTACTCACAAAAGAGGGCAGTATGCCAGATGTTGAGAGGGAGGCAGTGTTGTGCATATGTTCCTGACAACTGTAAGTTTATTTATCAGTATATTTCAAATATTACAAATGTTTTGCAGGATGCAAATGTTCCCGAAGAGTCTGGTGCTTTGGAAACAGGTGATACATGGTTTTGTGCAATTGGTGATGAAATGTCAAAGGTTGGAGAGTGGTTTGGCGATATTGGAGGAGGTATAATAAAGAAGATCTTTACAACACTAATTATAATAATCTTGTGCTTCACAGATTTACTTCTTATTTTTAAGTTCTTTGGCGTAATGTGTTGTAGGAAAGTATTTAGTAGTAAACCTATGAATGAGGAAGTAGAAATGTTGACTGGTAAGAGAAAAAGGCCAGATGATGAACTGGAAGATATGAAGGCTGAAGTGTTTGAGGAATTATGTGCACTGGAGAATTCAAGTAAAAAGATAGTGTACAGGTTATAAAACGCTACTGTAATGTGATTGTGATAATATATCAGACAGGCTGATAGAATGGGATGTCTTCAAGATGACCATTGTGACCAGAGAGCATTGTGTGGGTTTGATATGGAATGTCGGCAGACAGCTTGACAGCGACATTTCCCATACTGAGCGTTCGGTTCTGCGTCACAGTACATGACTCTGATCATGCCTGCCCTCTAGTGGAACCCCGCCGCAAACACTTATCGCTGCTGGAACGGTTGCGAAACCTTAACTATGCTGAGCACTCTTCTTACACCCATACTTCATCAGACCATGCGGGAAGCCCACTGGCATGGCTGATACACCAAGACCAACCTACACAACGTATCCTTTTGCTGCGCTTCACTACGGGATGCCTCCTCTACACCCAACTAGACATACATGCAGAACTAATACGCCACTACACTTCGCCATACCTGTCACTTGCAGACGCTAGCCAGGATAGTATTGACGCATTCTTCTCCACGATCTAACTGCCCACCTGAACAGCAGGCGTAACTTGACAAACCCATTGCTGTCACTGAAATCCAAGAGGCCATTATGGCCTTGCTGATCGGCAAGTACCCAAGTCTGACTGGCTTCCGACAGAGTATTACAAAGCATATGCCTCTTTGCTGGCCCCTCAGCTACGTACCCTCTTGGGGAGTCTCTATCTGCTTCCTGCCTTCGCCGCTGCTGGCTTTGCTCATCTCTTTACCCAAACCAGAGATGGATCCCACTGCCCTGGACTCGTATCGACCCTTGGCTCTACTTAATATTGACTGCAAAATACTGGCCAAGGTTCTTGCAGACCATTTGGCACCCCTGGTCTTGTCACTATTCCACTCTGACCAGAACGGGTTCATCCCAGCTCGAAATAACTCCTTAAATCTACAGCGCTTATTTCGTGTCATTAAATATTCCCTGCATCTATGGCCAATCTCCGGGTGCCTGCTGCTCGGTACGGCATTGGGAGTTGCCTTCTCCATTTGATTTGACTGCTAGACGTGCAGCTGCTCACTAGAATCAGAACAGGCTCTTATAAATCGGACCCTATCCCAATATGCAGAGGCACCCGTAAGGGGTGGCCATTTTTTTTCCACACTACTTTTTTCCTTAGCCATTGAGCCTGTTGCCTCGGCCAACTGAGCCCAAGGTGCAGATTGGGTCATCCTTCTGGGGGATGCCACCCATGCGATTTCCCTCTATACGGACAATCTTCTCCTGGTTATCTGGGGCTTGCGTTTGCTTCTTGACATACGCTCAACAGCTTTACTGCTCTTTCTGGTTTAAGGGTTAATTGGGCTAAATCGTGCCTCTTTCCCTTTGTCCCTGCATACCCTGACCCGTCCTTTGTCATCAGTGGAGATCCATTAGCGTGGCAACCAGACACATTTCGATATTTGGGAGTCAGGGTGTATCATCAACCAGTCGACTTGTTTGACAGTAACCTTGTGAGGGCTACTACAGCCAGCAGATCACAGTTGTCCTTCTGGCGCACACTCCTGCTGTCTGTCATAACCCTTCTCAAAATGGTGATCTTACCCTGGTTGCTCCATTATTTCACCAACCTGTCCTTATACATTATGCCCCCCTTCTTCCGCTCTCTTGAAAGACTCAAGGGAGAGTTCATTTGGAGTGACTCGCACTGCAGGGTGGCATTGTCAAAGCTATATTTGCCAACTGACCATGGCGGGATTATAGTCCTAAACATAGAACAATATTATCTTGCAAGTTGGTTGGCTGGCTTCCACTTGTCGGACACAGCCACTATCGCCAGCCTGAATTCTCCCAGCAATCCTTTATCTCTTTCACCCTTGAACCTGTGAGAAACCACCTGAATCACTTTTTCCTAATGTTGAGTTTCATTGCAATATCGAAGGAGTTTGTATCTTACCCAATCTGTGATATCCTACGCACCAATGTTACCTCTCCTTGGCACACCCCACCACCACAACAGCAGAGATCTCCGCCTGGATGGAGGCCGGCTTGCACACCCTGGAGCTGTAGTGCCTTATGACACTAGTGAAGGAAGAGGGCTTGCACTCAGTCAGTTTCTTTTATGCAACTGATTACTTCAGGTTCTAGGTGCCAAATGCTGCAGGAACATTCAATGCACCTCACCATACAATACTTACATGTTTTGGGAACAGGCAGACACCCCACATGCTGGTTTGCTGGTACGCTACACCACCACACAGCAACACCACTTTTACCTTTGCAGCACCACTGGGAGGAGGCTGTGACTAGTCTGTGCACAGACACAAAGTGGGCTACCATATTAGAGAGTCCGGTCCAAGTCCCCCGCAAAGCACGCTTCCGCCTCATTCAGTACTACATTGTCCAAAGGGCTCACCTCACTCCTGTTTGTCCTAGATGCCACCTGCCCAACGCTGACCTCCTTGCTATGTTATGGGCCTGTCCACTCCTAACCACTTACTGGCGGGACGTCATGACCCAATTTGTCACTTGCACAGGACGCGCAATGCACACACATGGGAGGTATGTACCTTGGGCCTTTTTCAAAAAGGTGATAGGCACAAGTTCACCTCCCCATTTCTTGATTTGGGCATGTGGACAGCCAAGTGCCTCATCACGAGACGCTGGAGATCACCAGAAATCCCACCCATGGTGGCATGGAGGCAGTCACTTCTGGTGTAGGCCCAGGCGGAGAGCATGGCGTTACACAGGGCGGATTATTTAAGGATGCGCAAAATCCCTATAGTTACCAACTGGGACAGCGTGCTGCATGGTTTTCGGATGGAATTACACACGGATTCAGCAACCCCTGATGTCTACATGGGGAGCACGATGCTGTTGCAGGGACCTGACCACTTAGTTTACAACAATCCCATGAGGCACTGATGGGTACTTCGATGTTCACCCCACACCTTAACTAAAGATTTGCTGGGTCGATTGTTAGCAGCACGGGTACTACAGACTACTATGGGTATTCTATGATGGAGGGCTGGGAGGTTTAGTGTGGGCAGGTTTATCTAGTTTATTGCCCCCTTTTGTTCTTGCTTTTGTAACACACTTATGCCTTTGCTAAAATTATACATCTTAGACACTACAGTTGGCCCCAGATGAACAGTCAACAAAAGCATCCTTGCCGAGAGATGCATGTACACCTTATTAGCCGTGTATTAACGGATACTTCCTTAGCTGTTCCATATGGCAATGTCGTATGTTACACATTCCGTAGTCTAATAATGCCGGCCAACGTTTTATGCACTGTACACTTGTCAGAATGGCACTGTATATTGCTCTGCTTTGTTAACCTTTTACATTTGTTTAAAATTCAATAAAGGAGATTCAGACAAAAAAAACATGAAAAACATTAAGAATATAAAAAATATATAAAAGCCTACAATCCAAAAACTACGCACCCAAAAACCCTGTACAAACCAACAATTTAAAAAATATGTTTTTCTCATACTTCAGAACTGATGGAGCAAGAGATGCTTTATAAAAAAAATAGAAAGGAATGATCATTTGCTTTCGATCGACATAATGGTTGACCGCTTGACCTAATGACTAATAGAAAGCAAAGTGATCCATAATCGTTGGAAAGATTAGTCAGGTAGGAGTATAGCAGGAAGTCGGATTTTATTAATTTACTGACAGACAATACCTGTCTTACAGTTTAAAATTTAATGAGGTAGCTTAGAAGTCAAGCACTTATAATAAGCTTAATCTTTTTCGGTCTACTTGTAGTACGAACCTCCTTAGTAGATACCATTGCCCTATTTAATTGGAAAGTGCTTCCCAAAATAAAGTTTTTATGAAGCATCTATCTTCTTCCACCCAAAGCCGGATAAGGCAGTTCCCTGTCCATGCAAAAAATATACACGAATAAACTCAGTCACCACGATGAACCACACCCCCTACCAGTGATAAAGATGCCGCTGCTGCATCAAACCAGTATGCAAAGGACTACACTGTATTGTACTTGAAAGTGGTGGATAATTAGATTAATACTTACTGGGTTGAGGAGTGGAAGTTGGTACTCTAAATTAGATTTGCTTATTACAAGTTTTTTCTTAAGTCATTTGGGCTTCATAAAGCACCTGCAGCTTTTGTCTTTTCTCAACAATATATTCAGGGATATCTTAGGTTTGTACCTAGTCATTTATCTCAATGATCTCTTCCTTGTCTCTACTTCTCAAGATCTTTCTTCAAGGACTGAGGCACTCGTCTCTTTTAATTTCCTTTAGTACTCCAAAATTGTTCCCAGTACTGTTAATATAAGAGAGGAAGAGGGTTCCATGAAATCAATCCTGAGACTGCATTGCTGTTTGGATAAAGATGGCTGCTTTCTAGGGCCCTTCAGGTGCCTCCTGGCTACTTGGCCTGCTAATCCTTTGCATAGAGCTCCACCGTGGATTGCAAGTTTTAGGACACTCCATTTTCCAGACACTATTGCCATGCCCAGTAGCCAAACCTGCTCCCTTGTTCTCTCTGCATAGTGCCCCCATTTTCATGAAAAGGTACTGTGCCCCAGAAGTCTTTTTCCAGTTTTTGCTAGCGCTCACTCTTCAGACACCACCTCTTCTTTAACTCTCCACACTTTTTCATGCTACCTCTAGACAGTCCTCCAAGCGGCCATCCTGCAGTGAGCTACATTAGTGTACCTTCTCATGAGTTCCAGTTCATCCTCTTCCCATGTACAATTACCTCAGCTAGCATTTGTCACCATTTTGAATCAGACGGGAGAGTAGAGCATAACATATCTCACAAATGTGTCTGATCAAAGTTATTCAGTCATCTCCTATGGCACAAGTGAGTTCTCACGTCTTGGGCACTCACCGTGGGTTTTCATGCTTCAGCCAGGACAGTTCTTGAGTTGGAATTAGGTGAATGAAACAAGCGTGAAAACAGACAACACCTTTACATTCTTTCTCGAATGGAGACGCTTCTGAATGCTTGTACTCCTACGTAAGTATTCTTATGATTCAACTAGGTCAAATGAAATGAAAAAGTTTTTTTAAACACATGAATACCCGAGGGTGTCTAGGCACTAAGTTCAAGGTAACTATCTGAGTTAGATTGGATGTATGCAAAGCAATTTACTGTTTAAACAGCAACGTTTTAAGAGCCTTCCTGATGGCTAGTAGATGGGTTTCTTTTTTTCCATGGCTAGAGGTAGGGTAGTCTAAAATCTTGAGGTGTTGCCCACAAAGTTCCATCCTCCCCATTGAACCTGTATGAATTTGGGAACAACGAGGTTGAAAGCAGGGGCTGAACGAAGTGTTCTGGAGGGAATGTACCACTTGAATCTTTCCCTAAAGTAGGCTGGCTCCTACCATGTAATGCTCTAAAGGCAATGCAGAGGGCCTTGAACTCAATATGCCTTTTAATGCAAGAGAGTGAGGGAAGTGGAAACAGATTCACATTTTGGAATGCCCAGGAGTAGCTCGTTTGCCACATTTTGCTGAATTGGCAATTCTTGAAGGCATTTCTTTTCAATGTTAATGAACAGGGCACACAATAATCAGCTCTAGGGAGAATGATGGAGACAGTCACACGTTCTGTGGGTCCCTCGGAATGAAAGGAAAGAGTTTCCTATGAAGTTTCATAGTTAAAAAAGATGCAACAGTTAATATGGCTCACAAAAGTCAATTGATTGTCAAATACCACTCCATGATTCTTGACCATATTGACTGAAATAGGAAGAGAGCCAAGTTCTGATGGCCACCACCTAGGAGAACAGAAGGAAGAATCCTTACCAACGAGCAGCACCTCTGATTTACCAGAGTTGAACTTAAGGGGGGTTCAGGGACATTCTTTCCCTATTTGCTGCATACAGTTGTGAAAACGTATGGCAGTTTCTAGCGGGTCAGTTACTGAGACGACTATTTGGGTGTCGTCGGCATAGGTGACAGTCGCAAACCCAAATTATGTAATTAGTTTGCCCAGTGGGACTACGTAAATATTGAATAGCATTGGGCTTAGCGATGAGCCCTGAAGGACGCTACACGGAAGGGTAAAAGAAGGAGAGTTTAAAGATTCTAGTGCAACAAATTGTTTCCGGTCAGAAAGAAAATATCTAAGATTGAGTGCTTGATGCTAGATGCCCATAGAGGAAAGATGGTCCAGCAATAAGTCACGATTAACGGTATCAAATGCAGCAGCGAGATCAAAAAGAATCAGAGCAGCACTTCCACTTGAATCTGTGGTTTATGTGATTTGTTCAAGACTGAATATGCTGTAACAATTTATAAGTTGCTGTGTTTTGTACTGGTGTTTGGATTTTAACTTTTACTCCAGCAATGAAACACTTGAGGGTGAATCCTAAATATATGTCTTCTGTATCTCCTCTAGCACAGGTTGAAATAAAGCAGAATATGTGCAAGTGCAAATCCCAACAAAAATTGTGGATCTTCAAATTGCAATGCTTGTGTGCAAATTGAACTAGACACACACGTCTGCCCCCTACACAGATGTTGTCCTTTCAGAGTTGTTAGGGGAGGGGGTGGGAGGTGGCAAGGCAAAGGGTATAGCAGTAGATCTATTTGTATCTTCCTTCAGAGAGAAACGTGCATAGTTCTATGGCTATAGTAAAATCCACCTGTCCTACACAAGTTCTGAATCATGGTGCAATACGTGCAGGGGAAATGGCAATGCAGACAAGTGGCAAATATGTCTGCCACTTTCATTGCAAGTCTTTAATCATCACTGTTTGCATGATTTGATTTACATCCCCGTATACCCAAAAAGGGAAAAGCTCCTTGTACACCCAAAAAGGGAAATGCAATTGATGGCCAATTGGGTGGATTGGTTGGTGCCTGCCAATGCGAGGATGTCTGTGTCCCCCTAAACACATAATTTATGGAAATCAATGATAACTGAAGGAGTAGATACACAGGGCCTAATTAAGTGTGGGCCTGGACTATCCCAAACGATGCGTAAACCCCTGTTTATGCACAGCTCCTGATTACGAGTTGGTAGGTATTTAACATGTCAGGTGACATGACAGGTGTTATTTATTGTACCCGATAAATAACGTCGCGGCAGTGGTCTTATTTATCAGGTGAGATAAATAACACCTATACTCGTAATCAGGGCTAAAGTCTCTTCTTTAGTACTGAAGTAGGACTAGCACATAAAAAGGCACATATAAGGCAATACAGCACTTGCGCTTGGCTCCTGTTCTTTTTCTCTGCAATTGGGACTCACGTCATGTTCCAGCACTTGCACACAAAGGAAGAAGCACTCACTCATTTGCAAGTAGCAAAATGTTCCTCACAGGCGCAGAACCATATTTCATGAATCTGACACTCAGATTCTGTCCCAGAGGATCTATTTTTTTCAGTCTACTTTTTTATCACCTGTTACAAGTCAGCACCTGGCCTATCAGACAAAATGTCACATGCTGTTGGCAGATGCGTAATCGAAACAATGCTAGAGCAGATCCTTGGAGAACTCCATAAACAAGTTATTTTACAAGTGAGAGGCGAGGTTCTATTTATCCTTGCTGCTACTGTTCCTTTATGATAATCTCAGGAAAGCAAAGGCCCCCTTTTAGTCCTCTAGCAAGGAGCACTTTCTTGATTACTTTATCAAAGATGCTGAAAATGGGAGGGAAAGAAATCAGATGTTCGGGAAGGTTATGGAAATATATCAAGTTATGCAAAAATATAGCCAGCAGCAAAAATATTCTAAATGTAATTCAAAACGTATGCAGATCAACGCTTCACCACCTGAATTTTTGGAGCACATACTACATTTTACAATTTTACTCTTTTATACATTTGTTTCAATTTAGTAAGCAGAGGAAAGAGCATGTGGTTACACAAACTCAAGTTAGCCACTAACGAGAAGGTACCTATCTTCTTGTGTGAAGGTGAGTACTTGAGAGGAAGATCAAGTGGGGGCACAGAAGAAAGTTGACTTCACTAAATAGGCATGTTTTGCTTGTCTATGCCAAATTTACATCCAGGCTTCAATTACTTGAACAGCATTGGGCAGCATGTCAGCAACCCAAGATGACTGGTATCTGCTCTCTACTGATGAAGGGCTAATCCCAGAAACACATGTCTAGAGATAACAGCACTAGCTGCACCAACTTTGGGGGAAAACTACAGAAACTTTGAAGTAAGCATACTGTATTTACCAGAATGTAATGGGATAAACTGTGCTGGGATGAGATGCAGTGTACTCCCTCCCACCTAGTATTGGAGAACTGCATTAATTAGTTTCAAATCTAGCTTAGCAGGGTAAACAAGTGGGTTTGAAGACAACATCAAAGCGTGACCCATTACTATTTCACTCCCTTTGGTTCTTTGAGTTGGAATAGCCCTGTTTGTCCACAGAGCTAAAGGATAGGCATCCAGCTATGTGCTGGGTTTCAGAATTTATTTGTGCTTTCTTGTTCTTAAGCATGGTTATTTATCTTAACCTCCGCAGCAGACTCTGGGTGATAGGCACATTTAAAGTGTTGTTTGATCCCTAAAGCTTTGCAACTCTCCTGTATTGTTGAAATGAAATGTGTTTCTTGGTTGCATGAAAGTGGACTTGGGACACCAAACGTGGAACAAAATCCCTAAGAACAAGTTTCTCATCGTTGGTAACAATCTTTCTTTATGTATACTCTATCTACACACAGATTTCTTAACTTGCAAATATTCATCAGGCAGGATCTAGAAACTTTAAAGAAGTACTCCTGCGGATTCAAAGTGCTACCCATGTGCACTGATGTCAGTTACTTTCTTAGGCTGTCTGAGTTCTTACAAGCAGAGCTGATCGGCGAATTGGCAGCCTAGTCTACAGCTCTCTAGATTAGGACTTTTTCTTACAAGGGAAGAGAATCAATTTCACGGAACGGTGAGGAGGAAGGGTCGGAAATGAATCTGCACTTAGAGTATCTTTATAAAGAGTTATCTGAAGATAGCCCACTTTTACACTGTTGTGCCCTTTTTACCCCAAGAGAGTAGATCGTCCTTCCTATGTTCATTAGTATGGTCAATATAAAAGCATAATACCCTTTTGGGGTCCAAACTATGAAATCTCTCTTCATCCTTAAACACATGAGAAAGGGTCAAAGAGTGCCAGAGGGTGATAGCATACCCGACATCAAATGGAGTAAACAAGGAAAATCCAGTCCTTAACAGCAACTTATCTGTGAAGAATGTTGTATAAGATGGGTTGACAGAAAAGGCCTGCAGCTTACTCACATACCCAGTCAATGTTATGGCAATGAGAAAGACTTTTTAACCTCAAAAATCTCAAGAGACAACTCAGCAGTAGCTCAAAAAGGTGCATACCAAAAGGTAAGTGTTAAATTAGAGTTCTACTGTGACTTCGCAAAGTGTTTTGGTGGAAATACATACTGCAAACCTTTTTTTTTAAAACCTATCACCACAACAGCTGATTGATATAAAGGATGCTGATAAAGCAACCACACAAAAGCTAAAAGAGCTGACAAATAGCCTTTAATAGTGCCCAAAGCGAGATTTTGTTTGGCTACATAGAAGGCATCTCCGGGGAGCGAGTTACCGTAGAAGGTTCAATAAACAAAAGTACTGACATTGCACATTCTCAGCAGTAGCGAAATGATCAAGCCAGGGTTCTTCCGATTGCCAGAACATCTCCTCTGCATTCTCTGGGTGCAATGGTCATTTGGAATTTGCTAAGTGTCTGCAGCGGAGTTTGTCTGTCCTGGCATCTAGAGATCCCACTAGGGGGTCCACCACCCGAGAAATTCCTTAGTATTCCAGCCACTTCCACAGACAGTCTCTTGACGAAGGGCTCAAGAGCCAAACCCCAGCCGGCTTGTTGCATTATCACATGGTGGTGTCCATGAGCACCTCCTGGAACCTTCTTTTGAAGGTAGGCAGGAAGGCCCTCAGTGCCACGTTATTAGCCCCAAACTCCAACAAAGTGACGTGGAGTAAAGTCTCTGCTGGAGTCCAGAGGCCTCTTATCAACCCCACCCCCCTTTCAGATGGCCTCCCAAACCCAAAAGCGAGGATTCCATCAACACCTCTCCCAGGTGGCTTCCCCAAACCAAAGCAATGCATCTACCACCACTGTAAAATCTTGGTGGGGTAGGGAGAGGTGTCTGCCACTGACCCAATCACGGTCCAGTAGCCACCACTGCAAATCATTTGTAGTCTAGTCCAAAATCTGGATACAGTGAAACCGATTCCCCTGATGCTGTGCCCTCTGGGACTGGATTTCCCACTGTAGAGTCCACATGTGCCATCTGCTATGTTTGACTAGCAGGATGCAGAAGGTCAACAATCCCAACAGCCTCAGATTCATCCACACGGAGATCCAGGACAGAGGCTGAAACATAAGGATCATAACCAATTGTCATGGCCTCTCCACTCCAGGATAAGGACACCAAATCACTGTATCCAGATTAGCTCCAATGAAAGGAGCATCTGCAAAGGCGTCAGGTGTGACTTCGGCACTCTGATAGCAAACTCAAAGGATGTTAAGAGGTTCGTTGTCATCTGTAGGTGGTTAAGGACTACCTGTGGTAAGCCTGCCATGAGCAACAAATCATCAAGGTAGGGTACCCAACCTCTGAAGGTGTGCTGCAACCATTGCCATCACTTTTGTGAACACTCGAGGGGCACTGGTGAGGCCAAAAGGGAGCACTGCAAACAGAAAATACACCTAGCTCATTGTGAACCGCAGGTAGAGCCAGTGGTCGTGAAGGATGGGGATGTGGAAATATGAGTCCTGCAGGTCCAACACCGCCATCCAGTCTCCGAGGTCTAAGGCAGACAGGAGGTGGGCTAAAGTGAGCATCCTGAATTTGTCCTTCCACAGGGAGGCACTGAAAGGACAAAGATCTGAAATAAGACTAAGGCTCTGTTATTTTTTGGCATTAAAACGATGTAGTGGGAGTAACACGCAGTTCCCACTTCGAAGACGGAACCCTCTCTATGGCCCCTTTGGCCAAAAGGGCCTTAACTTCCAGCTGCAAAATGGGCAGGTGGTCATACAGTAACTGTCATGATGGTGATGAAAGGTGCAGCGCGGTGGAAAGAAATAGGAAAATATAGCCCCAATGTACAGTTAGGAGGATCCACTGATCGGAAGTGATGCTGACATCCCTGAACAAAATATCAGATCCTGTTTCCAACACTGTGGCTGTGTGCCCGCAAGGACGCACTAAAAGGGCAGCAAGGTCAGGAGGAGAAACAAGGGCAGCATCTTGCAGTTCCTCATACCAATTTCTTCATCATACTGGGGAATAAAACAATCCCCTTCATCAAAGTTAGCTTTATCTGAGTAAGAGCTGCAAAGATTATGCGAACTTTGGGCCATACTGCAAGGTAACGACAGGACACCAGAATCAGAAGGATTACTATTTGGCTGGGCTCTGGCATGTGTGTCCTAAGTCAAGGTGATCGAGCATTCTGCTCAGAGACGATTCAAAGGACTCAGAAGCCACCAAAGGGGAGACCACCAGCGGAAGCATGACTGGAGATGCCTTCAGACCCTTTGGGCCTAAAGGCATGCCAGAGGAACCAGTGACAAGCGAACAAAAATGCACAGCATAGACTCTATAATGACCTCTACTTGCTGCAACATCAGAGATCGACCCAGAATCTCAGTTGTAGCCAGAATAGACTCTGCATCAGCTCTGATGACGATCGGGAACGAGACCGGGTGGCACTTTGATGCCCTAGTGTCCACGAGTTCTAGAAAAGGGCGGATTCCTGTTTTGACTTCTTATGCTTTTTCTTGGACTTAGACACAACTTCAACCATGACAATCATCTATCGTGGGAGTGAGTGTGGGAGCTGGACCTTCCTTTTGATATCGACCGGTCAAAGTGGATTCTTCTTATGTTTAGCGAAATAAAACTTTTCCTTACAGACCATATGGCTTTTAGATTTGTCTAGGTGCAGTCATCAGAGGCCCTGGAATCGTGCTCTGACCTCAGGTACCAAAGACACACTTTGTGAAGGTCTGTCACAGAAATCGGTTTGTGACAGTCTCTACACGGTTTGAACCCTGTTGTCTTAAGGGGTGGAGATAAGGAAGGGGAGTGACATTTTCCATGTCACACTAGAAAATGTTGATGAAAAAGTGGCTGGAAGACCAAGGAGAAGTTCCCGAAACTGCACCTGAAGTTGTAGAAGGAAAAAAACTAGCATCAGTGCACGAGTGGTCTGTATATACAGCTTGGATATAATCCAAAACAAGGACAATCCTATATGCCCACAGAGACTAGGGTCACTGTAATATACGCTCAATCTCCCTGTGGGACTCATTCATAATTGAGAAGTGTGGCTCACTGGTTAGAGGAGGCAGACCTGGAAGCAGAGGTCAGCCCGGGACGAGGGTTCAATTCCTGGCTCGGCGGGGTCTTGAGTCCTAAAATGTCCATGGACTCGAAAATTCTCGCTCCAGTGCCTTCTCGATTCACGGGTTCACACTCTGCGACTCTGGGCAATAGCTTAATTAATCTCCACAACGGCCCCTCGCCGCGGGATGCCTGGCTTTCACCTTGCGGATACCCTGCCGGGGTTATCTCACAGGGGAATACCAGGACGGGTTCCCTAAGCAAGCGATTAGAAACCGCTTGGTGATTTGCGCTATATAAATTCCTGTACATTTACATTTACATTTACACCTCTTGGTAACAAAAAGGAACAATTAGTTAACAATGTAACCATTTCACCATACATAATTATTTTTTAACCAATTTGAGACAAAAAGGAATACCAATCCAATATTTGATTTTCTGTCAATAGTATATATTATATTATTGAATATATATATTGGAATTTCACTTGCAGGTCTATATGAAAGGGTGAACCAAGTGCAGATGATGCAGTGCTCCAAAGTGACCATATATTTTTAGTGAGCAGCACTCCATAGGGAGGTGGCCAGGGAATTGCACAGGTTTCCCATGGCATTGGAATGGCATTCCTTCATGCCTGAACAGCAGGTTCCCTCTGAGGGGCCAAAGGTGGAGGAGACTGGGGAAGAGTTTGATTGCTCAGTATGTGTTGGTACGCAAGTCCCGGTGCTGCCACTTGCTCCCTCATCCCCTCCTTTTTTTCCTGCCTTGGTTCCCTTTCTCCTCGTGCCCCCCATGCCTTCTTCTATCTACCCCCATTCCTGCTGGTATGACCCCGAGTCTCTGTTCCTTCTTGTACTGTAGCGCCTTCCGCCTGCCTTGATGTTGGAGCTCTATGCCCTAGTATGTTGTCTGCAAACCGTGTGGTGCCATAGATGCTTCCCGCCATGGGTACTCGATCATCTTGACACAGTTTCTGAATAGAACAAACATTTTAGTGTCCCCCTAGTTACATCTGTTGTAAATTGGAAAAGAAACCAGTATCTCCTGTCACAACAGCCATTGATGTGCATTACTCTGTCCCATTGGGAACTTATGATCTCGATCGGTACACACAGTTACAATGAAAGGCCAACAATTTGTGTACACTGCTCTGAAAATCAAAATTGAGGGGTGAAAGTGTGTTGAACCAATTGAGTGCATTGTGGTAATTGGAATAGCATGGTAAAGTTCAGAAGTAGCAGCACTTGAAGTCTTGGTAGGTAGGAGGACTGCATCTTTGTTGCAGTAGTTCAAGATTTTGTGCACTCCTACTTTGGAGGGGGGTGGGTACTCGATGGGCTCTTTCATCTACAAAGAAAGAAGTCTGTTGGTTGCAGAGTTTGCAGGTTCAGGTTTTCAACAAACTGTTTAGCAGTCTGCCCTTCGGCCCTCTCAGGGACACATTTTTATTTCACCTAGCGTGCCTTTCCACCCTCTAAAACCTTGTGGCAAGAGAGTAGTCTTGCTGCAGAATCCTAGACTGGAAGTGACTGACACCATCTCTAGTCTTAGCAGTTATTCCTTTGAGCACTTCCACCGGTTCTAAAATCTTTGTTAAATCCCTCTTCATGGCATTAAGGTCTATGGGGACTAGATTGCATGCCCCAGAGACGTCCTAGATTGATGCACTGCAGCCAGTACGCCCCTGTCAGTCTCCCTCCTCCATTGTCTCTCATCATGGCTCCTCCACAGGAATACACTCTTGGGGCTGTTGCATAGGCACAAGAAGCGTATGTGCTCAACCTCTTGTTTCTGGGAACATACATTAATTCCTCACCCAATTGTTCCAACAGTCTATCCAACAACTGCTGTGAACCAAGTCAGAGGGCAGACAATGCGCGCCTCCCACCTGCCAAAAAAAGTTAGAATGCAGCTAATGGACATGTTGAGAGGACATCACCAAGCTCACAAATTATCTCAAGGGGCCAGAAGTCACAAGGCAGGGTAAGTTTAATCATTTCATTGCTGTGAAGCCATGAATTAACATTAAATGTAGCACCACAAGAACCACAGACCGGTCAATACCCACTGAGACACCAGTGCCCAGTATGTTCGATTATTGTATTCCTCACTTAAGTGTATGAAAGTAAAAGGTATATCGCCCACAATGCCTAATAACATTTGACCCATGCATAATCGTCATGACAGGGTAGAGCAAGGGTGGGGGAGGGTCCAGACACCTCACAATCTAATGGTTTGGCTAGGAGGTGGTCTGGGTGAGTGAGCATCAGCGCCAAGGTGTGACTAAATACATTTCAAGGTGAGCAAGACTCAGGCACTCACTACAGCCTATCACCCCCCCCCCACCTCCTCTTGAGACATGCCAAAAGTGTGCAGTCCCCCACCTTCCATGTTGGCAGTTTATAGCTCCACCACAGCATAGCCAGGCTAAGAGAAAGTCCCTCTTGAGCCTCCGTGCACCTCCTGCCCCAGTAGGAGACCGGGCTATTATTCACTGGTGGGAGGCAAAAACTCTCCAGAAAACAAACATGTATGTCCCGACCGGGCTCTACTGAAATTACAGGACCACAGTAGAACAATGCTCTGTGCAGGTGAGCATCAAGCTGGTGGATCAGCAGTCACCAGCCATGGGTTTGCACTCACCACAGGTCAGGTACTTTGTGTCCAATGGGATGAGTGCTCGGGCCAGCACTCACCCCGATCTGAAAATGCACTGACAAAATGTTGCATTTGATAACAAAGAACCCCTCTGCCAACTACTCCACCGGGTAGGGATGCAGACACTTCTCTGAGCCACTACTCCGCTGTGTAGGGATGCAGACACTTCTCTGAGCGTTCCAGTAAGTGGCAAATACTAAACGATTAAGGGCCCGATTTGGATATGATCGGAGGCTCTCCACCAGATATCCTGAGGTTTCCCTCCGACCACCGTATTTTGATTACAGCCGTCTGAGGGAAACCCGCAGGGGAATTCCATACTTCTGCAGACAGGCTCTGTGAGCCCGTCAAAACAGGAGCTGAGCAGTAATCCCTTCAATGATGGCAGAGCCAGGCTCGCCTTGGCTCCACCATCTGGATTACATTGTCTGCTTCCAACAGCCAATTCATGTCGGCCTTTCCGACATGGATTGGCTTTTGGAAACTGACTTTGGGGGGGCCCCTAGCTGGCCCTTTCCTCCCGGGCCTTCCGCAGTGGGGGCTGAGGGGTTACAATTCCTGCACCATGTGGCAGGCACAGCATGGTGCCTGCCAGACTGTGCTGGAATGTTTTTGAACCTCCATTTCTCAATGGAAGCTTGTGCTGCAGATCTTTTCCGCCCGTCGCAGAAGCGTCCATTGGGAAATGGAGGTTTGTGACTGCCGTATCGTAATAGAGCAGTCGGAACCTCGGACCGAAGGTCGGGAGGCTCCTTTTCTGTAAAAGCAAGTTTTAGGCCCATTTCCTCCTGCCTTACCCAATTAAAATCTTGGAAAAGGCAGTAAGCAAGATTTTATCGTGCTTCCTAGAGGATAATCAACTGCTGGATTGGGGCCAATTTGGGTTTCATTCATGTCATGGGACCGAGAAGGCTTTGGCAACCCTCTTGGATAACCTACGTATGCGGGCCGACAACGGGAATATCACTGATCTAGTACTTCTAAATATGTCGGCCGCATTCGACACAGTGATCCATTCAATTTTAGTGGAGAGACTGGGGAAGATAGGGGTGAAGGGACGGGCTTTGCAGTGGTTGCAGTCCTACCTAGCGGGGAGACAGCAGGTTGACCTCCAGTAAATCCCCGGTATGTTATGGGGTACCGCAGGGCACTGCAATCAGCCCTATTCTTTTCAATATCTATTTGCAGCCCCGTTTCCCATCATTAAATCATTTGGAGTCAATCTGATCACCTACGCTGACGATACACGACTGGAGTTATCCCTGAAAGGGAACACGCAGTATCCATGGGCACGTTTCAGGAGTGTATGCGTCAGACTGCTGGCTGGCTCCGGAGAAAATCCTTGCAGTTTAATGGTGGGAAAACGGAGGTGGTGTACTGCTCTTCTGCTAAGATGTCTAAACAGATACCACTGGAGTTTAGGCTCATCCCTGAGGAGGAACCTCTGGTCCCTGTCAGCACGGTGCGCAATTTGGGGTTCTTATGGATGGCAATCTCCAAATGGAGTCGCAAGCAAATAAGACCACCAGTGTGTGCTTGTCTTTGATGCGCATGCTGCGTCAGATACTCCCACTACTACCTAAGGACTCGCGCTCCCTTGTAGTAAGATTTAAACTAACACAACACCAATACTGGTTTTTCTATTCATAGTTCAATCAATGCCACCATGTGGAAAACTTCAACAACATAGGCTAAAGACTGCTAGTTCTGTCAGAGTTAAATAACTTTTTTAATTTATCTTATTTTGCGACAAATAATTTTTTTCTATTTTTACAATGCTTTTACATTTTATCAATTACAACACAAATATATTAAAACACACATACATTTCACCATTCAAACTCTCAATCTTTCACTCCACTTACAAACACATCCATGGCATTTTCACACAACAAGCACCATCATGCACTCCATTCTAAATTGTCTCTTGCTATTTACAATACAAATAAAGTTGGAATTTTTTAAATATTCTCTTTAGAACAAAGCCATAGAAAAATCAATAACAAAGGTTTTTTGTGATTTGTGCTTAATTCAAGCTTCAATGTAACATTCTTATGGCTGTAAATGGTCTACGCGTTTCGAACTCTCCTCGGTATGAGAGTTCTCTTCAGGACCAGAATCTGCAAAACAAACGGGCAGGGTTTGTTGTCTACCGCCTATTCATTTAAAAGAAACTGCTTAACCCTACTCACTTCTACCTCTTACCTCCTCTTGTAATGGACTTGATCCACCCGACGTTACACACTATATAAGAGACAAAACCAGAAAACCACAACCTATAAGTGCTCAGGCGAAAACATACAAAGACTACCACTTCTATGGTGCATTACTTACATCGGGTTTTCTTGTACGTGTATGCCCGATTTTGTGCAGCAGAATTGTTTGAAACCTGCAAACCCTAAGATGGAAAAGTACATGTTTACCAATGTTCGTGCCGTTTATATGAAATTCCTAAGTGGTCAGTGTCAAGCTCAACCTACTCGTAGAAATATTCTTCCATACTCCACAAGCCTGCATTGATGTAGGCAGGAGCTCTGCGATACCTGTGAATTGAAAAACGCTTGTCAAACGGTTGTTCATGTCCCGCTCGAGCTTCTTAAAGAACTTACTATTTGAAAAATGTTTCTTACTTGAAAATCGGCAGAGGGACCGGCAGTCAATACGGGCTTCTCCTTAGTGAGCGGTCTCGCGATGTCGCTTGGCTGGCGTATGACGTCCATAGTAGATAACGGCTTACTATAGCCGAGGATTCTGGGAGCTGTAGCTCGCAGGCGCCGATTGGCGTTTTCGATGCAAACAAATTAGCTGAGAGGCTTGTTAAGCCATTGGGCTGGATCACCGACCCGACAATGATGGGAAGACACTGTAGAAATACCCACGAGCGGCTTTAGATGCTGTGGGCAACAAGTTTATGGAAAATAATTCCGATCTCAGTGGCATACTGGAGCAGACTGGACACGTTTGATAATGGAAATCAACTGCATGGATGTGCTGACTTGTGCTCTGGTTGGAACCTCATAACCATGGAGACAATGATTCACGCATCTTCCTGTTTTGGAAAGCCCAAATTGAACACGAGGTCCCTCATGCTCATGTGGACTCACACTGATAGATACTGGCTGCTAGTGTTGGTGACATCTGGAATGGGCATTTTGCCTGTATTAGGACATTTAACTCAATCTGTATATTTCAGAGAGTTCATTAAGCCCATCAATGGCAGTATTAAATGTAACAATAAGCATCACTTCCCTTCTGCATAATTTCACGTCCAGGTCACCACCTCTAGCATCATTTTCTACTTTTGAGATGATTATCCAAACCAGATCTTTTCCCATGTGATTTAGTCTCCAGAACTAGAATGTCATTTCTAGGTGTGGAGGTGTATCCTACAGATGAAGGGTTGGTGACAACCCTTTTCAAAAAACAAACCGATCGGAATAAGGCTCTCCATTTTTCGAGCAATCATCTGCAGAATTTAAAAGAGAATTTGCCTTATGGGCAGTACATCAGAATCAGACGTAATTGTCAATTTTGTGGCGTGCAGCTGATATTCATCTTTAAAATTACAGACAATTTACATGAAAGAGGATATCCCAAGAAACTACTAAAAAGGCCCATGAAGCGTGCTTGGTGGACACCAAGAGAAAGCCTTCTTTAAAGAAGAGCAAAAAAAGAGATGGACAGAATTTTTGCGTCTCTACATTCTGCCCCAACTTGAAATTGTTAAAAAAGGTGATAACCCAGAATTGGCACCTAGTGAAAAACTTAGATGTGACATTGAATCAAGCACCGTTGTTTGCCTTTAAAAAGGACAGTAGCATTTCTAATTTATTAGTATGAGCAGCATTACCCAAAAAGGTCCAGCTTTTTTTGGACTACCCCTATACAAGGGCACCACAAATGCAGCACTTGTATAAGTTGTGCATCTACAGTAGAAGGAAGTCTGTTCGAACCTAATAACATCTATTGGAAACATGACAGTTTTACTAATTGTAAATCGCGATATGTAATCTACGGAATAAAATGCCCTTGCAACATGTTGTATATAGGGAAAACAAATCAGGAAATACGCACTCGCATCTCCCAACATAAATCAAGAATTAAAAACAACATCTAAACGGCTCCGTTGGTCAACCATTGGAGACTAAATAATCACATGGAAAAAGATCTGGTTTGGACAATCATCTCAAAAGTAGAAAATGATACTAGAGGTGGTGACCTGGACGTGAAATTATGCAGAAGGGAAGTGATGCTTATTGTTAAATTTAATACTGCCATTGATGGGATTAATGAACTCTCTAAAATATACAGATTGAGTTAAATGTCCTAATAGAGGCAAAATGCCCATTCCAGATGTCACCAACACTACCAGCCAGTATCTATTAGTGTAAGTCCACATAAGCATGAGGGACCTCGTGTTCAATTTGGGCTTTCTAAACCAGGAAGATGCGTGAATTATTGTCTCCATGGTTATGAGGTTCCAAACAGAGCACAAGTCAGCACATCCATGCAGCTGATTTCCATTATCAAACATGTCAAGTCTGCCCCAGTATGCCACTGCTATCGGAATTATTTTCCATAAACTTGTTGCCCACAGCATCTAAAGCCGCTCGTGGGCATTTCTACAGTGTCTTCCCATCGTTGTTGGGTCAGTGATCCAGCCCAGTGGCTTAACAAGCCTCTCAGCTAATTCGTTCGCATCTAAAACGCCAATCGGCGCCTACGAACTACAGCTCCCAGAATCCTTAGCTATAGTAAGCTGTTATCTACTATGGACGTCATACGCCAGCCAAGCGACATTGCGAGAATGCTCACTAAGGAGAAGCCCGTATTGACTGCCGGTCCCTCTGCCTATTTCAAGTAAGAAACATTTTTCAAATAGTAAGTTCTTTAAGAAGCTCGAACGGCCCATGAACAGTCGTTTGACAAGCGTTTTTCATTTCACAGGTATCGCAGAGCTCCTGCCTACATCAATGCAGACTTGTTGAGTATGGAAGAATATTTCTACGAGTACGTTGAGCTTGACACTGACCACTTAGGAATTTCATATAAACGGCACGAACATTGGTAAACATGTACTTTTCCATTATGGGTTTGCAGGTTTCAAACGATTCCGCTGCACAAAATCGGCATACACGTACAAGAAACCCCAATTTAAGTAATGCAACATAGGAGTGGTAGTCTTTGTATGTTTTCGCCTGAGCACTTATATGTTGTGGTTTTGTGTCTTATATAGTGTGTAACGTCGGGTGGATCAAGTCCATTACAAGAGGAGGTAAGAGGTAGAAGTGAGTAGGGTTAAGCAGTTTCTTTTAAATGAATAGGAGGTAGACAACAAACCCTGCCCGTTGTTTTGCAGATTCTGGTCCTGAAGAGAACTCTCATACCGAGGAGAGTTCGAAACACGTAGACCATTTACAGCCATAAGAATGTTACATTGAAGCTTGAATTAAGCACAAATCACAAAAAACCTTTGTTATTGATTTTTCTATGGCTTTGTTCTAAAGAGAATATTAAACAAATTCTACTTTATTTGTATTGTAAATAGCAAGAGACAATTTAGAATTGAGTGCATTATGGTGCTAGTTGTGTGAAAACGCTATGGATGTGTTTGTAAGTGGAGTGAAAGATTGAGAGTTTGAATGGTAAAATGTATATGTGTATGTTTAAATATGATATTTGTGTTGTAATTGATGAAATGTAAAAGCATTGTAAAAAATAAAAAAAATTGTCTGTTGCAAAATAAGATAAATTAAAAAAGTGGAGAACTAGCAGTCTTTAGCCTATGTTGTTAAAGTTTTCCACATGGTGGCATTGATTGGACTATGAATAGAAAAAACAGTATTGGCGTTGTGTTAGTTTAAATATAGGTCAGTGCCCTGGACTTACTGTTGGGGGCCCGAACCCAGTGTGGTTACTAGTCCCTTGTAGTAAGAAGCACAGTGATAAGCAGGCTGGATTATTGCAACTCCCTGTAACTGGGAGCACAACAGGACATTTTTCAGGGATTGCAGAGAGTCCAGTCTGCAGCAGCAAAATTGGTGCTGAACTGGCAACGTAGATCCTCCACTACGCTGGCTCGGAGAGATCTCCACTTGCTGCCTATCAAGGAAAGGGTCCACTTTAAATCACTCTGCTTGGTGCACAGAGCGGTACATGATCTGGGCCCAGTCCCACTGCAGGAAAAATTCACGTGGTACCAACCAAATAGGCAGCTCCGCTCTTCCAGTGCAAGTTTGTTGGCGATTCCTAGATTTAAGCGTTCTAGGATGGGGGGGGGGGCTTTAGCGTGGCTGCTGCCCATCTTTGGAACAAGCTACCCAAGAGTATCAGACAAATCAACTCCCTGACCGAGTTTAGAAAGAGTCTGAAAACCTGGCTCTTTCCCAAGGATTGATCCCTTTCTTCCTGATACTCTAGTCCGTTCGCATGCTGTTTATTCTTACAGTCTGAGCGCCAGGATACCCGTAGGGTGGCAGTTTTGCTATAGAAGAATTTTTACATTTCATTACAAGAGTGAGCTTTTATGGTGGGGGGCTCAGCGGCTCCTCTAATGTTAAACTATCTTGGCCATCAGGCAATGTATTATTTTGAAATTCTTTTTTTTGTTTTTTTTAAATTCTGAGGCCCATGCTATTTAGAAAGTCATCCCTTACGTCACATGAAACAAAGTTATATTAATACTTATTTTCTGGCATGTTCTTTTAAATTTCCAGCTAGACATGATCCATAGACAACAGTTTGTAAGTTCTTAATAAATGGTTAGCAACCTTTACTTGCAAGTTATTTACAAGGCACGTAGAAGAGTACATTGTTCCTGGGATATTTGAATTTGAGGGGCCACTATTTGTAGGTTTCATCTCACTGAAGCACAGGAGCAACAAACTAAACATTAAAGTCTCATCTCAGAAGCTTAACCAGATCTTTTGGTCATCACTGAAATCTTAGAAAACGACACAACCAGACATGAATGAAGACCCACCCTCGCCCACAAAGTTATCGAATCCACATGCTAAACAACCCACCGAAGAAAAAGATGAGGGCCCACCAGTCATCTTTAAGAACTCTATAGATCATTTGGTTTCCTCAGTGTGGAATTCCTAAATGACAATGATAGGGCTCTTTTGGACCTTATCCTGATAGCAGCAGTTAAAGTCATTCTAAACAACTGGAAGGATACAAACACAGCGTCGTTTAAATGCTGGTTAAATTGGGTCTCCCACCTCAGGGGCGCTGACACAATTGCCCTCCAAAACTCACCATGGAAATCCCCCCTCCGACACATGTGGGATAGTCTTGACACATTTGTTGGTTCACACAAACCGCCATGACATATACCCCCCTCCTGTGGAGTAGGCTCATAGTCTGATCAATCTTGGCCTCTACCTGTTCTCTACCCAAGTCCTAGGGGTAATCATCTGAACGGTCATTGTAGTACATAAGTAGATGCTTACTTACTGTGTATGAATTGTGTTTTTTTTTTAACCTTTCTTTCCTTGATATTTAGGTCATTATATAGTATTGTATTTACTTGTTTGTATATTCAATGTATTCGGTTGTTCAGAAAGCAACTAATAAAAACATTTGAACATAAAAAGAACTCCATATATATCATGTTTTTTGAGATTTCATTGCCACTAAGTGCAAGTCTGGTCTCCATCAGAAACTTTCTAAAGCTCATTTTGGCTCGTTTGCAGACCTTTTCTCATCAACAGCAATTTGGGAGGGGCTTTCTAGCAGTCATCTCATGCATCAACTTAAACCACAACATTCTTTGTATCTTGGGTAACCCAATTAATACCACAATTGGTTTAACCGTTTCAACCAATACTCCTCACAACTACCCAAGAGGCTCTTAACTTCAAATCACCTAAGGTCCTAACCTTGTTACACACGGTTTACGATTTTGTGCCTGTAGTTTTGCAAGAACATGAAATCTCCCTTTCATCTTGCCAAACACCACCCCATTCCCTTCATTACAACACTGCCTATAAGAATGGTTATTCCTAGACTTGATAGACCCAGGGCACACAGTCAAATCAAGCCCCCCATGGCCTTGTATCCATAAATCAACTCCTTACTCATTTTGTGAAACTGCATTGATTACAATGTGCTCTGATTTACGTCAGCAAAACTGTATTCATCTTTCCAAATATGAGTCTTTCAAAAATTAAATCTATATTCTTCATGACTTTCCGTCTAGGTCAATATAACGTCAATGCATGATAATTTGAGTACTCATAGTATCCGTAATGCATTAAGGACCTAGCCGGAACATCTCAGTGGGGAATGTACTGCATCTACATAAGCAAATCATTCACTTAGGACTGTGAACACCAAGCTTAATTGTTATATCGATTTGGATAAGACTAACCACCTGAGATGATATCCAGGCGCATGGACAAGGTGTGTGGTTCCAAGGTGCTTATATGAAGAGCTAGATCTTCAGCTTTTTGTCGAAATCAAACGAGGAGGCTCTGATGTGCTGAGGGAGGTCATTCCATGTCTTGGGTGCGATGTAGGAGAATAAGAAACCTCCAATTTTGCTTGCGTGAGTGGGAGTGAGTCAGAGCGTAGGTGTCAGGTTGGTTGGTGAAAGTATGTGGTAGTTCAGGTATTCTGGTCCTGTGTTGTGCAAGGGTTTGAATGTGTATATGAGAAGTTTGAATTGGCTGTGCTTGTGAATGGGAAGCCAGTGAAGTTTCCTGAGGTGGAATGCAATGTAGGTGCAGCATGGGAGGTCAGGTACACATCTTGCGGCTGCGTTCAGGATGGTCTCAAGTCTGTGTAGGAGTTGTCTGGAGATTACAGCGTGGAGTGTGTTGCCATAAGTCTGGCCTGCTGGTGATGAGTACTTGTGACAGTTCATCTAGTGTTCAAATGGTTGCCTGAGAAGATCTTTCACAGCATGCATAGGATGTGGAATCAAGAGGTGCATACTAAGTTCACTTGAGCGGTCATGTTAAGCTGGTCACCTTGGAGGATCCCTAGATTTCTTGTGTGGTCTGTGGGTGCGCATTTTGGTCCTAGCTCAAACAACCACTAGGTGGAATCCCAAGGGAAGGTCTTGTTGCTGAAGACCGCTGCTTCAGTCTTGTTGGAGATAAGCTTAAAGCAGCTGATTCGCATCTAGTCTGCTACCATGGTCATGCAGTTGGTTCTGGTGGTGTTTGTCTTGTCCTTCAGGATAAATAGGATGTCAAATTAATGTAAATTCTGCAGCGTGTGGCTGAAACCCAGGGCTCAAATTTCCCAACTGACAATTCTGTGCAAAAGCATACTAAAAACAAACAAACACACACAGAGTGCCCAAGGTTTGAGTGTGGAACTACCCTCACTGTCCGATACCAAAATTGATGGTATGGTCTCATTTATAGTGGTTTCCCATTCAATGTACTATTTTTATCCTAGGTAACCAAAGTCAGTTTTTAAAGACTTCTTTGTGAACAGACCTCTGCTGAAGAGTAAACCTCATCCAACTTGTAATCTAATTATTCACACTTAAACTGCAAGTGTTCTTTTGTGGACATGGCACAATCCCTTGTGATTTTTTTACTGTGGGAATATAGATTTACTGGTGGCGTGAACCCATTTGAAGATGGCAGCTATTTTAAACTCTGGCCTGAGAAAGCAGTAACATGTGACTTGCAGAGTTTAAAACGTGGGCTATGATCCTGATGGGCACACACAGCCAATGGGTAGACGATGCTGTTCAGGAAGCGTTTTTCTTGAATAGGGAACTAGAATAATTGCTGGGTAATCTCTTGGTCTGTAAAGTCATTACTGACCTGTGAACAGACATAATCTTGGGGTAAAGATCGCTTTATAACACGGTTTAACTCAGATCTGAGCAAACAGTAGCATGTGACTTAGAGTTAAAAGCTCGGGCTATCAGCAGTATATGAAATGTTAAATCTAATTCTTTATCTTTCCTATGGGGTCCCACAGGGGTCTCCATGTCGGCCACTTTAACATCTATATTATCATCCAATCCTTTGGTTTATCAGCTATTTTGTATGCAAATGACACTCAAATTATATTCTTGAACCCGTAGGAAGATGGTGCCATAGCCTTAAATCTCAACCACTGCTTAACCCAGGTCTCCATCTGGATGCAGAAAAAAAATTACTAAAACTAAACACTGAGAAAACTGAGGTGATTCTCCTTGGCAAAAACATACATTTCTGGAATTCTGCATGGTGGGCAGTGGATTTTGGTCCACTACCCACTCCCATCTCAGAAGTAAAAAAAATCTAGGAGTTGTGTCTGACGATCAGCTTAATTTACATAGGGAAAATTAATCTAATTACTTCTTCCTACTTTCATCTAATTTATTTTTCTAGACCTTCAAAAGACTGGTCGCTCTCCTTTTTAGGATTGATTGTTATGCTACATACATAGGGATAACAAAATCCTCTTTGCCAAACTACAGTCTATGCAAAATGCCACAGTTCGGTTGCTCAAATCCAATGTGGGGCCCAAGGACTCACCAGAGGGGTCGGTCCACTCAAAAAACAAGGCACAAAATATTATATTTTTATTTGAGCAGGGGGCGCACCAGCTCCTGGAATGGGAGGGAGGCTCGAAGTAGACAGTGTCTCACCATGCCTCGAGCATCAGTGCTCTCTACTGCGTTAGTCGACGGACGACAATCGAAGCAAAGATGAAGTCCACTTGGACTTCGTATGCCTCATTCCAGAATATCCTCAAGACCGAGTGGTATGAAGAGGACATAGGGCTCCTGGAGTAGTCCTGCAACCTCATCTTCGATCGGGACCAGGACCTCCATGGAGTCTCGCTGGATGGTGTTGATTGCCGGACTGCAAGGAGCTTCTTAGCCCGCTTCCGCAAGGCATCCGGAGCCATAGCTCAACAGTCCGGGCAAGACGTCAAGCCTTCAAGACACCTGGAACAGACGAGGTGAGGGTCCGTAAACGACATCATGCGGTAACAGGCACCGCATGGTTTAAACCCCGTCTTCCTCGAAGACATCCTCGTACACTAAGCTGGAAAAAATTCCAAAGCCGACAAAAATTCAAAAAGGCACATCAAAAAGCAATAGAGGGGTAGTTCTTCCTGGATCGGCACTTAACTGGCGCAAAAAGAAAAGAACTGACAGCCGCGCCCCTGGGTGGCACCTATATAGGTGACCAACGTCACAACAGACACTAAAAACGCAGTCACTCGAAGCCGAATGGAGCCACGCAACTGCATGCGCAAGGGGTATTGCTCAAGCAGAAGTTTCCAGATCCAGCCTGTCGCCTGGGAAATTTAAAGTGAAGGAATACGCAGCTAGAAGTCCCAATCAGATATTATTAGTGTTATTAGGAACCAGATCAGACAAGATTACATTAGTGCCCACCATAAGAAAGATTACCTCAGTGCACTAAGCATGGTTGCCAGTAATCATGTGTAAGAAGAAAAAAGTGTCAAACTAGAATGTTGCTAAATAGGTAATATATAACAGCCACAGTTGCAATGTCTTCAACACCAAGATAATATTTGTAAAAAGTGTCTCCAATGTCACCTGGAGACCTGATGCCTTCGGGCTAAGTCGCGCGTTATAAGATTCATTTCATTTCATTTCATTTCACATGATTTATCACTCACATATATTTTGGGAAATCCAGACATTTTTCTCCCAAGTATCAGCTAATGAATTCTGAAAAACAGTTTTGTCTCCAACACTTAATTTTGGTATATTTATGTTAAATCACCTAAGCAAAAACGTAATTTATTAGATTGGACTGCACACAGGAGAGCTACTTCCAGGTAGCTTAGAGAGCTACCAGTAGCTCACATGATAACTTGTTGGAGAAGCCCGATATGGACTAATTGTCACGAAAAATGAGAATTAAATTTTTGAAAGACGTATGTATTTGGGAAGATATGTTTAGTTTTGATGCTGTGTTAATCAAAATACATTAAAATCAAGACAATTTCACAAAATGAGTGAGGAGTTGATTTATGGATTTATGGATACAAGGTCATGAGGGATTGATTTGGATGTGCGACCTGGGACCCCTCTCAAGCCTAGAAATAGCTAGAATCCAAACAGTTTTATGTTCAGAGATGGCGAACATGCCGAACATGCCGGGACTGCATGCCGTAACTGGGATTAATCAGGAAAAATATTGCCTAGAGTCAGAGTGTACTGGATCATATTATCAGGTTTACAACTGCGGATGAGGACCTGCATTGCTGCAATATTGAAAAACAAGGATACTGCTAACCTTGGATAAATTCAATAACTCAACAAACGTATGCCAATTAGCTCACAAAATTAATCAAGTGGAGCAGATGTACAAGTGGCTTTCTAATTTCAAAAACATTGCCATGAAGGTTTCCATGGGTCCAACCATCAACTTAAAGCCCTGAACTAAATGAAGATAAAGATGAACAGAAATCACTTAAGTCACCAGAAAAAGCTTTCAATTAAGTCAAATCAGGTCACAGCTTATCAAAACTTAAAAAGCTAGACTAAAACCTCAGGAAGAAAGTATCAAATGTCCAGCTCACTCACATGGAGATGAAGCCGACTACTCTCACCAAAAGACATTGGACTTTGGTCTCTATCAACTTCGATTATAACAAGTGGCTAGTTATCTTTTGGTCACACATGTGTACCACTCAAACTATCACAGACATTCTACATTAAGAGATATTCACCACACTTTGTAAATGCTCTAACATCAGGTACCTGTACCCAAGCCGAAACATCAACATGCCTTCAACAAGCTGTGCATGAAAAAACATCACCTAGCAGATGTTGACAGCAAAAAAAAAAATCTTGTAAGTGTTTCACTCACATCAGAGACTTCATGAGGCAACTTATTTCAGACAAGCAAAAATGGATTTCACAACTCAGTGCTGAACCCCATATGGGATGACATGAAGTCTACAGTGAATAACAAGCACTGGACTAGCCATTAGGTCTCGCATTATGAATATATTGCCTTACCATTGCTGTGCAGCATTATGCAAAAAAAAAAAAAAATGGGAAAAAGGCACAATGTCGCATCATTACATAGGTGTGTGCATGCATCGCCACGGATGAACACTCCAATGAAAGATACAGGCTCAATTATTTTTTAAATTACTGATCCAAGACAGATCTGTAAAGGTCTGTCTTCCTGTCCCCTTCACTTCCGGTCTGTCTTACTCCAGCAAGGTGTTTTTCATCAAGGCTTACCCTTTGTCACAGCTTTCCTATATTTTCCCCCTTCTCTTTCTCTCAGAGGAGAAGTGCATGTAACCCTCACCTCCAACCACCAGCACATAAGCATTGTTTATCTCCAATCCCAGGTGCAGTCTATCCCCAATATCTTGGAGGTAAATTGTAATAGTAAAGAGACTGAAACACTGCTCTTGCAGATCTGACTGATGCTTTTGAAGTAATACAATCCATTTAATAAACAACTACACCACAGAACTCTTTTGTCTATAATAAGTGTATACCACTATCTCGACTTCCAGAGCAAAGAACATAGAGCCTCGCCTGCTCTATGTTCCTGCTTCTGCACTCATGACCTCTAAGGCAAGAGTCAAAGGGGAGCCAAAGGGACAGCACAGCTACAGGTGGCAAATGCTACTCCACACTACCAATAATCAGCTCCATGTTTCTCTATTTTGTTTAGTAGTCATAGGCAAATGCATACAAACAAGTCCGAAAAGATGCAGTCATAGCAAAACGTTTGAGACATTAGCAAAAGTCTCTTCCAAAGAATTGGTCTATGACCAAAGATCTACAGAAAAGGAACTTAGTGGTGTTTATCAGATGCAATAGAGATAAACTGGTGCCATATGAGGCATAAATATGCAAATGTGGCAACAAGAAGGGGCACGGACATACTTGAAAAAATCCTTTAAAATGTATATTTAAATTATTGGCTCAGTTTCTTGCTGCATTTATAAACTGAAAAACTACGAACCACGGGATTTGTCTCAGCAGGTCTATGATATTGTAATTTACAACACCATGCAAGGTTGCCTCTCAGCGCTGGAGGAAACATCAGTTAAGGTGCCTCTGGAAGAGCTTTAAGAGAGGGCCTATAAAGTATACATTTGCATCCTTGCTACCCTGCTATTTAACCTGCATAAGGCTGATTTAACAACTTTCTTTAAACCACCGTAAAGTTTCCAAATAACATAAGTAAACTACACCTATTTTACAGTATGGCGATCATATAGTTCTTCTGGACCACACCCAGTGGGACTACAAAGGGCTCCATCTTCTCTTCATAGATATAATGAAGAAAACGAATGAAAACAGACAGTCCGCATTGGAAAAAAGTTGCGGTGAAGTATGAAGGATAAAGAGGCGATGCAAAAGAAACAATTGATGGATGGAATGCTGGACAATGCAAACATTCACCCCCAGTCACAAAGATCTGGATTAAATACACCATTCTTTTGCTCACCACACCACCCCAGTTGGACCCAGCCATATGCAAATCAGTCTTGACCCTGTTCCTTGTGGGAGCAGTCCAGCACGAACTGCCAAGCCAGGTCCTCCCTGGACCAGAAACAAGCATCCTGGGACCAGTTTCAGGGCATCACCCAGGCAGCTTGAATCCAGTGGTGTAGTGAGCACGGGAACCACGTCTGGGCATACTCTTTCCACTTAAGGGCAACATGTGCAAAAGAAACAATTGCTGGACGTAGTGCTGAACAATGCAAACATTAACCCCCAGTCACAAAGGGGTTAATCCATCATTCTTTTGCTCACCAATCTCCAGGGAGGACCTGGCCTTGCAGTTTGGGCTGGACTGTTCCCATTGGGCGCAGGGTTAAGACTGATTTGCCTATGGATGGGTTTAAACTGGAATGGCATGGGGAGCAAAAAACGATTAATTTAGGCCCAAATCTCTGTACTGGGGTGAATGTATGACATTGTTCTGCATTCTGTCCACCAATTCTTGTTTTTGCATTTGTCACCCCGAGTGGGACGGGTATGCCCAGACGTGGATGCCCTGCTCTCCATGCCACTGGAGTCGAGCTATCCTGGCTGATGAGGGCTGAAAGCCCAGAACAGGTCCTAGGATGCTTTTTTTCCAGTCCAGGGAGGACCTGGCCTGGCAGTTCTGGCTGGACTGTTCCCATTGGGCGCAGGGTCAAGACTGATTTGCATATGGCTGGGTCCAAACTGGAATGGCATGGTGAGCAAAAAAACGATGGATTTAGGCCCAGATCTCTGTACTGGGGTGATTGTAAGACATTGTTCTGCATTCTGTCCATCAATTGTTTTTGGATATGAGGAGATAGCACAACTCTGACACTTGTACTTTTGGCAGGATCGAACTCTAGGCAAGAGACAATGTAAATCTATGTACAATTGTGCAAGATATCTACATCACCACTTCAGGAAACTGAATAGGGATCTAAAGAGTCTGTAAGGTTCCTCCATAGCTCTACAAGGCTAAATTAATTTTGCCGAAAACCTATAGCATACAGACTTAAGGGGAAAAACTGTACACAGATCTTGGAAGAAAAAAAACTGTGCTGGCAACTGTAAGATCAGTGTGCAGCTTACCTAAAAGCATTCTGGTCAGTCAGTTGACATTGGAATTTGGTCTAATTAATCTGTAAACAAATGTTGATCTTCAGTTCATCAAATACTGCTTTAGATTGAAGAATGAAGCTTTGGATTCAATAAAGAGCCACATAGGTATGGAACTACGTGATCAACCCAACATTGAGGCTCTATCAACATATTCAAGACAAAACCAGTTATCAACCTTCTTCTCCTGTTCCCAAAACACACTTGATCACGCCATTAAAACAAACCACGAGACTGAGCTATATAAGATTAAGTCTTCTCACCCCACTCCTTGCCTTTAACCATGCAAGCCAATTAAATACATAAATATTCCTGCTATTGCTGCAGATATCGATTGGAATCAGTCACTACATTTATTTCTCCTTTACTGGTGGACCTGCATAGGAAGCTCCTAAAGCCATGCTTTATCAGAATGGGAGCAAGAACAGTTGATAAAGCCACACTTGCAATTCTACTATGAATGGACCAACAAGCAGGCTGGTGAAATGTATAGACCTAGCAATACAATAATTGATTTATCACAAGGAACTGCACTACTCTGCAGGGCTTTAAGTTAATCTGCAGGGCTTCCATGCAACTGAGAATTAAATCATGGAAAGATTATGGCGATGACTAAATAATCGCACAGTATCTAGAGCATGCACAGCATGGGTAGAATACCCTATTTCTAACACAGACCGTTTAGTTTACAATGAGATAATACATTTAGTACACGCTGGCATGAATTGGAAATGTTATCATGGGATAGTGTTAATTTTTAAGATCACAACTTTTTACTTATAGTAGAAATTTGATACATGCTTTTTTGTAATTATTTTATTGATCAACAAATAAACCCTTTGTATTAATTCATGAAACATTTATGATCCCAAATCGACACTTATGTATTTGGTTTGTAGTAAGGCCATATTAGACCAATCATTTATTTTCACAGAAATAGATTAACCTTTTATGTTAGATTAGATCATGAATACGGGCGCTCTTACAAACTATTACCTTCGACCAGTCAAATTAAGAGAAGACACAAATGAAATGTGGATATTACAGGCAATCACGGCTTAATCCATTCAAGCCCCCCCCCCCCAATATGCTGTTTTAGAAGGGTAGAGCACAACAAAAACAGTCAATTAGAGTGAATTTTTTTACCCGAGATTTGTAGGAAAAAATGGTACATTTGGCTCAGGTTTTAAAGCACAGAATACATTTTGGTGTTTTTTCATGCATTATTGTTCATCTAATCAAAGTAATAGGTGGAAAAAGCTTGAAGAATATATTTTTTAAAATCCAGTCAATTTGTGCACACTAAATTGGGATTAAAAAATAAATACAAAATAAACAGCCTGACGAATTGCCCCTTTCCACAATTGTTCAGAATCTAAAAGTTACACACCAAAATGTTTGCTAAGTTTTAGTTGTCCTCCTCGATAGTAGAAAACTGTTCATACTGTTGCTCACGGTCAGTTTCTCACTGTCACAAGTGGCAGTAGAGGATTATCGCTGCTCGGCACCTATCTCCACCAGATGGGCACCAACGCCTCAGAGGGGTGATGTCCAGCCTCCTTACTTAATGATCTGCTTCGGCAGGATGTTACAGCTTCACACAAAAAGGAATTCTGCAGCAGAAGATCATCACTACCAGAGTGTTCAATGAGCTTACCTTCACATAGGGCTTATTTGGAAAAACTTCAGCCGCAATTGCGTGAGGCTTCCCACTTCATACATTTGGGTGACATTTTGAATTTCCCCTCCACTACTTAAAATACAACTTTACAGGTTATTTGGAGAATATCCAAAATGAACTATGAGGGAAGGTTACATCAAATAATGCATTTTAAACACTTTAGGATGTACAGCATTGGTGTAAGCTAAATAGATTATAAATGCAATTTATCAGGAGTAAGAGGAGAGGTTGTGGGGGGGGGTCCATCAACGAATTTCAGTTTGAGGATCCAACAACGCATACGTCGTACATAAAAATAAAAAAATAAAAACCCAGGCAGACATTCTACATGTCAACAGCAAGACCTTGTTTATGACAATTCCAACATAGGCTGGCCAGGTTCTCACAGGTTTCATCGAGGCTAAAATCTTGGGAAGGCCGACAATGGAACATTAATTCGGTTTGTTTTTGGAGTAGTGTTTAAGCCTCTTAGACAGCCGCATAGAGAGGCAGGCGACTCTAGTATCATTAGGTGTTCAGTCCTATCTGGGAAATGCTTGGCCATGTCCCCATCATACCATCGATTCCCTTTCCCTCTGCCCAAGCTTCAGGAGTCACATGAACAAGAAAAGTGAAGATCATGATAGTGTCAGGACGAGCAGATATTGTGTGCTCCTGGTGTACAGAAGAGACTGCACAAGTCTATTCGCAAATTCGTTTTAATAAATAATGCTTTCAGTCGGTTTGTAGTGGACAAGCCGAGAATTGATACTGAATCAGGCAAGCTAGCCGATTCTAAACCTGTGTCCTTCTCTTTGAAATGGCTGGTTCAACTGGGGTTTCCTGCACCTCTTACGATAGAATGGTAATCTACAATCAGATCAGAGGGTAGCACAATAAATCTAGTAGCTGTCAAATCGAAAGCAGTCATTTGCTCTGATGGTTCCTGGATAGCTAATGAGAAAAGAAACCCTCAGATCTCACTTACAAGAGCCACAATTATTTTACATGGTAATTCAACAGTATGACCTGCAGATATAATGACATGAATAAACAAACTGATTCAACTATTTTTCACATAGGCTATTATCGCATGATGCCACAAAACGAGCTTATCTGACAGCCATAGCACAAGGCTGGATTAGATTCCAATTTCTATTTGTCATATGTGATGCACTTGCTACTGGGAAATAGCAGTAGAGAGAATGCATTAACAGGAGCTAGGGAGGATAGGCGAAAGGTAGGGGAACAAAGGTAAGAGTACCAAGTGTTTTATATGTCCACCTGTAAATATGGCCCAGTTAGACTGAGGTCTTATGCCAAGTGCAAGTTTGGACACACGAACTGTGAACACAGATGGTCAGTGATCACGATTGACTGACCGGGAGATAATGCACATAAAGTGATGTCCAACCCTGTCCGTGACTGACAGGATACCTTTATGATCGAGGGTTCTGGAGCGTTCCTGCCCCCAAAATAAGGGCAAAAAAGAAATCTGCACTGTGATTTAAACTGCTTTCACGGTTTACGGCCCTATTCTAGAGCAGAGTAGATGAAAAAATATAGCTGCAGATATGAAAATTATGGTGAATAGAATGCAATACATCAAACTGATAAAAAACAAATGGCAACATAATAAATGTCGATGCTTAGGTGAAACCATTTGTAATAGACTATGTTCTTAACCTGCCCTTAGCTAATATGTACACTAGCACCAAAAAAGCTCTTGTTTCCTAGCTGGCATTTCGAAGCACCCCCTTCTGCTGATAGTTTGTTTTTCCAAGCCTGTTGCCTTGCTTTGGTAAGCAAGGTCTGTCTCTGCCCTTGTTCTGGCCTGCTCCCGGGAGATGGCACCAGCGCCTCGACATCAAGCAGACCGTCGGGGACTTTGATGCGTCCTCGAAATGTTGAAGATTCCCTGAGCTCTAAAATGCCAGTGCATTATTGAACATATGGCCAGACTCCCAACATGACTATAGGAAAAACGGGATTTGTAACTTGATGTAAGGTGTGAAATGAAACGCAGGAATTCTCTTGCACGTTCTCTAGACATATAGCCTTTGTTTCTATAGATTATATTGCCGGAAAAGGGAACACATTTACTACTGAAGCACTATCAACTCGTGTCAAAGGATTATACTGTGAAAAAAAGAATTGTAAAATAATGTAGCTACAAATAACTTAAAGCCATGAGGGACTCGAAAGCAGGAAAAACTAAGTACAAGATAATTTTGCGGAAATCCATTTTTTGAGGGGTAACCTTAAACAAGTAGATTTTAGAAGCTGAAGCAATCAGTGCATGTTTTCAGTAATATGTTTTTGGATCGAAGGATCCACAAAAAAATGCTTTAAGGGGATAGCCTTTAACTCCTAAACCAAAGTTTGACTCTGGGGAGGGCACTTCAATCTGGTAAGCTAGAGTCTGAGGAGGTCAGTGTAGTGGCCAGTTCCTATTTCGCAGTATGGGTATGTTATTGTGTGTTTTCAAGCAAAACACATCAGTTATGATGCATAGATTTTTCAGTTTCATTTCTGGCACTACAATGAGTCAACTATACCACTAAGGGCATCTGGACATCGTGTCGCAGACGAACAGCTCCCCGTGTTCCTGTTTTAAGATGGACGAAACCGATACAAGCACCAGACGTCACTGGTAGCAGTCTTTGAGACCAGCGTTCACGTTTTGAATACTTTGGACTAACACTGTGCAGCATACCATCTCATAGGTACTTCCATACCCTGTAATTATTTCAAGGAAACCGCTATTTTGAGGAAATGCGAACTGGACTGTGCGCCACCCATTAGGCTATATCTTTTGAGAGTCTTACGTACTACTTATACAAACGTGAAGATACGCTCCTACTTTTTCCCCACTAATGGTTACTGCATCATAAGAGCCAGCGCTCATTTCGCCATCTCTGAGAGAGATACTCCTTCCATAGACCCATATGAGAAGACCCCCTGGTTTTATATTGTACAGTTGTATATTTGCATATTTGTATGTATTAATGTTGGCCCTGAGGAAGGTGGTCTAAATAATCGTCTATCACCGAAACGTACGTAGGCCCTATATATCTGAGACCAACTCTTGGAGGAGCTGAATAAATCGAGAACTAAAACAATCATCCCTTGTTTGGAACAACTATGTATCAAGTTATTGATGAAATGCATTGTTAGTATATCATGCTTCTCAGATATTTTGTCCTTTTGTCTGTTATTTTAGCTTTTTTGCACAGTATGAGAGTGAGTGTGAATGCTTTATTGGTAAGATAGTTCGGTATGATAGATGGACTGTTTTAGCGATAGAATTGTATGTCGAACTGTTCTGTATGCTAATTGTACTGTACAAAATCTCATAAATGTGTTTTTTGATCAATTTGGCTTTTTGACAATGAAAATAAATACTTTATATAAATAAAAAAAGATAAATAAATATAATGAAAAATAAAATTCTAGTTTGATAGTCTTTGATGTGTTGCATCCATTGAAAGACTGATTAATTCATTCTGAAAATATAGGTCAGTTTAGAGGTCCCTTAGTGGAATAGTTTTTCTTGTCTTTCTCCCTCCTCTAGACCGAAAATTATTTATGGGAGTCCCTTTGTATTTACATTAACTACAATGAGTCAATACAGATCTTGCACTCCAGTTGAGATAGTTACTTTGTCTTTTACTGATTTAAGAAAAATTACATTTCTAGACAGGATAATCTAAACAGTTAATCCCCAATTCAGAAAAACTATTCATCTGGATTCCCTTTTTGAGTGCCACCATACTTAATCCCGTCTCTGAAAACCCACTTAGCAATATAATAATTAGCAAAGGTACATACTCTACGTTGAATCTTTGGTCTACCGCTGGGGAAACAAGATGGGGGCCACATCTGCTTATGTCTCTAGACTAATAACAATTTTTCTTTTATTTCCTGACCGCTCTGTTTGATTAAACGATGCATAAGTCTAGAACATGCCAGGCAGGCCCCAATAAATGGCACAGTCCATAAATAAGTGAGCAATCAGGCCCCTCTCGCCTCAACTGAAGGAGTGCATTCCTTTCACTCACAGATCCTGGCTGTTTCAGACCTGGACTCCTTTGGCTTGTTGCAGCCTCCATTAGGCTGGTAGGGAATGTAATGGACCAACACAAAGGAAAACAATGCAAATAAAGAGACCAGTAGTAGGTACAAAGCAGCCACATGTGAACAATGAGGGTACAGTCTGCAGCAGCAATCCTTTCCAGGACTAAAGCAGCTGTAAACGAGGGCACCATTGCCTTAATTTCCAAAACCATTTACAAGAGAGTTCAGTTCGGCTTTTGTGCAAATGGATCAATTTACTAGTACTACAAGCAATTCTTAAAAGGTACATTTGCACGTGTAATATTACCAAAGTATGGTGTAAAACTGAACTTGTAAAAATATTCAACCAGTTTGAAAGTGGACATTTCAGACTAGACCACCTCAAAAGTGTGAGAAAGAAAAAAAACAAGTTTTTTTGGCTTTTCACAAACTTGACCACAAACAATACACACAATTGAAGCAGTCATTTATTTCCCAGTCATGGCAACAATACAGTCATGCAAAAACAACAATTGATGGACAGAATGCAGAACAATGTCATACATTCACCCCAGTACAGGGTGAATGTATGACATTGTTCTGCATTCTGTCCATCAACTGTTGTGAGACGTGAGTCCCATGCTCTCCACACCACTGGAGTCGAGCTATCCTGGCTGAAGACGGCTTGATAGCCAGAAACCGGTCCTAGGATGGTTGATTCCGGTCCAGGAAAGACATGGTTTGGCAGTTCGGGCTGGACTGTTCCCATGAGGCACAGGGTCAAGGCTGATTTGCATATGACCATGTCTGAACTGGGGTGGTATGCAGAAAAACGATGGATTTAGGCCCAGATCTCTGTACTGGGGTGAATATATGACATTGTTCTGCATTCTGTCCATCAACTGTTATTTTAACAATACAATCATGCCAAGGCTGAATTGCTTGTGTAATGATCGAATTGGAAATTCAAAAATTATTCCTAGGCTTACTTTTCTAAAGGCTTGACACTTTCCGGAATTCATCAAACTATCTACATGAGGGCATAAGGCAGAGGTCACCTTTTCAGCTATGTCTGGAACTGTACCAGAGTTTCATACTGTTCGAAGACTTCAGACCTCAGTTTCGATGAGCAGTTTCACAATGCTGGTAGTAAGGAAGCCATTAAATTGAGAGGACAATCTTGAAGAGGTGGTGTCCATTTCGATTTAACACTAGGCTCCCCTCATCTGGTCAACAGAGGTAAAGTAAAATTACATTTTGTAGGATTCCTTTCCTTATTGTGGATAGTATGTGGAGAAAGGTAAACAGTAAAAATAAGCCACATTACTATTACTTGTATAAAACAGATGAGTAAACATTTTCCAGTACTTCAAGAGCAATATGTACAACTGAAGGAAAGACATACTGATGGGAAAAAAGACAAGGATAGGCTTGTTGACATATTTTATTGTGAGATGGGGAGCTTGGTAAAAAACTAGAAAATGACCATGATAAAACAAGGAACTTTAAAAGGAAGATTTCTTTGTAAACTACATATATGAATACAGGAACAAATTGGCACAAAAATGTTAAAACATTGTTCCCACATCCCAACACTGCTGTTATCAGTCTAATTTGGCCAACTAAGGAAATGACAAATTTAAGGGTGGGTTATTTCTTTTTTTTTAATAAATTTGTCGAGCATCATGCTATTAGTCACACAGTGAATTTTTAAATTCTCAAGTTTTTTGTTTTAATTAAAAACCGGTAAGTTAGAATGACTTGATTGTAGTTGTAAAACAAATACATTCCTGTTTTAAATTGATCTGTTCTACAGTCCCAAGGCAAGTAAAAATGTTAACATAACACTGTTAAATCAAAGCTCAATGCAAGAGAACAAATTGCATCTCTACTTTAAATCTTATCAACTTTCCAAATTTTCATACTAAAATATATTATTGTATTAATACAAACTACAGTATTATACACTACACTGTGTAATAAATAAAGAAATATAAAAATAAGACACATAAATATAAAAGTTTTCTAAAACTAAAAGGTACATGTCAGTAAGAAGGGTATTAATACTGCCAGGTTTGAAGACATACAGTACAAAATGTTGCACAGAGCTATAAACTTAAAGAAATAAAATACTGATAGGTAATTTCAGCTAGCATATTTAATAAATGGGGTCCATAATAACTAACATTTGACAACAGAAACAAGCCAGATAACTGTGTTATATGTATGTGTCTGAAAGTTAAATAAACTGATATAAACAAACTTTTCACTGAAAGTATAGACATTTATCAAGTTAATAAAGTCAAGGTAACATGACAAATAATATAAGAAAATGTACTAGAGTTTTTGGCTTTTCCTATAAATGAATTTTAGCTGTCAAGATTTCAGAATATCTATATAAATCTGACAAATGCTAGTTATTTGTAAACCACCAACTGAACAAGGCTAACAAAGCCTTTAAAATACTGATAAATGGCACTTACAGCACAAAGGTCTTGCATAAGGCCAAAGGAGATACAAAGCTTCATTTCATATCCTTCATATTGTTACCTACATACTCAAGCGCAATTACAAACACTGATTTTTGCTTTTCTTGTATTAACACTGTTAGTCCCTGAAAACAGAGCTCAATTTTAACTATGTTTTGAACCACATAAGAAGCCCCAGCTTTGCTATCAACTGCCTTGTTAAGGCCAACAATACACTTGCAAATATGATGTTCTATAGTACAACATCTAAATGTGGTATAAATTGCTACCTTTTTGGTTGAATTCCCAAAGGTAATTAGTATTGTCAGGACCTGCACTGTCTGCAAAGGGGAATTCTGTAGTGCAGAAATTCTCACATTTTTAAACATAATAAAATACTGATGTGGGTTTAGTACATGTTTTAACGGCAATAATAAACTTTTATAGAAATCTCTCCCAACTGTACATATTACAAATTAAACAAAAATTAAAATAATACTGATAAAACAAAGGATACCAATGTGTGTTTAATAACTCAGATTTACTGGAACCTGTTTAATTCTAGATTCTAGAGTCACTTCTTCCATTTTCTTCTAAGCCATTTCATGTTAGAAATCTGTTCCCTAACTTTGAAAATTGCAGTGAAAAAATACTAAGTTTGAGGTTCAGGCACACCTGGGTTTTTTTCTTTTACACAGTAGTGAACAGAAATCACAGTATACAAGCTACTGTGTTTCTGAAAACATTTATAGTACAGAACAAATGTTACCAATTAAAATCTCTTTTCCTCATAGGAAAAATAATAGAGCTAAGCTTGGGCTACTGTTTCTTCCACATTTTCTTCATTTTCTGCAATGTCTTCATCCAAGCTTAAACTTTCTTCATTTACAGTGGACTCGTCTCTCACAGTACCTTCTATTTTTTCAGTTAGATCCCCATCTTCAGATTCATCTACATCATGTGAGATTCCATCATCATTTACTTCCTCCATTTCTTCAACATCTTTCTCATCCTCCTCATCCTTTTCACTGTCCTCTTCGAAGTCCCTTGTTATACTGTCTCTCTCGTCTGAATCAATCTGAGATGGGGATGCTCTAGAATCAACATGCTCATGGTTTGAAGATTCATGCCCCAATTCCTCATGCTCTACTCCATCGCGCTCTTCTGCTTCCTTTTTGCAATATGAATAGCGATGGTTCATGTGCTGGGAATAGGACCCAGAGTGGGAAAAGCGCTTTCCACATTTGTCACATTGATATGGTTTTTCCCCAGAATGAAGACGCATGTGTTCAATTAAGTGATGCTTATGTTTAAATGCTTTGTTGCAGATTCCACATTCATGTGGCCTTTTACCTGAAACAGAAAATTAATAATTAGGAGTAAAAAACATATCAATAGAAGTACTGAATTTATAGATAATTACTAGGTATGAAACAGATGTTGGCAATCCTATTCTACTGGAACCACATTTTGAGAAAGACTAATATAGCATGCTTTCAACAAAATAACAGTAAAGAAGTTCCAGCCAGTGTCATTTTTTTATCATTGCTTTATGGACAACCTTGATGCCATACAACGTATTTTAAAATGCATTTCTCCTCAGAAAGATGTAATTTTTCTAAAATAGGCAGACATGGAAGACGAATGCCACCCACAAAGACAGTCACAATTCACAAAGTTTCGCGAATTTTCTTTTCCAACTGATATAAGGCAGAGGCATTTTCAAATACTATAACTGTACTGGGGGATACAAAGAGGCAGTATAATACTTTACATATACTATAAGCTCCTGGTTCTCTTTAGATTTACTAATTTTGAAGTTAATTACACTTTGGGATGCAGGTATTAATGAGAATAATTAATATCAATGGCTGCATAATAAAAAAGGCTACAGGAATTAGAAATGACCAAGATTTATCTAGAGCAAAACAATGTATTCTTTAAATTAATAGAAAGGAGAAGAGCAGTACAATTCCTCTATATTCTCATCATTCCATACTCCAAGGTGGCATGCTCAAGGATGATCATCAGATGTTAAATGATCAGTAAGCCTTTAGTAGGTAAGGGACTGGCCAACTCCTGGCAAATCAGCTTGTACCTACATGTTTCTTATTCATACATTAACCACAACGCTGTTGCTTTTTTCTCTTATAACATGCCTCAGGCAGAACCCCCAGAATTTTGGGGCTTTGACTGACAAATCTCGCGGCAAAAAAAAAAAAAAAGAGCAAAATTTGCAGCCCAAAACCTCAAAATCTGCTGTATTTTTGCGGTGGGCAAAGAATATGCCAGTCACAAAAATACCGAAGGCTTGTGCTCTGTCATTGGTGGAGACTGTGGTATGTCAGTCTAAGTTTGCAGAGTCTCCAGCAGCGCACCAAAGAGAGCAGATTACCATTTAAATCTGCTCTTTTTGGCATCAGCCAACTTATCCGTGCAGGGCAGCATGGGTGAAGGGCTGGGAGGGGTGGGATGGCGGCAGAGAAGGTTGAGGGTAGGTAAAAAATACAAAAAAACAATACGAGACGTGGGAGGTTAGGGGTTAGCCTGCAGGGGGCACACAAACTTGTGAGGCAGCAGGTTAATTGCTCAGGGGGGTTATAGCTGCATTTCAAAGGCAGGCAGCAGAGGCATTTAACACCACTGCGGCCTGCTGGCCTGTTGCTCACCCTCTCTTTAATGGCTCAGTGGCAGCACAGAGCCAGTAAAGAGGGTGAACTGCAGGTTTTTTAAAAAAAAAAAAACACATTTTGCGGGCTCTTTTGTAAAGATCGCAGCATTTTTACAAAAGTGCTGATTTCGTGATTTTTTGGCAAATCCCGAAATCCTGGTTGGTCTGTTCAGGGCAAATATAACCACCATGTGGGGCTCATGATTTCCCTCTGCTAATGCAAACTGCAAAACCTTTGGACTGGCCGAATTCCCAAAGTTTTTCAATAGAGTGCATACCTAATTTTGGTCACCATATGATGTAAAAGGCAGCAGGTTAAACAACTATAAATGTATTAACTTGGACTCATCTGCATAACAGACCTCTTCAATGGCCTCCTGGTTTTATAAGGTAAAGATTCCCCAATTCTCACATGATGCTGGTTAGAACAATGGCCTAAATGCGCCACATTCAATAATTTTGCAGCTTATCAAGGATTTATCCCACCAGGTCTTCAGTGCAGATATATCAGGGAACAATTTCAGCATTATGTTTCTAGGCCTAGTAAACATCTACCTTAGGAAGTGTTCACGGTACTAGTTTTGCGCCAACCATACAGAATACCTATAGAGAATTTGATCTCCCTCTAGCCCCAACATTAGCTTTCGAGACTTGCTTATAAAGTCAGGAAACAGCCATCATGCTTTTTGTTAAAGCATATAAATGCACTCATATGTGCAGTTTCCATGAAATTTAGAAGAGTCTGGTAAGATATAAACTAATATAAGTCACAGTACCTGTGTACCAAGGCTGAACGAATTCCAACGAGATACCACCCTTGGTAAATGTTTTCCCTGCCAAAAGCAATAACTTGGATTACACATAAATGTGTCTTTCTTACTGTTATAAGGTACTCGCAACTCTGTAGGCCAACGGAAGCATCAATGCAGGTGCAAATACCTTCTCCATAATAGATGGTCTAGATTGAAACTACCATATATGAAGGTGAACTCTTCCTGGCACTCATGAGTTAATTAAAGTCATACAGATAAAAATGGTATAATAGGCGTTCAAAAACACGCTTCTGCTGCATTTTGAATCTGGCCCTAATAATCCAAGTACTATATGTGCTTGCTAGTTGTCATCTTGGCCCATATTTCACAATACAATAATAATGATTAAAGAGGTGCAAGATATCAACTATATCTACAGTTCTTGAATAATGGGCATGCTGCAAACAATATCAATGCACGCATAATGTTATGCAAAGGAGACAAAAACAAATCAAATCCTAGCCTTTCAGGTTAAATCTGTTGCACTGCACACACTCTCCATGGCCTTGCAGAATCTCGTTTGTCTATCTAATAAACTCTCCATGGCCTTGCAGAATCTCGTTTGTCTATCTAATAAGGTGATTTTTGATAACTATTTTAGCAATATTTTCGTAGGGTGGATTGAACATCACTAGCAATCAGTGTCTATTATGGTCAACCAAAATGCTGTTTTAAGATAACCAATATGCCACCATTTCATGCTTCTAATACTTGCTCAGTAATGGTTACAACATTAAATATAGAAAAGCTCCTGAATCTCACCCAAATGTCTTTCAACCTTAGTTTTCCACAGCATCACCCATTCAATGACAGGGCATTAGATGCTTAACTAGTGGCAATTAGTTTAAAAAAACCTTTCAAGACCAGTAGTGATGGAAACTTGGTCGGCATCTTCCCTTAGGTTGTATCACTCGGAATTCTTCCTATTTCATTTAGTACAGAAATATGATTAACCATGTCATCTTCCGATATGAGACTACTCTGCACATGACTAAAGTTCTCATTTCCCCATTTATCTGCTAAAGGCCAAAAGTCCGACATTTCTCTAAAGGGTGGTATGATGCACTGTCATAATTTGTCACGTTAGGTGCTATTTTTTAGGCCTTGTGAGCATGCTTAAATCCAGGTTTCAATTTTCTGACTGCATATTGTGCACAAGTGAGTAAGTTATTAATTTAAGTATACCCTGGGTATCCTTAGGCAATTCTTGCAATGAAGAAATTTTGGCAAGAAGAGCTCTGTTCCCTTTTGTTCACCTTACTTAGCATACTTTAAACTACAAGTTGTATTTTTTCTTATAAATAAACTTGTAATACAGCTTAAAGGTTGACAATGGAAGTGTTTAATTGGGTAAGGTGGATAACCATGTCAGTATTCTTCAAACATAACAGGTGGTGTTCAGTTTAGTAGAAAGCAAGACTGAATTGTTTGCTTTCCAGACGTGTCATGGACCAAAAATTGTTGGGTTCAGCAGTCAGGTTAGGACTTGGAGCATTCCAGTGTCTTAGGGCATTATACGCCCAGTGATCAGCTTTCATGCTTCATCTCCTTAAGAGCTTGTTGCTTAATTTCGGGGGAGGGATGGAATGCAGAAGTTGAGTGGAGGTCTCTGGTAGCGACCTGGCAGTTTCATTGTGGCAACAGGGCTTCGGGTACCTACTTGCAGACTGTGGTGTTCTTTAGGAATTAGCTTAAGGAACATTCTGGCAGCTATATTAGAAGTATCTGGAATGAGATTCCTGGGGAACCCAGAGTAGAGGTTTCAATATTCAAGGCAGTATGAGGGCTCGCTGCAGTTTGACTGTGTGGCTGATGTTAAGAAGTGAGAGATATCTCCTGCAGAGAGAGTGGTACATGGGGATTTGGCAGCATAATCAATACAATGTCAATGGGGCTATTTTGAGGTCCATGTCAAATAGGATCCGGGCGTTCTTCACAGTTTGTGAGGTTAAAGGAATTTGTCAAATCTAGGGGCTGATTGAAGAATAGCAAATTGGGCTTGGAATGTCACATTACTAAACTCCTATTTATTCAGTAGAAGATAGTCCAAACTCAAGGTCATTATTTGGCTCCCTGGATCTTTTAACATATGAGTGGTAAAAGTGTACAAGTACACCTAGACGTTCACATGGTGTAGTTCAGGAAGTGGTCTGAGAGAATATTTTGATACTGAATAAAAGACACAAAAAGGATGATCCTTGAGAAACATTGCAGTACAATAGGCATGTGGCCTATTCATCTGATCCAATCCAGACCGGACTGTACTGGTGAGAAATGCTAGAACCCAAAGCAGCTCAGGTACCAATATCCCTGTCTAGTGTTTGAGACTTTCAAACAATTTATGGTTGAGAGTAGCGCACAAAACAATGAGATCAAGACCGATCAGAGTACATTTTGTATCTTCACCCAGACAGAGGAGGACCTTGTCCACATGCTGGCCAAGGCAGCTTTGGTGCCTCTAGCAGGGCAGAATCCAGATGATAAATCGAGAAGTGCTCAAGTTCCATTTACACCCAGAATGGTCGCTCTGCCTCCATTTCAAGGATGTTGGTAAGAAAAGGGATAGATAAGATATGTCAGTAATAGGAAAGTATTCTGGGGACATCAAATGCTTTTCTCAAGGGAGTTAGGGCTTGATCCTTTTTAGATCACCAAGCGTAAAGAATAGAACGACAGTGGTACAGCAGCTTGGTTAAATTTCTTTAGGGAGCATCAAGTGAGAACACGCTTCATTCATTTAATTTTCAACATTTACCAACACTTTCCAGTGCATGTGCTCTTTCCTCCCAGAGAATGCACAACTTTGTGCCTTCAGTAAATCTGAATCAGAAAGTTGCATTATGTTTGATTGCCTTGCTTTAGATCATTTAAGGGAACCATATATTTCTGTGCTAGAGTAATCAGGGTACAAGAGATGTTCGAGCACTAACCAGGTTTTTGTGAAAATGGATTGAACTGCATACGCTTTGCCATGTTTCACGCTTTTAGATTCATAGAACAATGTGCTAGATACATAGACAATGTACCTATATGTGATAATTATATTTACGAGATGAAATTATTAACTATCTTTATGAAAACATAAATGGCGCATTATTTCCTTCTGCCATTCGTCAAATAACACCTATGCATGGTTGCATCGATCAATTATACAAAAATACCCATTTTAGAGTTGAGGAAGAGCAAAAAGAATGGGAAACGGTCAGGTGAGAAACTAACAAGGAAGGGCAGTAAATATATTTAAAAAATGATCACCTAATGTATTTAAGGGACTGACTGCTGTTCAATTAGGTTCAAGGTTCAAGTAAGCTTTATTCGGCTTTTGAATTTAAAACCATAAAAGCAGCAAAGAAAAAATACAAACATACACAGAACTAATCCAGCAAATCAAAACATAATTAAAAGAAAAACAGACTGTTTAGGACAAGCTAAAACAGTTTGACGAAAGAACTATTCAAGATCCCAATCCATAATACACAGAATCCTCCTTTATCATCAGGTATGATAGTGATTTGGTACACCGGGGCCAGGATAAAAGTCATGCAGATCCCAGATACGGATGGAGCCATCTCCAACCTTGTGTTGGGTAGAACGTAAAAAGGGGGCAATGTTTCTGTCTTTAAACTTAATTAAAATCAGATCTCCTGGAACATTTTTGGGCAGAGAACCAAGCCACCCCACCCTCCTGACGCTCAATATCCCGCCGTCTAAAACAGATGGTAAATGTCTATGGTTTTTAAGCCAGAAAATGGCTTTATTCATTAGGTCCTGCTGTAGTTCACGTTTACCCGGGGTGAGTTCAGGGACCCCAGAAAGCACAGTAACGTATGGCGCGGCTTCCGGGGGTAGGTCTATTTGATGCATTCTTTCCCGGAGTCTGTGAGGGGTATGTTTTAGATTAAGAGGAGCGTTGCGACCACTTAGAGTGGGTGGTATAGGAGGGGGGTCACAAGTGGGAAGTATGCTAAAAGCATTGTTCATAGCCCTTTCATGGATGTTAGTAAGGGTAGAGGATGTGGATATCATGGTGTTGGCATTTGGTGGGAGGGACCTTGTTACAGTGTTTTCGATCCTGGTCAGCCTCTCCCCCAGATGATTAATTTTTACGACCAGTGGTGATAGAGCACTGTTTAACATTCGTTCAATTTGGGCCAGCAGGGTCAAATGAAGGGGGGATACGGGGTCATTTGATCGAGTCTCCGCTTTATCCGAAGTTAGTGAGACAGGGTTTGGGGCGGATAAATGGGGCTGCAGAAAGTTGGTTCGGGGGATGCGGGAGGTGTGAAGTTTATTAGTTCATTGTCTCTGACCACTATGGGGGGAGTTAATAAGTCCTGGGCATAGTTTGTACCGCACATGGCATTCAATTCTTCCCAGATTGACATCGTGGTTGGGAAACAGGATAACGGGGGCAACAATGTACAGATCAAAGCAATAGAGGGGGAAAGGTTAGCATCTGACTGTACCTCCTCCTGTAGTACAATCAAGTGTAGTGGCCCGTCCCGTCCTCCTTCGGCCTCTGAGGGCCACAGAGGGCCCGCCCTTTGCCCAGGCTTCGCCCGGCGCGTCCCGCGCGCGTCCTCGCGGGACGAGAGGCGTTCCGCTGTTTAGTAGCGCCCCCGGGCGCAGGCTGTGGTGTCACCGGTGCGCCGGTGAAACTCCGGGGCACCTGGGAAATGAAGTCCCTGGCCGTTGCCCTCACGGCGCTGCTGGGAGAGCTGGTGTCGGTGTCTTAGCCGTTCCCCTCACGGCGCGGTCTGTGGCCTCTGCTGTCGGGCTTGCCTTGCCCCCCACTGAGCGCTCGGCGCTCCGCTGTTTAGTAGCGCCCCCGGGCGCAGGCTGTGGTGTCACCGGTGCGCCGGTGAAACTCCGGGGCACCTGGGAAATGAAGTCCCTGGCCGTTGCCCTCACGGCGCTGCTGGGAGAGCTGGTGTCGGTGTCTTAGCCGTTCCCCTCACGGCGCGGTCTGTGGCCTCTGCTATCGGGCTTGCCTGTTCAATTATACATTGCATGTTTTTAGAATCCAATGTGTTGCTGTTAAGTTTGTGATTTGCTTTTCAAAAACAAATGAATTAAATTGTATTAAAACGTACTTCCTTAAAATAAAGACTATTCAGAAGGTGTTCTAAGGGCTGGATCTTGAAGGTTAGAGCCTGAAATCTGGCTACAAAAACGATGAGGCTGCAGTTTCACAAAGCAATATCTATCACAGCTGGTTACTGATATTGCCCATGTCTTAGCCACATCAATTCGTCAAGTATCAAGTTTAAAGATATAATCAGCGCATTGGTCACAACAGTATTATATTACATACCTGTGTGTTCATACTTGTGTCTCAAGAGAGAACTACTCTTTTGGAATATTTTATCACACAGATCACATGCATACATTCCATTTTCCGTCTTTCTCATCTTCTTCTTGGGTGGAGTCGAATCAGAATCATTCGGATCTTCAACGTTAGATACTCCCTCAGAGCTTGTGTCTTGTCTTTCATCCTATTAAAAAAATACATACACTGTTTGCTTGATGAGTTGTATGCACACAGTTAATTAAAACAACTATACGATGTATTGTTGGAAGACAGTGAAGATAGAGTAGATTCTTTAGCAGAAAAAAATATATTGCAAATTAGGACAAAAAAGATTCTGAAGCAACAATTTTCTAGGTAAATGATTTTCCAGTTAAATCACAGTGCTTTATTTCGAAGCATGACATTCAAATGGACCTATTTTTGTTGCTCTTGTATTATTTGTATCGATCTTATTTTGCAGGGACTTGGAAAACCATTTATTGGATTACAGACCACACTAAAGCAATTTCCCCATCACCAATAGAAAATGGCAATATAAAAAGTACAATATTTGCATCCAAAAAGTACTACTAAATGAGCATCGTCGTTTAAAATGTGGAAAAAAGGCCCAGAAGTGACCCCATGCTATGAAAATGGTACAGTATACACACTACCACTTTCAAAGGTACTGTGAAAACGGCTTATTAAAATGTATAATAGAACCACTGGAGGTTATTTCACAAGTTGAATTACTAGAAACAAACATTTTGATTTCAGGTTTGGTTAAATTAACCTACTGGCAACACCTGTTAGAGGCCCGAATTGAAACAATGCTGGTGGGGTCCTGTCTTCTCATTTATTCACACTGTATAGTGTGTGTGAGATCGGAAGTGTGGTGTCTGTTATGATCCTATATTGGAAGTATTTCTATGCTGTGCATGTTGATCAGCCATGTGCAGTTATCATGTAATAGGACGCAGCGCTTGTATGTATGGGAGGGCCAGGGGGCGGGGCAGGGATGGGCTTTACATTCCGAGAGTCCGGTGTGTGTACAGAATGATCTCTGCTTATCTTTGGTTGTCTGGTCTTTGTCATAGCAAGTGATGTACATCGCTTACCCGCCCTCTCTCAGAGTAGCAATCTGGCGCACTAAATATGGCTTGGAGATGGTTCGCTCACTCGCTCGGCTCACGGCCCTCTATCTTGAGGTGCGTCTGTACCAATTTGTGTCATATGTGGTCATGTGAATTTATATGTTTGTGCCTGTGCATGCCCGTTTCTGTGCATGTGTGCCTGTTTGCATGTTTACTGAGATATGAATAATCACCACGTATTTCAGGTATTATGCACATAGTTAAGAATGTGTTGAGATGGTGCAGTGACGTTGCAACCTGTATTGGCATTTGGTCAATCGTGTTATGATTTTCTGCTTGCTGCAGTTTTTATGCATGGATATTGAGAGGCAGTCTGGCGATGGTATGTGCTAACGTTATTTTCTGTAATCGATATTATACAATGCACTTATGATGTAGCACTAGGACCATGTTCTGATGTACGACGTCATTTAGAGGGCGCTGCTGCGACCCCCTACTCTGCAGTTTGGGACCCCTGTCTTGTTGACGAAACCAGATTTTATTGGTTTGCTGCTCTGCAGCGTTGAAAACAAGCACCTCAATTTCCGCTTGTATTTAATTTATTTGGTACATGTTTACTCCGATGTTCCCGGAAAACGATACTTTGTGCACAGATACGTAGTTGCTAATAGAGTTATAGAAAGTCTTCGGAATAACGTGCCACTTCGCCGAGCTCGCACTGGACTGTATTGCAGCTAAAGAGAACAAAATTGGTACAAGTGTAAAGAAAGCCTCAATTATTGAGGGTACCTGCATGCCCATCTAAAAATTAAGTGGCAATTTAATTCCAAGGAGGTCTATACTTATAAGATTTGCTGAGGACAGCTCAAGTTTAATTTTTAACTCTGGCTCAGATTTACTAACACTTTGTGCCGGGTTTGCAAACTTTTGTAACCCAAACCTCGTGCAAAGCATTGCGGTGGGATTTACTTTCCAACACAAATCATGGTTTGCATTGGAAAGTTGCCAAAAATAAGGCAAAATAGATCTTTGCGCTGCTTTGCATCAAGGAAGCGTATTAAGGGTGGGGCATGCATGATCAAATGGCATGCGAGGTCACTTCCCCTACCCGTCCTTTTGGTGAATCGATATCAGTAAGTTATGTACTCTGCATCCCACTCGACGAGTTTGTCACTGATCAGTATTGGCACTGCTTACTTCACTGGAGTTTATACTCATTTGTCAGCATAGGCTCGGCTGTACTGTCTGACCATAATCAGCACTGTGTTTGCGGTCCATATTCTGGAGCTGGAATGCATGTGTATTGATCACCAACAATATTTGGCTACGAAGTTAAGCTCTTATAAAAAATTGGCTTTTGAACACATCAATATTTTGATAAAATGTGCTTCAGGAATCCTCCTTCCTGACACGAATTTGCCCGTATTGTGTAAAAGCAGGTAGGAATAGAGCATATTCTCGCCTTAGTTCGCCCCAAGGGTCCGGAGGTTTCAAGAGGAGTCTCATGTTAAACAGATGAAATGTTTAAGCTGTTTTGAGGACCTTTCTGAAGCTGGGAGCCGGAGTGAAACTGATCGGTGATGGACTGTTACTCCAGAAAGGAAGTGAACAGCTAGAGATAGCAGTAGTAAGCACAATACAATTGTTGGAGTACAATATAAGCTGCAGCAGAGGCAGCAGTGGTGTAGTTTCCCCATCCCACCCAGGAAAGACAGCACAAGCAGCAGTTTCCACGATTCACACAACACATACACCGCAGATGCACCAGCAAGAGCACGGTCAGCAGCAATGATTGCTTCACAGACATTGCTAAGGAATTGGAAAAGGAAGGGCTTTGCTTCAGACCCGCAAAGTAAAACCCAGTCACCCGCAGCCCAACCTTCAATCACATACAGAAAGTTAGAGCTCTCAAACTTCCCCGATTCCATGCAAGAGTACCACTTCCATCCCATGTTTTGGTATTACATTTTGGTATTTGTAGTCCTGTTTCTCCCTGTATAAATTCGTATCTTATTGGAACCAGGGCTCAGGAAAAAAGTACCCAGATATTTCGCAGGTCCTGTCAGAAACTGACAAAGTTTCAGGGTGCCACACTTCGAACATTGTGGGCAGCCCTGTCTAACCTCAGAATCTAACTTGCTGCAGAAAATGAGACATGTCCACAAAGTTTCCACTCTGGCCTTGCTCTGTTTGCGCTATCATCAACTATGCCACACTGCACCGGAGGCAGAATAAAGCGGTAAAATATGCCACAGAAAGATCTGCCTGTGGACTAACTCAGTGTATGGGTCTCCGCTGTGGAGGACCTCCCATTATTGCCCAATCATAAATAAAGGATCAACCATTATCTGAGGGAGTCAGCATACCAAATGCTTTTTAGAGAGCCTGGTACTGTAAAAGAAGTGTCTGGACCAAACATCTCTGGTAGTCATCACGCCCCACCACTTCTAACAACTCTAATTTGTGATTGAACCAACAGTACTACAAATGTTTATTAGTTTGTTAAATTATAATGTGGAATTACAAAGGAGGAATGAGGAAGATCACTTCAAATTGCATGGTATAACACATGGGATGAAGTACTACCCTGCCATTCATAATAAGGCTGCTGCACATCACCGAAGGGTTGCATGACCATATAGAAGTTTAAGGTTCTGGAACACTCCGGTGACCTGCAATATGCTTATGTATGGCAAGGACTACTTAATTCCTCATAATATGTGGTAACACCATCACCTTCCCCACTTCGAACCAAACACTAAAATCATTGGGGCTTGATTCACAAAGGGATTCTGCACTAGTGGCGGAGTCCCTGAAGTTGTCGGGGAGTCTCCACATTAGGGTGAAATCTCCGCAATCTCATTGTGGAGATTTTGCCCTGAGTGCATAGACTCCGCCACTACCGCGGGGGAGCAGCCATGAGTGCAGAGGCCCCCATGCGAATCAGGCCCATCGATTTTTAAGGTTCTGGAACTCTGAGGTGACTTGCAATATGCTTATGTATGGCATAGAGCACTTTATTCCTCATAATACATGGTTACGCCACCGCCTTTCCCACTTCGAACCAACCGCTAAAATCATTGGTGCGTAGCTCTTTCATCTAAAAGAGCATGTTTGAAGACCGAAAGAAACAAAACTGATTTTCTAGTGCAACATTAAAAACATCACAGAGGCCTTTAGATATATGTTGCAAAAAGATATTAGAAGCAGTTTAATAGAAGTTTTTTTAAAAAGGCGGAAAGAAACTTTTCTATAATTACCCAAACAGTGCAAAAATAAACATGTTGCCATAAATATCTCCTTTCTGCACAAAAAAGCAACGTTTTATTTTAGTTCTTTAAACAATATATTGAGGGAAAATGCTCTTTAAACAGCGTTGAAAGACTTGGAAAAAATACTAAGCTATAGCTTTAAGTCTTAGAGGTCATCTATTCAGACAGCCCCATCTGGTTTTGTTATGTTATGTTATTTATGTTTTTAATATAGCGCAACGGATACTCAAAAAGAGTGTCCCGGCGCTTTGGGTAAGGGGAACAGATTCAGAATAACATAACGCAATTAAAAAGAACACAAAAAGACAACACACACACAAAGAAACAAGAAAGAGCAGCTAGTGAGGCCTACTGGGTGAACAACCAGGTTTTAAGACCTCTCCTGAAGTCCAAAAGACTAGTCGCTCCCCGAAGTGAGAGTGGAAGCGCGTTCCACATCTGTGGGGCTAGCAGACTGAAAGAACGGCCGCCCCGGCGAGCTCTCTTAATGCGAGGGACGGCCGCCATAAGCAGCGATTCAGACCGCAGAGAGCGGCCCGGATGGTAAAAGACCACTCTCTTCTGGAGATGTTTAGCTCCTACTGCGTGGAGTGCCTTATAGGCCAATATCATGGCCTTAAAAGCGATCCGTTTACGGATCGGAAGCCAATGCAAAGTCCTAATTAACCCAGAGGCACTGGCGCGTCTGTTTAGACCAAAAATGGCCCTGGCCGCCGCATTCTGCGCGACCTGAAGCCGCTGCAGCAGGTACTCAGGTAGGCCCAGGTAGAGAATGTTGGCATAATCCAACCTGGAGCCTATCAGGGCCTGCACTGTCAGCCTCCTATGCTCCTCCGACAAAAGAGGCAGGAACCTCCGCAGCATTTTTAATAGGCCGAAGCAGGTGCCGGTCACCCCAAAAATCTGGGCTTTCATTGACAGTCCCCCATCCATCTTAACCCCCAAGTTCTTAGCCACAGGGGAAGAGCCGGACGGAGGGAACATGTCAATGGGCCACCAGGCCTGCCAGCTAGGCTCCGCATCGCACCCGAAAAAGAGTACCTCGGACTTATCGGAGTTGCACTTGAGGCTGTGCAGTTGGAACCATGAAAACACAGCCCCAAGGCAACTCCCGATACTCTCCCCGTCAAAGTCAGCCCCTCTCTCGCAAGAGAAGAGGAGCTGGGTGTCGTCGGCATATGACACGATCCGGACACCGAAAGACTCCACGACCGCCGCCAAGGGGGACAGAAAGATATTAAAGAGGGTCGGGCTCAAAATAGAACCCTGAGGGACCCCGACTCCCAATGGCGGCATCACAGCGGTGTCAGGCGGCGTCCAGATCGTTTGCCGGCGGTCGGCAAGAAAGGATGAAAACCATTTGAGCACCGTCCCCCGCAGGCCAATCTCATAGAGTCTTGCGAGAAGGCCATCATGGGGGACGGTGTCAAAAGCCGCCGACAAATCCAGCAACACCAGCATGACTTTGCCCCCGGTATCCAACACTCCCTTGATGGTTTCAGAAACCTCAAGGAGCGCGGTTTCGGTACTACGATTAGTGCGGAAGCCAGACTGGGAGTCGTGCAAGATCTCATGAGACTCCAGGTAATTGGAGAGCACCGACTGGACGTGCTTCTCCAGGATTTTAACGAGGGCCGGCAACAGCGAAATCGGTCTATGATTGGCTGGGACCTTCGGGTCGAGCCCCGGTTTTTTTAGCAGCGGGATGACAATCGCCTGCTTCCATCCTGGCGGAACCACTCCCTGACTCAACGAAAGATTGAGAAGAGGGTTCGCCAGTGGGTTAACCACCTCCGCCAACTTACCCAAGAGCTTAGCTGGGCATGGGTCAAGTGGCGACCCCGATTTTAAATTGCCCATAAGTGCTAAGGAGGCAGAGGCCGGCAGAGATGGAAACTCGGCCAAAACGGCGCCCTGCCAAGCGGGAGAGGGAAGGCCAGCCGCGGAAATAGACGATGTTTCCTCAGGCGCTCCCGATGGAAAAGAATCCTGAATAAGCTTTATCTTGGCCGTAAAAAAACAGGCAAGGTCCGCCGCCCAGGACTCTAGGGGCACCTCTTCCGACGTGACGGTCCGGGGAGAAGTAAATTCTCTCACAATAGTAAAGATTTCCTTACTAGAGTTCGATGCTGCGTCGATTCTGTCCGCAAGATAAATTTTCTTTGCAAGGCGGATATCCCGATGGTAGTCATTCACCACGCGTTTGTAGGCAGACCTGTCCACAATGTCATAGTGTGCCCGCCAGGCCCTTTCGGCAACCTTGCACTGCTGCCGCGTAGCCCGCAGTGCTGCAGTAAACCAAGGGGCCGAGACCCGCTTAGATGTTAAGCGGGGAGGCAACACCGGGGCCAGATCCTCAAGCCTATCCGCAAGCCACTCCTGCAGGGACTCCAGGTCTCTCTCGAGGTCTCCGACAAGCGGGCAGGGGTGATCCACAGCGGCCTGAGCCAACATCTCAGGGGTCACTCGATTGAACGCTCTGGCAACACCAGCCCGTTGCTGAGGGGCAGGGACGGACGATCTAACACTGCCAGTGATAGAAAATTTGGCAAGGCAGTGATCCGACCACACAACCGGGAGAATCTCTTCCACCACCAGAGGCGAAGTGGAGAAGACCTGATCAAGCGTGTGCCCCTTAGCATGAGTCGGCCCCCTCAAGTAGGGGATAAAGCTCAGCGGAGTCAAGGTGTCGGACAGCTTTATAGCAGCGGGGTCAGACAGATCGTCCATTCGGATGTTAAAGTCCCCCGCAACTATGCAATGCTCTGCTCTCAAGGCCAATCCCAGCAACACCGACTCAAGGTCAGCAAAGAACGTACCGGGCGGACCTGGTGGTCGATAGACCAGGAGTCCTTTCACTGATTGGTGCGGCGCTAGCATGATAGAAAAAGCAAGCGACTCCGAGCCACGGATATCCTCCGTCTGCAAGACGGTGCAAACCGTGCCCTTCTTCACCACCAGTGCGACACCTCCGCCCCTGCCCTTGACCCTGTCCTTCCTGAAGATGTTATACTCTGACGGAATTGCCATCGCCACGTCGGGGTTCGAGAACTCTCCCCACCATGTCTCGGTCAGCAATAAGCAAAGAGGCTTCTCTGTCTCAAGGAGCTCAAAGATATCTTGCGCATGACAGCACGCCGATCTGGTATTAAGCAGCATGCATGCATACTCTGTGCCCACGTTGTTACTAATCGGGGCAGATGACATAGCCCGATTGGGGCGCCAGCTACAGCCCGGGCAGCGAAGCTTACCCCTATGGCGTGCCGGAAAGACAGAGCAACACCGGCTCTCCCGAAGGTTCAGAGAGCACAGCTCCTCAGATGTATACCGCACACAAAGTGCGCCGGGTTTGCACATGCTGGGAGACCAGAGCCCCGCCTGCCGCCCGAAACGCCTCCGGGACGCTGACGGGCGCAGACGGGCAGGACTCTGGCTTGACTCAGGTGCGAGTCAGGCGCCTCCGCTGCGCGGAGGAAGCGAGCTTTAAATACAGCCTCCTCGTTCTCCCCGCGGAGACTAGAGCGCTGAGAGAGATGGCACGCTGCCAGACAGCAGCCCCAAGATGGCGGCCCTACTTCCTGCCCAACCAAATTATGCAAGGTGACAACGCTCCGCTTCTGCAAGCGGTGGGGGGCACAATTATGATGTAAGAATGTGGGCGCTACCTCGCTAAAAACAAACAGGTAAAAACCAGGTGCACAGTTTAAATTTTACACAACACACAAAAACGAGTAAAATTGTCTGTTTAAAAGCGCTGTGCGCCTACTGCAGCTGAAAAGGAAGGCGCCAGGCAGTAAAGGTGTCCCCTTACCATAAAGGTCGAGCAGCTCCCACCAGCTCGCCTTAAATACAGCCTCCTCGTTCTCCCCGCGGAGACTAGAGCGCTGAGAGAGATGGCACGCTGCCAGACAGCAGCCCCAAGATGGCGGCCCTACTTCCTGCCCAACCAAATTATGCAAGGTGACAACGCTCCGCTTCTGCAAGCGGTGGGGGGCACAATTATGATGTAAGAATGTGGGCGCTACCTCGCTAAAAACAAACAGGTAAAAACCAGGTGCACAGTTTAAATTTTACACAACACACAAAAACGAGTAAAATTGTCTGTTTAAAAGCGCTGCGCGCCTACTGCAGCTGAAAAGGAAGGCGCCAGGCAGTAAAGGTGTCCCCTTACCATAAAGGTTTTAACTGCGGTTCACAGGCAGCACCCATGGTATACCTGGTGTCCAAAACATGGTTAACATATCTAGAGAGAAACAATCATTTGGCAAAACATTTAGGGTGGTAATCATTTTCGTTGCCATCAAATCCAGATTTGGAAGACGAACCCAGATCTTCAAATATATATGTGTGTAGGTAGATCTTGTGAAACAATGCCGCTGGTTTTACTGCACTGCATCGAAAGTGCAAACCTCATTCTGACTTCCTACTAACTCTGGTGTCTGAAGGACAATCTATGGAGAAAAGGCTTCGTTCTTGCCTCATTGTTTACAGCACCAGCCTCTCAGTGAATTCCTCATACGCAAGTAGAAAATGTTCAAGATTTCGCATTACAATTCTTCTGAGTGCGATATAGTAGAGAAGGTAGCACAGCTGACATTGAATGACTAATGGAAATAGGAGTATGTTCATCATGTTTTCACTCTACTCCAGACGGGTCAGTTTGTATTCTTCACCTTTGTAGTTGGGCAGCTTTTATTCAGCTGGCGATGGTATTGCAGCGTGAAAAATAAGTAACACAAGTGGTATGCAACCTACTCTTGCTCTAAAGGTTCCTGCATTGCTAAAGGCCTCCATAACTTGCCTGTTGCAGATAATGCATGTATCTTGTAAGTTGCAGACTCCAGTGCCAGCACAATTGCTCTTGGCCTTGAAGAGACAACATTACAAAGGACAGCAATGGACACTTTTTTGATCTCCCACTTTAATAAATGTATGGATTTAGGCAACCCCCATCCCACTCCCATCAAAGCCCCAGCCTCAAGACCCTATCCATCCCAACTCTTCCTTGTACTCTTAAAGGAGGACCATTTGGTTCTCACCTCCTCCTACAACCGTAAGGACTCATTGCAACTTAACAAAAAAAAGTGTTGATTAATTCCTGGCCCTTTTTCTCACCTGCCAACCACCATGTGATTAATGACAAATAAGCAGCTTCTATTACGGATCTATAGAACTTTATTCAGATTAGTTTACTTCAGCAATTGAAATGCTGCTGCCATACGTGGATTTGATCAAAATGTAACTAAACAGTGCACACACAGAAGGCTAAGCTACAGCTTCACCCTTCATTCCAATCCTTTGGATGTTGAGGGGAGTCGCACATAATGGAAGACAACCATAGGAAGCTGAAAACTACAAACACACCACGTCCCAAAACATTTTAATTTTGAAAACGGTGTAAAATAGTGTTTGTAGGACATCTAACAACGTACTAACAGTGTGTGGCGTTTCACACCATCAATGAGAACAGTTTAATCAATATTTGCACAGTGCATCTTTCCTCTCTTCTAAATGCAACCCTAGAGCAGAAATGTTATATTAATGGGAAATTAGTATAGCGTTATTCTCGATGTTGCAGTCAAATGGAAAGGCGCAAGTCAAAACACCCAGGTTTTAAGATGCAAGTCTGTGCAAGAGTGGATATATAAGGGCAGCCTATTCCAATGGTTGAGGTGCAAGGTAAGGAAAGCCCCGGCCGCAGTATTTTGATGTACTGATAAGGCAGTGACATAACTTTTTTAATCTTCAATTTCTGCCTGGAGAGTAGAAGGTGAGTTTCTCCTGTAAGTTTGTTGGTCAGGCAGAGCAGTTTGAACAACGCTCTTTTCCGGATAGGGAGCCAGTGAAGGGCTCTAAGCGAAGGAGCCCACGGCGGCCCTGGCAGCACTTTTCTGGACGACCTCCATTTTGGAGAGAACAATCACTGGACGTTAGTATTAAGGCGTTTCCATAGTCAAGAGGTCTATTTATACTGGAGTTGGATTCTTCCTTGAACTCAGTGGAAGCCACTGAAATATTAATCTGAGAAGGCACATTGTTCCAAAACCGGTACTGTAAGTGGATATCACCTGATCCTTCACAGACAGGCATAGCTGAGCTTTTCCAAACAAAATGATCACTGTTTTTGCTCCATTGAGCTTATGACAATTAAGGGTCATCCTTGTTCCCCATGCAGACGATGAATCTGTGTTTGACATTTTTCAATGTCATGCCCGCTAGAGATGACTAATTGGGTTTTGTCTGCACAACATTTCAAAACAACAGGACTGGACTATTTGGGCAAGGGGTGCTACGTAGATGTTAAAGAGAGCGGGGCTTAAAGTGGAGACTTGTGGAACCCCTTTGCCCAGGGAAGGGATCTTAGATTGAAAGGTACCAATGGAAAACTGTTTCTGTCCCGTCATTGAGAAAGTCTTTGAACCAGTCAAAGGCTGTTCCCCGGATACCCATCTTATAGAACCGTTTAATCAAGAAGGAATGGGAGACGTTATCAAATGTTGCCGAGAGGTCAAGAAGTACCAGCATTGCTAGGGTTCTAGCATCTAGAGATAGTCTGAGTATACTACTGCTAGTAAAGCAGTTTCAGTACTATGGGAGGCTCTAAAGCCAGATTAAGTATCCAGAAGATGACGGTGCTCTAAATAGGAAGCAAGTTGTTTTTTCATATTCGACTCAATAACTTTGCCTAGCAAAGGAAGAAAAAAGGCTTGTAGTTCCATGGCTCCTTTGAATCTGCATTTAGCTTTTTTTAAATGCGCATAACATATGCAGCTTTCCACTCCTGAGGAACTGCAGCTAGGGTCAGTGATTGGTTGCACAACAGTGTAATGGTAGGAGAGTGGACATTACATGTGAAGGGCAGGGATCAGAGGGAGAGCCTGATTTCACTACAGCCAACAGATCCAGCAACTGAGTGAGTGATGGGCTCAAACCTTTCAAGCACTACTGAAGTGTCTGAAGGAAGAGTTTGTGGAAAATGAACTGGCGGGAAGTGTGGCAGTGGTGCAAAAATTCAGATAAATAGTTTCCATTTTTGTTTCAAAATGGTTTGCCAAAGTGTTGCATAGAGCCTGAGAAGCAGTAATGGCTGAAGTGGACGGGCAAGAGGTTTGGTGATTTCATTTAGCACCTTGAATAATTTGTGTGGAATTTACCACTTGATCAATCCTACCGATGGTATATGGTGTGTGTGCTGCAGCAACTGTTATGGTAGGCACATAATGCTCTTTATTTGGCTTGATCAACATATTTTGAAGCCCCCCATTTCCGTTCGAATTCTACAGCTCAACTTGTCAAGCCTCAATTATTCGTAGTATCAGGGGCATTAGGTCTACTGGTTTAAGGGATGCGTGGTTTATACGGTGCAACTATAGCTGGTGCTTGAAATATGGAGAATTGGAACATTGCTAAGGCAGAATTAATGTTCTGTGAATTATCTAGCACAGACTAGCTAAAGACCAGCTTTTTAAGTAACAAATAGCGCTGGTAATAATCCCAAGTGACTTGCCTTTCACACTGTTAGCACGGGTAATGCACACAGTAGGTCACAAGTAAGCTGTATTAAAACATTGGAATGTTGGGAGCTCCATTGCAGACAATGGAGTGCTCCCTGCTTCTACGGGCCGGTAAAGGCCCGCAGAGCAACATTCCAATGATCTATAAAGGCTTCTCGAAGTTCGAGGGGATTTATATCCCCTCGAGCTTCGAGAACCCTTTGTTTAATTTGTTAGAACATTCTGCCCTCTAGTGGCAGAATTTTCTAATAGCCTTATAGCCCTTCGTAGCAGGGCTATACGGCTATTAAAGTCCCGCTGTTTCGTTAAAGTCCCTCGCCTTCGGCTCGGGCCTTTAACGATTCAGAGGGCCTTTAATAGCCGGTATAGCCCGCTACGGCGGGCTATATGGCTATAATAACTAACTACAGTAGATTATATCAATCTCATTACTAGTGAGGTCACATCTACACAGCACTAAGAAAATCAGACGCAGGTTAACTAAATCAAGCATATTTTAATGTATTGTTAAAGTATGACATGAGTAACCACCTGTAAATGTGTATTTGACACTACTACTACTACTTTCACTGAGCTTTGTGTGAAGAGCCTATGCTGACTGCGCGTCCGATTTCCCTCGGATATTTCAAAAGAGGACGAGGATTTGCTGAGCATGCTCTACAAGCAGCAAGAGTACATGAAGACAAATCTAACAGATGGTACCCATACACAACTCTCCCTCAGAAAAGAGGGAATGCAGACACCCAAGTCTAGTCGATTGTAGCTTGTGACCTCATCAGCCAGGACAGGCTTCCAAAACAGCATTATGCCACTTGGCAGTTGGTAAAGGAGGAGAGAGAGTAAATCCACCAATAAAAGTTTCAATCCAGCTCAAGGAGTATGGGAGACAAATGATGGCAATACATTCACAAAGAAGCAAAGGTACTAATCAGATTATTGGAAATGTGAATGGCAGGAGAGGGAAGTCAAGATAAACTGTGGAAGGACAGGCAGCTCCCAAACAAAGCATCTGTAAAAAGGAGAGGTGACTGATAGAGATAAAATAAGCCCTGCCATACATTATAAGGATAGCAAGTCAATGAGGAGTTATGTGACCATATAGAGGAATGAGGCCAACGGCAAGGTTCCGTTATAAGATTTTGGAACTCCAAGGTGACTTTCAATATCCATATAATGAATGGTAAGGTGCATGTTATTCCTTATAATACATGGCCACTCCAAGCTTCCAACAAACCACTTCAATCCTTGGTATGCTGCTGTTATGTGAAAGGGATAGGAGTTTGCCAGCATGAAGAATAAAAGTAGAATATGAAGCGCAAAAGTGAGCACAAAAAAAATCATTTGTAGCAAGAGATTATAATTCGTTTAATAAAAGTTAGATACAAAAGCACTGCAGCTCTATGTATAGACAAGCAGAGATTCAAGTTTTCCTTAAGTTACCTAAATTGTGCAACAAAATAAACATGTACCTACAAATCTCCAATCTGCTTTTCATGGTAATTTTAGAACAGGTCAGAAGGAAAAGCTAGGTTTCATTTTCGATGTTAAAACTAACTTTGTGTTCGGTGTCCTGCCTTTGACCCTCGCTACAGACTCTGCCAGCAGGCACTGACTCGGAACTCAAATGTTAACAAGTCATAACAGTTGAGAGGGAACATTTCTTTAAGAGACGTCACAAGTCATCTATAGTAAGGAAATTAGAGACAAGTTTAAATACAGGGATTGTAGACTCCATGTATTACGTCAGGAATCAAATACCACCAGTTGTCTAAAAAAAAAAGACACTGCCAAGTCAACTCCAATTTCCCAATACAGTTAGGTCATGGCAGTGAAAATACACATGGCTCAATAGCACGCTATCTAGATCAACTGTGCTAATACATGGACATTCTCACATTACTACAGTGCAACTGTCAAATTGAAGTTCATTACCACAGTTAAGCACATCTGGCAGATTGCAAGTTACAATTTACATACAGGTGGAGCACTACACTTTCGTAATGACCATGTGGGCTGTCCTATCTTTTTTAATCTTAAAACAGTAATATGACCTCTAGTATCATTGTTTTGATTCAATACCTGTACTTAAAAATGCACATAAAAGCCATGGCATGAATCATATGCAGATGTACAGAGCGCAATGGGCGGTCTACTAGAATTGCTAAGGGAGTGGAGGAGCGTCATGAACTACTTGAGGGTTTGCCTCATGCAACGTGGCCTCTCCCCACTACAACCGTGGCAAAATATAGCATATTATATACTCTGCACATCTATCAATCACTACATCTCGGTCTATGTGCACAAATACATAGGGTGCAACGCTCTTTTTTTTTTAAACTACTGTGAGTGTAGGGTGGAGCAATGACACTCGAGAGATGGAGCCTTGAATGGGTCATGCTGCCTCTATCCTCCCACAAAATCGTTAACAGGCCAATACTGTGCACAAATGGTTTAGGCTATATTGTCCTTTCATGACCAACAATTATAATTTTTGTAATAAAACCTGTAATTTAAGTACAACCACAGCACAATGACATTGTTGAGGACAGCTGCGTGATGCACTTGAGAGCAAGAGTAGGATGATCCACAAGAAACACCTTCTATGGTAATAACATGGAATTGCATTGAAAATGCAAATGCCTGAATATGTATATTACTATGATGGCATCAAATAACTTGTTATAGGACAAGATTTTTTCTATTGGCGTTGCATAACATTGTCAAAAACTTCAATACTTCGTCTCATATATGGTGATTATGCTACATTATATTACATGCTACTACTTTTTTATATAGCACTTCACATCAAACTTTTCTCAATGCTGCAAACAGATGTTACTATTACTCCTGTGGCTCTATAAATATATCAAATAGTTTCGAGTGTTAGTTGTGTTTTCAGTCATGTGATTAACTGGGTATATAACGAAGTTCTAAAACGAATTTGGTGTGATCGCCATTTATCAAACAGAGGTTCAAAATGGCATACCAATTAAAATGTGATCTTCGTCTGACCTAATATTTAATGGCAGATAGGTGCTGTTATTCATGTGCCTTGTTCTCAGGCGTTCTGTGTACCATTTTCAGATAGTTTATCTCCGGATAAATCTATTTTCCAATCATAAACACGTATGACTTTGGAAAGGGGCTGGAAGAGAATAGTTTTATAAATTACTTGCAACATCAATACGGCACCAAATATTCTCCCCGTGAGCTGCCCTTGGTGACGCCTCCGCACCAACGGCATCCAATAAGTCAATGCGTGGTTGCCGGATGCACTGGAAGCCATTTGCTTCCAGCACCGAGGAGAAGAGTTTTTTTTTGTAACAACGAGGCAAGTTAAGAAGCATTTTTATCAGGGGACCAAGGGTAATGATGGGTAGTAGGACGTGTTGGAGCTATGATTCCTCACAGAAATGAGAAAAATGTGATTTTATTCAGCTAAATTTGAGGTTTGAAGGGGATTCTGGGTATGAAAATGTTAGGGGGTATCCACTCAAGCCACATCTTCCTGGACTACTTTGCAGAAATGTGTGGGTTTCGTAGGTTTTCCTAGCTGGCTGCCAAGCCATACACGCAGGTGCTCCCCAATGCAAAACCAGTCCGTTTTGTGATAGATAATTTTGATGTCTCACAATATGTTTTGGGCCCTTCCTTGCTGAGGGTACTTGGACCACCCGCACAAGTGAGGTACCAGTTTATCAGGAGACTTCGGTGGGAAATGCTGGGTGGGTGGAAGTGTGCGGCTCCCCGCAGATTCCAGAACTTTCCATCACAGAAATGGGAGTAATTTATTTTTATACAAAGCTTGAGGTTTACAAGGGATTCAAGGTAACATACCTTTTAGGAGCCACACAAGTCAACCCAACCAGGATTCCCCTGCATGTCTAGTGTTTTAAAAATGTACAGGTTTGCCAGGTTTCCCTAGGTGTCGGCTGAGCTAGGGTTGAAAATCCACAGCTAGGCACATTGCGAAAAAAGGGTCAGTTTTCACTGGAAAAATGTGACAAGTCCATGTTTAATTTTGTGCCATTTCCTGTCGTGGGCATAAGGCTTACCCACACAAGTGAGGTACCATTTTTGCCTTCCAACTGAAAGAAAATGTGTAAAAAAATAGTCATTTTGGAAAATGTCCTCTAATTCACATGCTAGTACCGGTACTCACAATTTCATAGATATGCAAATAACCACTGCTTCTAAACTCTGTATTTTATTCCCATTTCAAAAACACATAGGTCTCCTTTATGCCTATTTTTCACTCTTTATATTTTACCAAACGAATTGCTATATACCAGGTACACAATGAAAAACCAAGGCACAACTCAGTTATCGGCTCTGGGTACCTTGGGGTCTTGTTGAACCTACAAGTCCTATTTATCCCTGCAACCAGAATGGTCCAGCAAACGCAATGGTATATCGCTTTAAAAAATCTGCCATACTTGGAAGTGAAAGGTGAAAACGTTGGCACAAATGGCTGTTTTTTCAACTCAATTTCAATATGGTTTTATTTCAACTGTTAGTTTCTATAAGAAAACCTTGAAGGATCTACACAAATGACCCCTTGCTGAATTCAGAATTGCATCTACTTTACGAATATGCATAGCTTTCCAGGATCTATTATTGATTTGACACCCATTTGTACCACTAACTAAGGAGGTTGAAAGCACAAAATAGGAAAAAGCTTATGTCCCACCAAAATACCAAAACTGCGTAGACAATTTGCTTGGCAATCACAGACTCATGCAGCACTTTTTTCCACATTTTCTTTTAAATCCCAAATTTAGCTGCATTTCTCAGTCACCTCCAGTGGAATTCACAAACCATGGATAATGTTAGAATCCTCAGGATGCTGGAAGAAAAGTACGCAAATTTGACATGTATACCTTATGTGGACAAAAAGTTACAGGGGTTAAAGTACGAACTAGCTCAAATAGCAAAAAAAAACGCTTAGCACTGGGGTGGCATAGCAGGGAAGGGGTTAAAGTGCTGTTAATAAATACAGCAAAGAAACATAAGATTGCAGCTAATTGAACTTTTTGGCCTTCTTGACTCATGGGCTCAGAAACTAAACTAATAAAACATCCATAAAACAACGTAAAAACTATAAGCAACCTTTGTTACCAATGGCTCGTATAAATCTTTTTAAATACCCTGGAGTATTTTCGTTAACCCAGGGCCAAGAGTAGTACTGGGATTCACGGACACTGATATCATAAATACATGATTCGCTAGGTCATTGTTAGGTTAACAGCATTTTTAGAGTCCATGATCAGAGCTTCTTGGAGCCAAATAAAATTACCCACATAAATAGCGGGAAAGTTTAAAAACAATTGCTGCTTTAAAAAGCAGAGTTTTTGGTTCCTTTCTTTATCAGATTAATAAAGATAGAGTGCATACATCTATTTGTTGCGAATTTCACTCCTTGGCTGCAGAGCAGGATAATGATTTTTCAATATAGGAGGAAGTGCCTATTTTAGGGACAACTGGAAGGAGTTTGCCACCTATCGGTGACTGCACAGTGGAGAGTTAATTTCAAAATTTGTCTCCAAGAAAAAAAAACAAAAAAAACCTGCCCATAAGAATCTTTTGTACAATGATCAAAGCCAATGGAACTGAAGGACAATATTAGTAATATGTCCCCAGATTGTAGTTTGCTAATGATCCTGCCTGCAGCACTGGACTTAACTGCAGCTTCCCGATTAGTTTGTAAGAGTGGCCCAAGTAACAAAATTAGTGTAGTCCAACTGTGTTAGACCTGTCTGTTTTTTTTCGTAGTCCCTCCAATTTATTATTTATTTTGTCCCCTTTTTGCCCCTCATACCCTTAATAATTTTTGTGTCCACTAGTTGTTATAGGTGTTGGCCAAGGGGATAGGTGTTCTTTTGTCCCTCATAGTCTTTCACCTCAGGCCCAGAGGCCTGTTCTGATAGGAAAAGTTGGAACCCCACAAAATGGTGGTTACCAACTGCCTTAACTGCCAAACCCAGAACTTGCCCATAGACCAGTATAGGGCGTTCCAGAACCTTCTGGTCCTTTCTGGACCACTGAGGGGCAGCCTATATAAGGCGGAATGCGGGGCAGCCATTTTGTCTACCTAAGAGAGTCAGCTGGAGGACAGGCTATCCTGGCAGGTGGGGGGAGACTAGTGTAAGGGTTGAACTCCTGGACTGGGAAGCAGCCTAATTATTCCACTTCTCTACCCCTCCTGTGGGTTTCTTGTCTTGTCCCCGCTGTGGAGGATTAAGGGAGACCCTGGGCGCCTGACTAACCCCTAGCTTAGGAATAGCGGGGTGTCAAAGGAGAAGGAGACTGCAGTGCTGCGGTGCGCAGTCCTCTGCCCAGCAGAGAGAGGCTCTTCTTGAGCAGTGTTCAGTAGAGGTAGGGGTAAATCTTGTGACCCCCCCCCCCCCCCCCCAGTGGCAGTAGCCATCTGTATCCTGCCACTGGCTGCCGTGACTTTCCTTGGTGGCAGAACCTTCCCCCCCCCCCTCCTCCCAAGTTCATCACTTACTGGCTGGGGCAGAGACCTGCTGTGGAGAGGAGCCATCCTTCGGAGGGGCGGAAGCAGAGAGAGAGGCTGTGTAAATTGACCCCCAAGCCAGCGCTTGTAGAGCAGTGCCGGAATAGCGCTGACTTTGCTGGTAACGTGAGGAGAGGAAGCGAGGCTATCGCTGGACGTAGGCGCAGCCCTGCGGTGATTTTCCTGGTCCCAGCGGGTGAGGAGAGCGAGGGGAGGCGCTGACGCGAGTGCGCGACCTCTAGTGAGGAGACACTGCTCCTTCGCGCAGGCCCTGTGGAACCGCCGGTCTCTGGGAGGCGGCGCCGGCTGAGATCGGCGTGTGAAGCGTCCTTTCTTCGAGTAGACGCAGTGGGCGGCGGCATCAGCGAGCGCTTCCGCGCATGCCCGCAAAAGGAGTGTCTTCGCCGACCAGCGGCTGAGGAGAGGCGCCGGGGGCTTCTTCCGATTGCCGAGTGATCTGCCTTCTCCTCCTGCTCGAGCGCCACACTGAGGAGCTGGCCCGAGCAGGGAGGGGGAGTTAAGAGGCCCGGTAGGGGCATCGTGGTGTCTGCCTCTTATCTACCGAGCAAGAGCCTCACTGAAGAGTCGGCCTGAGCTGGGGCGCACGGAGGAGTCTTCTGAGGCGAGAGAGCCTCTTTAGCCTCGGCTCCTTGCCCCCCCCCCTTTCGTTATTCCCTCTCCTTCTGGCGCAGGATGATTACAGCATCACCTTGAATGCAAGTAAGGAGGTAAACACGTGGGGGAAGTGACTTCCACAAGAGTAACTGGTGGCATAGATTGAGACCTCATAAGTGAGTGAACATAGACTGTCTTCAAGAGTGCAGCGTCCTTGAGGAATCCCTAACTGGGCTTATTTGAAAGCTGATTTAAGTGATTTTAACCAATCCCTCTTTATCCAACCAAGAAGGGGAATTGTAGGGTTATCAATGTGATGAATATTGCCTACCTGTTTAAACATAAGTGCTAATTTTGCTTCTTTTAAAGTAATACTGTGATGGGAAGTTGCTGAAGAAGTAAAGTAGAGTGTAGTAAATGTATTCCTGAGCAATTAGGATACAAGTGTTACTTAACAAGTTTTGATTAAGAGGCCTGGCTAAAGGTATTGTCCTGAAATGCTGGTTGTTAATATGTTTTAGAACGTAAAAGTGGAGTTAATGCTTCCATGACAAACTAAAGTGCTTAAACTGTATATTTTGAAACCGAAGAGCAGAGTATATTATTTTTATAAACCAGTACATATTTTCCTAACAATTTGGTGTAGTGTCCTTTTTAAGTGCTATTGCGTGGATTTACTGCTGGGTGGTCTGCTACCTTCACACTTGTGCCTCTAGAATTTCATGTCTTACCCCTAGGCCAGGCTACCCTAGGTGACCTGGCATCTCAGGTTCTAACATTTGGTGCCTAGCGGTGGGATTCTGACTTGGTTGCAGCTACTCATTAGTAATTCAACGCAATACACTGACCTATACCAGGAGTTTTCTCCTTGCGGCCCTCCTAATTTGAATTTTGTTTTTTCCAAATTTATTTCTGGTGGTGGGTGGAGGTTAACCTCAGGTCACTTCTTGGTTTTCTCCTGTGTGTTAATTTTATTCCATAGTGAAAGATGGAATTGAATTTTAAAGAGCTAGAATCCAATACTGTGACCCACCTCAGAGAATGGTGTCAGCAACAGGGGTATTCTTTAACAAAGGTGCCAAGAAAGGCGAGTTGCTGACAAGCATAAGGGCATGGGTGGAAGCTCATTTAAGGGAAGAACCAGATACCGAAGGGAGTGACGGGGACACTGTCCTTGAGATTGCAATGTTGAACCAAGCTAGAAGGGGGAATCTGCTGACAGGTCCCAGGACACCTTCGAGGGCGGGCAGCAGCGTCTCAGAGAGGGGTTTAACTGACGCCAAGCTAGAAGATAGGAGGGAGGAGAGGAGAACGAAGTTGGAATTAGCTAGGATGGATATGGAAAGGGAGGACAGGAGGTTAGCCCATGAGCGAGCCATCAAGGAGATGGACCTACAAGCCTTAATACGAAGGTCTCCCAATCCAGATAATGGTGGCAGCGAAAATAAAGTGAACACCAGGGAACCCAGACCCTATTTACCCAAAGATGTCGTCGCTAGTTACACCCCAGGCGATGACATTGCCAAATGGCTGGCCGCCTACGAAGTTTCTCTAAGGGCTCACGGGATCTTAGAAACTCACTGGGGGGGTGGGCTGTATAAATACATGCCACCTGCTGGCAGAGACACCTTGTTGGCTCTGGGGCAGGATGAGCAAACCCACTACCCTACAATGAAGGTGGCACTGGTGAAGAAGTTTGGACTTACCCCTGAAAGATACAGACAGAAATTCAGGGGAAGTCACAAACTGAGTACCCAGAATTGGGTAGACTTCTTAGACTACGCCAAGAAAGCTTTGGAGGGTTGGGTCAAGGGCAGCGAGGTGAAGGATTATGAGGGGCTGTACAATCTATTTTTGAAAGAACACCTCCTCGAGAAATGTTTTCCCGAATTGCGCCAACACCTGGTGGACAGCAAGCTGACCAATCCCCGGAAGCTTGCAGAGGAGGCGGACACTTGGGCGAGTACCCGGGTGTCCTCAAAGGGGACTGGAGGGGATTCTCAAAAAGCCGGACAGGGCGCCCCCCAGAAGAAGGAGGGGGGAGATAAAAAGAAGGAGTTCTCCAAAGGTCCCCAAAATAATTTCCAAGGTAAGGGAGCAGGTTTCACCCCTAGGGCAAACCCGCCCAGAAACCCTAATCCTGGCCAAAGCCAGCAGCCAAGGGTTCTCCACTGTTTTGAATGTGGTGGTGTTGGATATTATAAGGGAGATGTCAGATGCCCAAAGAGACCACCCCCTCCCACCGGAGGAAAGTCACCGGGAGTAGCTAGTGTAGCGCTCGGGGAGGAGTTGCCCTTAGATAAGGGGGGTGAGTGGGCGGGTGTCACCTTAGTGTCCCTGGGAGAACGGGAGATGGTTCCAAAGATCCAGGTGCCCCCAAATACTACAAAGTATGGGCAGTGGGTTACCATCAATGGCCAGAGAGGGGAAGCTCTGAGAGATACAGGAGCCAGTATGACTATGGTGAGGAGTCAACTGGTGTCTCCAGAGCAGGTGGTTCCCCATGTACTCCACCCCGCCGCGATGGCTGACGGCAGAATGGGCCACTATCCAGTGGCTGAGGTTCCCTTTGAGTGGGAGGGGGTTGCAGGTTCACTTCGAGTTGCCGTAAGCCCTGCCGTGCCAGTTGATTGTCTGTTGGGGAATGACATGGAGCACAACACTTGGAGAGAGGTGGAATACCGGACGCATTCTGCGATGCTGGGTACACCTGACTGGGCCTGTGTAAGCACACGGTCTGCGACTGCCCGGAGAGGGAGTTCGCCTGGGTTGGAGCCTGGAACAATGGCCCAACCCGCTGCCAAAAAGGGACAGACCCGGAGACAGGAAGAGCCTGCTTCGGCTTCCACGCCCCATGTGACAGATCGGCCACCTGCAGTGGTGGGCCAGGAGTCCATGGAGGGGGAAGTAGACTCTCTGGAGGATTTACCCATCCCTGCTGAGTGGCATGTGGAGGGAGGACCTACCAGAGAGGAATTCTGTAAGGGGCAGAGGGAGTGCCCTACCCTTGAGGGACTGAGGCGTCAGGCTGAAGCCCAGGCAGCAGGTGATGCTACGGGACACCACCATATTTACTGGGAGGATGGACTCCTCTACAGTGAACCCAAGGTACCCCTACCTGGCTCATCAAGGGCCTTGGTGGTCCCGCAGCAATACCGAGCCTTTCTGCTGGAATTGGCTCATGCAATACCCTTGGCAGGACACTAAGGCCAGGACAAGACCTTTGCTCGGCTTGTCCTCCACTTTTACTGGCCTCAGATGAAAGTGGCGTCCAACACTTACTGTCGGACATGTGTATCCTGCCAGGCCAGGGGGAAAACAGGAGTGAAGCTGAAAGCTCCCCTGGAACCACTTCCAGTCGTTAGCACCCCCTTTGAAAGGGTGGGCATCGACATTGTAGGGCCATTGGATCCACCAACAACAGCTGGTCACAGGTTTATCCTGGTTCTGGTGGATCATGCCACACGTTATCTAGAGGCCATTCCTCTGAGGACTGTTACTGCACCTGTGGTGGCTAGGGCCCTGATGGGAATCTTTACCCGAGTAGGATTCCCCAAGGAAGTTGTGTCCGACAGGGGGACCAACTTTCTGTCAGCCTACATGCGGACAATGTGGAAGGAGTGTGGAGTGACCTACCGGGTCACCACTGCTTATCACCCCCAGTCAAATGGACTGGTTGAGAGGTTTAGTAAGACCCTGAAGGGCGTGATAAGAAGTCTGCCTGAGAGCCTATGGAGGAAATGGGACGTCCTCCTGCCTTGCTTGCTGTTCTCCTACAGAGAGGTGCCGCAGAAGGGAGTGGGCTTCAGCCCTTTTGAATTGTTGTATGGGCACCCTGTGCGTGGACCTCTCAGCCTGGTGAAGGATGGATGGGAAAAGTCTCCCAGGAAACCTCCTCAGGATGTGGTGAGCTATATGCTGGCCTTTAGGAGCCAGATGGCCAAGCTGTGGAAGCAGGCTTCTGATAACTTAGAGGCCAGCAAGGCAGTAATGAAGGAATGGTACGACCAAAATGCTCACCCGGTGGAGTTGGAGCCTGGCCAAAAAGTATGGGTGATGGAACCTGGAGAGCTAAGTGCCCTTCAAGATCGTTGGACAGGCCCATTTGAGGTGTTGGACTTACTTGGTGGATCTTAAGACCCCGCGACAGCCCCTACGGGTGCTGCATGCCAATCGCCTCAAACCCCACCATGAGAGGCCAGAGGTCATCCTGATGTTGGTGACTGATGGTGCCGAGGAAGCAGAAAGCGAGCCTCTCCCGGATCTCTTTTCATCCCAAGAGAAGGATGGGTCGGTGGAGGGAGTGATTCTCTCCCCATCCCTAACTCCTGAGCAACGAGAGGATTGCCGCCAGGTATTGGATCAGTACCCTTCGCTGTTCTCCCTTGTCCCGGGAAGAACCCACCTGTGTACCCATGATGTGGACACAGGAGACAGCCCCCCAGTGAAGTCAAAGACCTACAGGCTGTCAGACAAGGTGAAGGCTAGCATCCATGGAGAGGTTGCCAAGATGCTAGAGCTAGGAGTGATAGAACCTTCCAACAGCCCTTGGTCCAGTCCGGTGGTGCTAGTGCCAAAAGCCGCCCCACCAGGCACCACACCAGAACTGAGGTTCTGTGTGGATTACCGAGGACTGAACTCAGTTACAAAGACTGATGCTCATCCGATCCCTAGGGCGGATGAGTTAATTGACCGGCTAGGAGCTGCCCAATACCCAAGTACCTTTGACCTCACTTCAGGGTACTGGCAGATCTCCTTGACAGATGGAGCAAAGGAAAGGTCAGCCTTCTCCACGCCTGAGGGACCCTTCCAGTTCTGTGTGATGCCCTTTGGGCTCAAGAACGCCCCTGCCACATTTCAGCGGCTGGTGAACCAGGTCCTCTCTGGAATGGAGAGTTTCTCTGCTGCCTACCTGGATGACATTGCTGTCTTCAGTAGCAGTTGGGAGGACCATTTGCAACATTTGCAAGCAGTTCTCCAGGCCCTGAAAAAGGCTGGATTGACAATCAAGGCCAGCAAATGCCAGATTGGGCAGGGGTCGGTTGTGTACCTTGGACACTTGGTGGGTAGGGGGTCAGTGCAGCCCCTGCAGGCAAAGATTGAGGCAATCATGGCCTGGGAACCCCCCAAGACACAGACTGAGGTCCGAGCTTTCCTGGGCCTCACAGGCTACTACCGTCGCTTTGTGAAGGGGTATGGCACTATAGTAGCGCCCCTCACGGAGCTCACCTCCAAGAAACAACCTCGACGGGTAGTTTGGACGAAGGCTTGTCAGCAAGCCTTTGAAAAGTTGAAGCAGGCAATGTGTGTAGCACCGGTCCTGAGGGCCCCAGACTTCTCGAAGGAGTTCATTGTCCAAACAGATGCATCAGAACATGGCATTGGGGCAGTGTTATCGCAACTAAATGAAGAGGGCCTGGATCAGCCTGTAGTCTTCTTATCCAGGAGACTGCTTCCCCGGGAACAGAAGTGGAGTGCAATTGAGAGGGAAGCTTTTGCGGTGGTGTGGGCTCTGAAGAAGCTGCGGCCATACCTCTTTGGCTCGCACTTCCTGGTTCAGACTGACCACCGACCCCTTCGTTGGCTGATGCAAATGAAGGGGGAAAATCCCAAGATGTTGAGGTGGTCCATCTCCCTACAGGGAATGGACTTCCGGGTGGAACATCGGCCTGGAGTGGACCACGCCAATGCAGACGGTCTCTCCAGGTATTTCCGCCTTAGTGATGTGGACTCCCAAGGGGTTGGGTAGTTCTCCCCACTTTCAGCTGGGGGGGACGCGTGTTAGACCTGTCTGGTTTTTTTCGTAGTCCCTCCAATTTAATATTTATTTTGTCCCCTTTTTGCCCCTCATACCCTTAATAATTTTTGTGTCCACTAGTTTTTATAGGTGTTGCCAAGGGGATAGGTGTTCTTTTGTCCCTCAGTCTTTCACCTCAGGCCCAGAGGCCTGTTCTGTTAGGAAAAGTTGGAACCACACAAAATGGTGGTTACCAACTGCCTTAACTGCCAAACCCAGAACTTGCCCATAGACCAGTATAGGGCGTTCCAGAACCTTCTGGTCCTTTCTGGACCACTGAGGGGCAGCCTATATAAGGCGGAATGCGGGGCAGCCATTTTGTCTACCTAAGAGAGTCAGCTGGAGGACAGGCTATCCTGGCAGGTGGGGGGAGACTAGTGTAAGGGTTGAACTCCTGGACTGGGAAGCAGCCTAATTATTCCACTTCTCTACCTCTCCTGTGGGTTTCTTGTCTTGTCCCCGCTGTGGAGGATTAAGGGAGACCCTGGGCGCCTGACTAACCCCTAGCTTAGGAATAGCGGGGTGTCAAAGGAGAAGGCGACTGCAGTGCTGAGGTGCGCAGTCCTCTGCCCAGCAGAGAGAGGCTCTTCTTGAGCAGTGTTCAGTAGAGGTAGGGGTAAATCTTGTGACCCCCCCCCCCAGTGGCAGTAGCCATCTGTATCCTGCCACTGGCTGCCGTGACTTTCCTTGGTGGCAGAACCTTTCTCCCCCCCTCCTCCCAAGTTCATCACTTACTGGCTGGGGCAGAGACCTGCTGTGGAGAGGAGCCATCCTTCGGAGGGGCGGAAGCAGAGAGAGAGGCTGTGTAAATTGACCCCCAAGCCAGCGCTTGTAGAGCAGTGCCGGAATAGCGCTGACTTTGCTGGTAACGTGAGGAGAGGAAGCGAGGCTATCGCTGGACGTAGGCGCAGCCCTGCGGTGATTTTCCTGGTCCCAGCGGGTGAGGAGAGCGAGGGGAGGCGCTGACGCGAGTGCGCGACCTCTAGTGAGGAGACACTGCTCCTTCGCGCAGGCCCTGTGGAACCGCCGGTCTCTGGGAGGCGGCGCCGGCTGAGATCGGCGTGTGAAGCGTCCTTTCTTCGAGTAGACGCAGTGGGCGGCGGCATCAGCGAGCGCTTCCGCGCATGCCCGCAAAAGGAGTGTCTTCGCCGACCAGCGGCTGAGGAGAGGCGCCGGGGGCTTCTTCCGATTGCCGAGTGATCTGCCTTCTCCTCCTGCTCGAGCGCCACACTGAGGAGCTGGCCCGAGCAGGGAGGGGGAGTTAAGAGGCCCGGTAGGGGCCTGGGGGGCATCGTGGTGTCTGCCTCTTATCTACCGAGCAAGAGCCTCACTGAAGAGTCGGCCTGAGCTGGGGCGCACGGAGGAGTCTTCTGAGGCGAGAGAGCCTCTTCAGCCTCGGCTCCTTGGCCCCCCCCCCCTTCGTTATTCCCTCTCCTTCTGGCGCAGGATGATTACAGCATCACCTTGAATGCAAGTAAGGAGGTAAACACGTGGGGGAAGTGACTTCCACAAGAGTAACTGGTGGCATAGATTGAGACCTCATAAGTGAGTGAACATAGACTGTCTTCAAGAGTGCAGCGTCCTTGAGGAATCCCTAACTGGGCTTATTTGAAAGCTGATTTAAGTGATTTTAACCAATCCCTCTTTATCCAACCAAGAAGGGGAATTGTAGGGTTATCAATGTGATGAATATTGCCTACCTGTTTAAACATAAGTGCTAATTTTGCTTCTTTTAAAGTAATACTGTGATGGGAAGTTGCTGAAGAAGTAAAGTAGAGTGTAGTAAATGTATTCCTGAGCAATTAGGATACAAGTGTTACTTAACAAGTTTTGATTAAGAGGCCTGGCTAAAGGTATTGTCCTGAAATGCTGGTTGTTAATATGTTTTAGAACGTAAAAGTGGAGTTAATGCTTCCATGACAAACTAAAGTGCTTAAACTGTATATTTTGAAACCGAAGAGCAGAGTATATTATTTTTATAAACCAGTACATATTTTCCTAACAATTTGGTGTAGTGTCCTTTTTAAGTGCTATTGCGTGGATTTACTGCTGGGTGGTCTGCAACCTTCACACTTGTGCCTCTAGAATTGCATGTCTTACCCCTAAGGCCAGGCTACCCTAGGTGACCTGGCATCTCAGGTTCTAACAAACTGCAACTGAATAAATGAATTAACTACCCGTTTGTGGTAGTGAGGTGGTCTAAAGGCAGAATATCCATCAAAAGCTTGAGTGTCAAAAGCAAGAGCTGTACAAGTTGGAATGCTAGGCTTGTTCACTATAATCTTGGAATATTTATGTAGGTCATTCCAGGAGGGTAGTGGTTGGGAGGAGAGGCAGAGGACGCAAATTATGGCACTTATCATGGTTGGGCTTTTCGCCAATAAAAACTGAACTCTATACCAAGCCAACGCGCATTCTTCCTTACACGTGGTGACAATGTGAAACCTCAATCTACACAACACGTATTGAAGAATGTTATTACTTGGATTGAGACTCTTCAGCACATCGTTTTCAAGCTATGGAGGTGGGATATAGCCATGGAGAACAAGTACTACCTTGTACTAAGGACTAGCCACGGAGGAAGGTAAGTACTACCTTGTACTAAGGACCAGTTTGTGTGTTTGCCTTTACCTCCATTTTCACATTTGGAGTCTTCTTGTGATGACTGCATCATCGCAGGACTACTCACTGCTGAGAGTTCATTCCTTGTGCACGCTGTGTTTAAGTCGTCACCACCCCATAATTCCTTGGGCTGTTACAGTGTGTGGTGAGCCTGCGTAAATGCCATATTGAATTGTGCTTTTCATAACCAAAACATACTTCAATCCCTGAAGGAGTTTCAGTGACACGTTCTGTGCATTGGAAGTTTGTTACTTGTGCCTCCTTAGCGTTTGGGTCAACTGTGCTTCTGCATTGGTTTAGGGCCAGTAGAGTTTATATGAGTCTGCGCTTTGTACAACTAGCGCTCTTTGATAATAGATAGCTTTTGCAGGATTATACGCGCCCTTCAGTGTCTGAGGCTGCACTTTTGTTTTCAGTATTGGTATTTCTCTGCACCTACTTGGATACATGTATTTACAAAGAGTGCACAAACCTTTTATCAGCCAACTCCTCAATCATTTTTGGCGGATCCTGGGGAATCTTTAATGAAATGTTCTCAATAAAAAGGTACATTTTCTTCACTATATTTTAACTCTGGGGGGAGGTCAATGGGGAAGAAGTTTCCCGTAATTGGAAAGGAAAAAGTTATTACATACTCTTGGTCCAGAAGGTTTAATGATATAAGAGCAAATGGATAAAAAACCTAAAACAGATGAGGCTATGGATGTGCTAGCTCATGCCTTTGAAGACCTAGAAAATTATTTCACACCTTCCGTATGTATTTGTGTACATGTATAACGTTTTCCAACATCGAACGGAGGTCAGGAATAGATTGATAACTCAGTAACTGGCTTAAAAATACTGACTATACCGTGTAAATTTGGGAATTTACACAAATAGTCATGCAAACCAATGATTCTAATTTCCAGGAACGGTTATGGGCAAATGGAGCTACCAGATTGATGAAAGACCAAGCAAGTATTAAAAAGGCAGACCTTTCTAAACGTGCTAAAGCAGCTTTATGTAAAGTGGGGAATAAAGACACTGTTAGTGTGGTGAAGTCCACAAAGTCTGTCGGAATAAGAGTGTTATGGAGAAAGTTTCTTGTAACTTGAGAATCGAAAATAATAAATTGTACAAACAGGACATCAAAGGAAAAAAATGTTAGTAGAGCATGTTACAAGTGTGGGAGCAAGGACCATTTAGCGAACGCTAACGTGTCCTGCAAATAAACAAACCTCCATTTGTGGCATATTGACCCACTGTGCAAGGGTCTGCCACAGGAATGGGGTCTTAATCTTCAGTAAATGGGTTTTGAATTCAGGATCTTCTGAGCATGAAGAGGATGTACTTGTGTTATGCATTGACTAGGATGTTCTTTAGTTAGATGGTAAAAAAAATAACAGCACTACATAATTTATCACTATGGATCGACAGGTTTTAGTAAACGTTAAGGAACATCTTGTACCCTCAGATGTTCATCCTGCAAATTTCACATGAGAACCCATACCTATGGTACGATACTGTAGCCTTACGTTTGCGTTTAAAGGAAGAATGGCAGAAAAAAAGATGTGTGTTGCAGAAAGAGGTCTATCAGTTCTTTGGTGGTTGGACCAAGGGAATTTGTGGATTACCCTTTATCCTAATAATGGGGAACAAGTTTTACTTTCGGAAGATGGTGTTCTTTTTGTTCAATTCTTAAGCCAAGAATTTCCCATTACTTTTCTGGTTAAGTAGTGAGTCTCAAGGGATTCCAACACAAGATAATTTTGAAAGAAAACCTCAAGCTGGTAACTGACAATATTAGAAACATTCCCTCTATCTTTAAAGAGAGGAAGTTAAACACTATCTAAACAAGCTTGTGGAGGCTGGAATCATTGAGGAAATGGAGTTCAATAAGTGATTAGCTCCTTTGTGAGTGGCAAGGAAGGCCAATGGGAAAATAAGACTCAAGGGATTTGAATGCAAATATTCTTGATAATAAATTTCCGCTTCCCAAAATTAGTGAAATGCTTGCAATGACAAAGGGGTTCAACTAGTTCACCCAGTTAGATTTGGTCGCAGCATATCACCAAATTATAATACATCCGAGCTGTAAGCAGATTACTGCCTTTATTACACTGTATGGTTGTTTTAAGTTCAACCGCATGCCTTATTGCCATGCATTGGGCAGCTTATGTATTCAAACGACTGATGTACTGCTGGATTAAAGATCTATACGGACAACTTTTTTTCCAGGCCTATATATTAGTTATGGGAAAAAATAGACCAGAACACTATGACAAGATTATAAAGGCGTTACCCATTTGGCGTGAGATTGGTTTGACTGCAGAAATTGACAAGTGCAAGACTGCGGTACCCTCAGTAACAGATCTGGGGTATGAATTAAGTGGGGAGGGCATTTTTCCTAAAGCAGCATTGTTGGAGGCAATTTGCAATGCCTCCTCACCTTCAAAGGATGATCTGAGGTCTTTGTTTTTAGGAATGGTGGAATTTTATTTTAACTTTAAGGAATTTGCTACGAAAACCTTTGAATTGAGACAATTGTTGAAAAACAAGATGTTTGTGCGGCAAGACATACATCAAACCTCCTTTGATAGTATAAAACACGCTATATGTATGCCATTACCCTCCAGGGTTTTGATCCTTTGGACAAGACTTTTATTACCACTGAAGTTACTGGTAAATGTTTGGGGCAGAGTCTACCCATATTAGTAAGAAGGAGGCGGAATCAATCATTTCATTTGACTCACATTTATTAACCTCCTCAGAGGTTAAGTTCTCTGCAATTGGTAGAGATATTGGCTTGTCTTCAGGGCATATGCGAGTTTAGGTAGTATGTGTGGGACTAGCATTTTGGTATTCGCACTAATTACAAACCTCTCATAAAAATTCCTACCACTGCTTATATGGTAAAAGTGACATCAAGATTAGCGAGATGGTATTTATAACTGCTAGATTAGTATTGCTTTGTTCAGTATTTGCCTGGATCAAGAATCGTATAGCGGATTTTTTTTCCTTGATTTGTAAGATGGAAGATGTGTATAATGGGTATGCAGTCGCTGCAATTGTTAATCCGGACTGTGAGGGACTCTCAAAGACTGTATACAAGGGTGCAAGTCTGACCTTGTTTTAACCAAAATGCAAGAATATATGTAGATGGGGTGACCCTTGAAAAGGGATGTAAATAAAGGGATGAAAAACATTTGGGAGAGAAGACTTGAATGCTTCGGAAGAAGATTGTTTTCTGATGAGAGACACAGGAGTTCTGCCCCAAGGGGAGTTGAGACAAAATCTTGCTTATTAATCGTGAAAGCCATCTATGAATAATTAAGAAAAGGATTTTTTTTAAATCAGCACTGGTGGCCTGGTACTGATTTGCAAACAAACAATGATGAGGAATCACATAGTGTGTGCTCAAGCAGACAAATCCCTAGTTACGTTTAAACCGCCTTAATCACCCAACAAGTGTCCATAAGGGCCCAGAGAGGATTTATTAAGATATTTTGGGATTACTTGAGAACATCAATGGTGTTGCATGCTATATGGTATTGTTGCTTAACCTTTTTACTATGTGGCCGGTCTGTCACTTAAGGATGTCTGATTCAAATTCTGTGATAGAATTTTTGGATTGTGTATTCTTGCATGATTAACAAATCAATTGAGTCATAATGTAACAATTTAAACCCAATGCATTCCAAAATTTCTTAGCAAGGAATATTAGAGGGTTGCGTACTTCACTTTATCATCCTGCTCACCATGGAGCAGTTGAACGCTTCAATTGAGTGCTTATGGGTAATATTCGCATGGCAATTAAGGGTTGGAAAAAATGGGAACTGGAAGTAAAGAAACTGTTGTAGGCATACTCTTACTTCTCCTACGATAACTGGATACAGTCCATTTAAATGTAAATTGTGGACAGTCTTGCATAAAAACTAAATTTGACTAGATGAAAAAATAAATGAATAAATAATTGGTCTATTGAGGAGGTGAGAGAAAACCACGAAGGCGCAGAATGGCACAAACATTATGACTGGAAATTTGGTGCGAAAGATTCCATTTTAAAAGTGGGAGATTTAGTAAAAGTTTAGGACCAAAAAAGTAGATTAAAGGTAGTTCCACAAGGTGGTGGTGCTCAGCACCAACTCTAAGTTGAGTACTGTGGATATGTTGTATTCGAATAAACGGACAAAATGTGCCTTCTCCGAAGCAGTTAGGATGGGACAACCTGGTATGATGAAAGACAAAACTTGGCTAATGGATCTGGATGTGTGTCATGGAAATGTTTTAAATAAAAGAGCAGAGAGGTGTCTCACTTCAGGAAAGGTAGTGATAAGAGATTGTTCATCTGTGCCAAGGGAAACATCTCCTTTTCCAAATGTGCCAAAAAGTGTGGTTCCATGCAAGTCTAGTGTGGTTGGGGAAAGAAGTGGTGAAGGAAAAAAAGTTTACACAATCTGAAAAGGAAAATATTAATTTCTAGGAAGCTCAAGGATCTTATAGTTCAGTGAAGGAAAAATACCTAAACTGAGAGGAAGTTATTAGCACCAACGAATTTCAATCTGCTTACCTTTAGTGTTGCATGCTAGTTTTTTATTGTAATTTAGCAATACTTTAGGCTGGTTAAATGTGATTTGTATCGTCATTATTTTAATTATTTTTTTGGGTAAGGGGAAATATGGCTTGCTTTGGAATGTTAGGCTTGTGCACTATGTTCTTGGAATATTAATGCAGGGCATTCCAGGAGGTGAAAATATAGTGGTTGGGGTGAGGAGAGGCCGTGGATTACGGCACTTCTCATGGTTGGTGTTTCTACCAATAAAAATGGAATTCTATGCCAGCCTATGTGTATTCTTTCTTGCAAGCTGGTAACCTTCAATATTATAGCTTTAAGAGAAACTGCCAACAAGAGCAATACCAAGAATTGTTTTCACGTTGTCAATGGGAATTAGCACACACCATTATATTTAGCAAGTAAGTTGAATTCCATTTCTCTACACAATTCCTGGTGTTCAACACTCCACCTTGGTGGAGTCAGTTTTAAAAAGCTAGCCGACAATGGATGAAACCGTGCTGGAGACATTGTAAAATGTGGCTAGGATTCAACTAGAATATTTGTGCCTCATCAGGGTCCATGTGATAATAAACATCCTTACCATGTTCAAGGGGCCATATGCAGGTTGAATAGGGAGGAGACAAGATAGATCATTGAGTTACTTCCCATTTCATCGTATTTGTTGAAGATTAGGGGTTACAAGGGACTGGCCCAGGCCAGGAATATAGGATGATCTACGGTGTTGAATGCCATGGAGTGATCAAGTAAAATGCTACAATCTAGAAGTATTCTACGTTTATCAAGAACAGACGTGACCCCCAGTTTGGTAGTCTGGCATAGCCTAAAACCAACTTGGAGAGGGCTCAGCAAGTTATTAGTTTCTGTAAAAGTCAGAGGTTGTTGAAATTGGATAATTATTTCTAACATCTGGGGGCAAGGACATTTCCTGGTTTCATGAGATGTTCAAAGGTATCTGGAACCTTGCAATAAGTGAAGGACTGATCAAATAAGAAGCCTACATGTAGTAATTGTGGTTGTGTCCAATGGTTTTCATATGTATGGCTGAGAATGTATCAGTAATACATGCAACAGCTATAAATGTACAAAAAGATACCTACACCAGAATTAGCATAAATATACAGCGCCACAAATAAACATACATTGTGTAATACGTCGCACACCATTAACATGTTGATGTACAAAAGACATAACCAAAAGACATCCACTAATTTTCTGTTAAAAATTACAGCAATCACCTGTATCAAGAAATCTCATCATCGATATAATCACGAAATTTGTCCTGGATACCTGCCAAATTAGAAGGGATTCCAACACAAATAAGTCCCCCCCTAAATAAAACAATGCCTTTGACAGTTAATGTATTACCATAGCTCTATCTTTTAGAATGTTTAAAAGTAGTATACAATGAAGTGGCGAAAAAACGTTCTTAACTCCGCTTCCATTCCTATAACTAACAGTGAAGAAAGATGGGTTGCTTATGCTGGTAATGGAGACTCAAGATGGAGACCTGATGCAACAGGTAAGTATACTGTCCTCCTTTATCATGGTATCTTTGTTAATATTCATGAATCCTGAATAAAAGAGAAAGGCCATGCCTTCCTAAAGGAAGTGGAAGTGTAGAAAGGAATGGGAGCCAGAGAAACAAAGGAAGAATGCTGTAATACAAACACTGCAGTAGGAAACTGAATTATGGTTAAAAAATGATGAGCTAAAGCAATGCGCAAGCCAAGGTTCACTGTACAAACGATAACCCACGCCTCCCCCATTCACAGCATACAAATTTCTTTGGCTAATGACCTCTGATGACACTACCCATAACAACGAAAATTAAGTGGCATTGGGGGGCTGAATGGGTAAACAGAAAAATTGCCGGTTTCAAGTGGGCAACTACAACTGTGCACAGCAGGGCTTGGTCACAGGGTCTGGCTTCTGGCCAGGTCCCGAGACCAACACACAGTAATAATAAAAACAAATACTCCCCACTAACTTATTCTTAGTAATCGGTAATGTATCCAGAATAATATGTCCCACAAAACAAGTGATTTAGATCATTTATCAAAAAAGCATACATTATTTTTGAGGTATTTTTTATATAGCTTTGTAAAATTACATGATCAGACATGCTACATATACTAAACATATCACAACATTATGTATCAATCGGAAAAGAGCCCCAAGAAACAGACATTCATACAATGAATGTGCAGGTCTCCAGAATAATAAACACCAATAGGAACATGTAGTGAGACAGTGATACAATAGGTTACAAATGAACATACACTCAACATAGAAATACTCCATCAGGGCGTTGAATTAATGATTAATGCAGTGGTCCGAAGGTCATCTGAAATCTGTATGTTGTGTCCATTTATCATAGTACACAAGGGCTCAGTACAATGTAAAACACAAGTTGTCTTAGGATTCCAAGTATGTGTCGCAGGGTCTCAAACAAATAAAGAGTACCGAGGCACAGGGGTTTTATCACTCCAATCCAGCCAGCAAGCAGGTGTCTAGAGGCTGGAAAGACCAATATTAGTGTGATCAGCCATTCTATAAGTCTCAGTCTTATTTTTCTATGATAATATTTACAGCGCTGCCGTGATGGCCATATTCCATGTATCGTTATCTATGTGGTGCCACGTTCACCTCCTGAACCCATAGACACTGGTTTTTGAGGATCCACGGACCGACCATTCAATTATAGAACGGCAGCCTCTAGACACCTGTACCTCTGTACTCTTTGTTTCTGAGACCCTGCAGCGCATACTTGGAATCCTGAGACAACTTGTGTTTTACATTGTACTGTGCCCTGGTGTATGAGATATGGACACAGCATACGAATTTCAGATGGCTTTCTGACCACTGCATTAATCATTAATTCAGCGCCCATATGGAGTGTTTTTAGTACATGGTACCTCCGAAACGCCTGACGGCGCACTCTTTCTGTGGTTTTTACACATTGTATGTTATGTTGTGTTTATGTTCATTTGTAACCTATTGTAACACTGTCTCACTACATGTTTCTATTGGTGTTTGTTATTCTGGAGACCTGTACGTTCATTGTATGATTTTTTTTGTGTGTTTCTTGGGGCTCTTTCCGATTGATACATAATGTGAATTGTTTAATATATGCAGTATGTCTGAACATCTAATTTTATAAAGTTATATAAAAAATACCTCAACAAAAATGATGTATATATATATATTTTTTTTAATTATTTTTATTGGCATTTTGAAACAATGCGATACAGCATCACATACAATCACAAAATAAGTTAGGCACCGTAGTCTGGCAACAGAAACCTGCAAGAGTACTTTTTTAACACAGGAGCAATCCTTTTTACAAATCAAAACATGGGTTGTTAACCAAAATCGAAGTTTTAAAGCTTTATTCCGTATCGGAGCCAGAGCTGTCCGTATCAGAAGGTGGGTCGCAAATGTTCCCCCCTGTACTTATTCCATGCCCCCAGACCCTATTCCATTTCTTGGGACAACCCCTATTTCGAAACACTGCCCGTTCTGCAATCATCGCAGCGTCCATATCTTGTCTCCAGGCTGATATTGATGGCGACAGACCCTCGCCCCACCTCTGCGCTATATTTCTTTTCGCTACCATCATACCTAGCGTCATCCAGTTCTGCCCATATCGTGTGAGGTCGTTGGGTTCCCATATGTTTAAAAGGCAACGCTTGGGGTCAGGCAGTATGGAGAGTTCCTCCGATTGAGACATGGTGCGCATCACTTGAACCCAGTAGTGTGCAATTTGGGGGCATTCCCATATCGTGTGGTAGAAGCTACCTATTTCCCCGCATCCCCTCAGGCAGTATGGGTGTGCGATCCTTTTCATCTTGTGCAGTGCATCCCTCGTGTAGTATGATCTGTGAAGTATACGTAGTTGCACCAGGCGAAGATGCGAGGGGACACCTACTTCTTTCGGCGACGAAGTCGCCTCCTGCCACTCTGAGTCATCAATGTCACCACAGTCGTGTATCCATTTCTCCCGCAGGGCCTCTAGAGGGTCAGGTAAGTTGTTTACAAGTTTCCTGTACGTTAGAGATGCCGCCTTTGAAGGCATAAAGTCAGTCAGAAGTCTGTCCTCTAGCGGGGACGCCTCTGGAACATCCGTTCCGGGCTTGAACGCAGTTGTCAACGCATGTCGTACCTGTGTGTACCTGAACCGCTCTGTCAGCGCCAAATCATATTGCTGCTGCAGCATCTCAAAAGGTAGCACCTGGCCCTTCTGCTATAGATCTCCAATGGTCGAGATGCCAATAGCATCCCAGCGGTCGAAGCCCTTGGAGTGCCTCAGGTGTCCGAGCTGTTGTGTCCCACAACGGGGTCAGCTGTGTAACTACTCCTTGCCATTTCAACCTGCTCTGCGCCGCGTGCCACACGGTGAGTGTGTGACGTAGTGGGCCGATCTTTGTGGTGAGTAATGACTTATCGTACAGGGGGGCCAGCATTCCTGAGAGCCCCAACTGCGCCCTGTCAGCCTTTAGGGCTGGTTCAGACTGGGGGAGATGAAGCCATTGGTTAATAATCTTCAACTGCGACGCCCAGTAGTAAAGATTGACGTCTGGGAGCGCTATGCCTCCGTCGTACCAGCCGCACGTGAGCTTGGCTTGCGCTATGCAGGCAGGCCTAGAGCCCCATAGTAACATCGAGACGTGCGCTGCGATGGTTTTGAAGTACGCGGGAAGGACAGGGTAGGTTGCGTTTTCTAGAACGTAGAGGAAGCGGGGCAGGGCCATCATTTTAAACAGGGCCGCCTTACCAAGCAGTGTCAGCGGTAGTGATTCCCAGTGTCGGATGTCACGTTTGAGGCGGTCAAGAGGGGGCTGTAGGTTGTGTGTATAGAAAACGGCAGGGTCCGCTGTGATGTGTATCCCTAAGTATTTAAACCAGGCATCAGATTCGCAGCGGGCAGGCGTCCGGTAAGCACGGTGCAGGACCGCGCAGTATGTACATGGTGGATTTGGACCAGTTGATCGAATAACCGGAAGCTCGGCCGTATGCCGTGCACACATCTAGTAAGGTGTTAATCGAGCGCCTGGGAGAGGTGAGATATATCAGAACATCGTCGTCGTAAAGGGATATTTTATCTTCCCAGTCATCCGTCCAGCGGATACCATGGATCGTGGGTTCCCACCTTATCCATTCGGCCAGAGGTTCAAGGACCATGGCAAACAGTAATGGGGACAATGGGCAGCCCTGGCGGGTGCCCCTAAACAGTGGAAAGTCTGCCGAGATGTGGCCATTAGCGGCGACATGCGCCATTGGTCGTGCATAGAGCAGACGGACCCAGGAGCAGAACCTCGGGCCAAAACCCAAGTGAAGTAGTACTGCAAATAGAAAGGGCCAGTGGACCGTGTCTAACGCCATATGTGCGTCGAGGGATAGTATCACCGCGGGTTCTAATAGGTACTGGGCGCGCGCAAGTGCACCGTGTACTCTTCGCAAATTGAGCGCCGTGTTCCTGCCCGGCATAAAGCCGGATTGGTCTTTATGTATGAGTTTGGGCAGATGGGACGTGAGGCGCTGCGCCAACAGTTTCGCGAGTATTTTAGCCTCGGCGTTAATGAGGGAGATTGGGCGGTATGACGTACAGTGGTCAGCCGGTTTCCCTGGTTTTAAGATAGCCACGATTGTGGCCGTGCGTTGATCTAACGGAAGTTCCCCTGCCTCCAAGCTTTCCGTGAACATACGCAGCAAGTGCGGTGCTAGCGTGTCCGCCTGTTGCTTGTATAAGTCAACTGGTATGCCATTGGGTCCCAGTGCCTTACCCGTCTGTAGGGCTTTAATCGCCAGTTGTACCTCGTCGGTCGTTAAGTCTGCGTCCAAGGCCTGCGCCTCCTCTTCTGTTAGGGCTGGCATTTTGAGATCTTTAATGTAGGTGTAGGCCTCATCCTCCGAGATCGTGGACGCTGACGCGTACACCGTTTCGTAGTGATGAGCTAGTGCGTGTACTATTGCACTGGGATCTCTAATGGGGTCACCTCCCTCTAATGTCAGTTGTGCTATCCATCTGTCTCGCCTGTCACGTCTGTCCAGCCAAGCCAGCAACTTGCCATTTTTGTCGCCCATCTCGTAAATTTTGTGTCGCGTGGCGGACAGTTGCAGTTTGACTTCCTCTGTCAGGTGTGTTTTATGACGATGTTGTGCCATTTGTAAAGTGTGCGCTGTAGTGGGGTTTGGGTTCGCCGCATGCCTCGTCTCTGCCCCAGTCACCGCCGTTTCCAGAGCTAACAGTTCCGCTTGCCCCTCCCGCTTAAGCGTTGTAATGGAAACTATTGCACGCCCCCTAAGCACTGTTTTGTAGGCCTCCCACAGAGTGGCAGTGGAGGACACCGAGCCAGTGTTGTCTCAGAAGTACTGTTTGGTCCCCACCCTCAGCTCCCTCTTGACCTTAGAATTGTGGAGGTATGCAGCGCGGATTGGATAAATCCGACGCCGTGTGGGTTGGTGGTGCGTGTAAGTAAGCAGCAGTGGCGAGTGATCTGAAATACCTCGTGGCCTTATTTCTACCTTGGACACAGTGCCTGGACCACCCGGTGAGCTAAGAAAATAGTCAAGCCTGGTGAGAGTATCATGGACGCTGGAGTGATATGTGAACTGTCGGTCCTGGGGGTTGTATTTCCTCCAAAGGTCTTCCATTCCCATAGCAGTCAGGAAGCCCCCCAATCGTGTAGTGCCAGCTGGAGCCAATTTCGGGGGGGACCCTATCCATCAGGCTATCAGCTACCAGATTAAAATCTCCCCCGAGAAGCAGATCTCCCTCAGGGAGTCCTAGTATGAAAGCGCTAAGATCTGTTAGGGCTATCGCCTGCAAGGCCGGTGGAATGTAGACGGAGACGATGTTAACGGGCTTTCCCTCCCACTGTGCGTGTACCCGCCGTGTCCGACCTAGCAGACTGTATGAGTAGGGGGAATTGTTTTTTCACCAGAACGCCGACTCCCCTGGACCCAGAGGTGAACTCGGAGTGGGCCACCATCTTAAACCCCCATCGGTCCATGGCTTTTGTGGCCGTGCCAGTGAGGTGCGTCTCCTGTAGGAGGATCACCGCAGCCCCCTCCCTCTTAATGCTTTTCAGGACCAGACCCCGCTTGATTTTGTCACCAAGGCCCCGGACATTCCAGGAGAGAATCGATAGGGATGGAGTCACAGTAGCCTCTCCGCCCCGCGGAACTGTGCGAGTGTCAACCCCCATCATCTTGGATCAGTGTGTTAATTAGACAAGTAACCGTCTCTGTGGTTCCAAACAGCATGCCGCTCAGTGTAGTTCGGTGTATCGCAGTAACATAAAACATTACGAACAACAACAAACATTCCCCCCTTCCCTGCCTCCCTGCCTCGCGGACTCCACCAAACTGCCCGCCACCCCAACTCAGCAGAGTGCTTACAATCCCAGTCAAGAAACAACGTTGCTTACAAGAGCATAGGGGGGGTGAAAGTCCAAGGAGGACCAAATAGCCCCTAACAGTTCCAGAGTCCCAGCTCATTTGTAAAGTCTCAGTAGCATAGTAGGGAAGGTGAACACCAGTAAGATAAAGTTCGGTTCACCGGCTACAGTTCACAGTAAAAAAGTAGAAGTACTTCCCTTAAGGCAGCAGGAGTCATTCCCCAGAGTATGCAGCCGGGCCGGTCTCGGCCCTCTCCTCGTGTCCGGTCAGGTCTGGTTCGTCGGTCTGTCCTTGCCTTCTGCGCCTACTGTTCTGTCTGCCAGAGCCTTCGCCGGTCTTCATCCCTCGAGCCAGTCGTCTGCCTCCTCCGGCGTATCAAAGAACCAGGTTTTTTTGTCAGCCACCACCCTGAGGCGCGCCGGGAATAGCATGGAGTATGGCAACTCACGAGATCTCAATGTCTTTTTCACCTCTATGAAGCTTCTCCGTTTCGCCGCCACCGCCGTTGTGTAGTCTGGGAAAATTAAAACTTCCGAGTTCTGAATCCGTATGGGCGGCGCGACCCTCGCAGTTTGAAGTATGGCATCGCGATCCCTGAAGTTGAATATGCGCGCTATTACAGGTCTCGGTCGCGCCCCGGTGCGTGGACGCCCCCCCCCCGGGACCCTGTGCGCCCGCTCCACCGAGAAGAACTTGGAGGCCTTTTTGGTTGCAGCACATTCCTCACGAGGTCTTCCACATATAGGTCCATGGCAGGCCCCCCTTCCGATTCTGGCAGACCAATAAGGCGAATATTATTGCGCCTGGAGCGCCCTTCCTGGTCGTCCATCTTGTCAGCCAGAAATTTATTGTCATCCTCCAATTGCGCCACCCTTTTTAGCAGCGACGCAGTATCTGAGGTAAGGGCCGTAGTGACCTGTTCCACTGCTGAGACCCTGGACGACATCTTTTGTAGGTCCGCCCGCAAAAGTGTGACATCCGTCGAGATTGACCCCACCGTGGTTTGTACCCGAGTCAGGGCCGCCATGATGTCCTCCAGTGTTATGGCAGGGACTGCGCCGCCCTCTGCGCCCTTAGCGCTTGTCCTTTTTTGCTCCGCCAGCCGGGGAAAGTCCTTGGCGTAGGTAAATGTATCTAACTTGCTCTGCTGGGACCCACGATTACCCCTGCCGCTCATTGTGGGTCAGTGAGGGGTGCTGCCTCGGGTCACACTGGAGTAGGTGAAGGGGTGTACAGTTGTATGGGCCGAATCTTCAACCAAGGAAACCAGGCCCAGGACAGAGGACGCCCGCCACTCGCCTTCCAAGCTGCGTCACTAGTCGTCCCCCTCTGCTCACACAGCGTCAAGGCGCCCCTCGGGGATGCCAGTCCCAGGCTCCGTCAGTGGCCGACCAGGCTCTAGGCGTCCGGCACTCCTTATCAGGGGGGGGCCTCAATCAGGCTTGGGCTCCGACAGCCGATGTGGGAGCAAGAGTTCTCACCGCTGTTGCGCTCCTTAACGGGCCGCCGAGGGCGCGGGTCCAGTCGTGGCTGGTCCCGGAGCTGACAGCGGGCCCTCGGCCTCTAAGTCACAGGCCGGAGGGGATCAGCGATCCTGCTCGCGCACTCGCCGGAGGGGCGAAGCCAGGTGGGGGGGGGGGGGCAGGTGGGACACCACTCGCCCGCCTCCAGCCGTCCCAGCACTGCCTCGCGCCTCCACTCGCGGACAGTCAGTGGCGCTCCTCCGGTAGCTTTTCCAAATTTAGGCCGGTGCTTCTAGCGCGGGGGTAGGCCGCGAGCTCACGCACGAGGCAGCTCCGGGCTCCAATGTCGTAGCGGGCTCGGAGTGGGGCCGATGTGCGTCGATTCACCTCCGGTACAAGGTCCTGTCGTCTGGGATACTCTGGAGCAGGATAAGTGATCGGATTAGTGCTGGGCTACTGTCTTACCCTCGGAGCCTCACTAGATCGCGGCCATCTTGGTTATTCGCCGGCCACGCCCCCCCCCAGTAATGTATATTTTTTGATAATAAATTATCTAAATCGCTTGTTTTGTGGGACATATTATTCTGGATACATTACTGATTACTAAGAATAAGTTAGCGGGGGAGTATTTGTGTTTATTATTACTGTTTTTTCCCCTGGTTGCTTCCCTCTTAAATTGTGTTTTTTCAGGGACCCTCTTATGTGTTCTTTATTAATTCCTGAGAACACCACACTACAGGATGTGTTTTTTTCTTTTCACTTAATTTTTTTGTTTAAACAAGGTTCTTATACTGGAACCCACTGTTTTTACTTTTCTTTTTTACATTATAAAAAAAAAAACGTTATTTTTTGTGCTCTTCATTTCTCAAAACATGTAAAGGCGGCTTGGTGATTTGTGTTTAAGATACTGGTTTCATTGCACAAAAGATGACAAGTCAAGTCCCCATGAACATTTTTTTTAATACACATTTCTTGCAATATGTGAACACCTGCAACCTTAGTCTCCCTGTATTTTCGGTGGAATTGTTCCCTCTTCCCCTTCAACCGGTTACTGATTTTTCATTTCCTCTCCCAAAAACTTGCTCGGTCGCATGACTCAAGTGTTTCATCATTCCACGTATGCCAAAAACGTATATACTGGGATGTTCATGCCGCAGGACCTTGCTGCACAAATTACATGTCATCTTTCATAAAATTTATTTTTCTCCCTGGGTGTGACAAATGTCCACTCTAGGGATTCTTGGCTAGAATGAGTTGCTCTTCCACATTTAAAAGTTCAACTGCCAAAGCATCATCTTATTGCTGTACTAGCAAGACCTCGACACGATCCTGCTGTTTGCTGGCTTCAGCGTATCTGTTGTGCAGACATTTTGGTCATAGCAAAAGCTTACTTCTCTCAGTCTCTCGTGGGGGCGGCATGGGAATGAAGATGGTGCCCTGCAAATGGGTGGGCTCCCTTTTCCTACAGGCTATGGTTTCGTTTATTTCACAGTGCTAGGCATTTTAACCATTCATATGCACCCGTTTTGCTTTCCTCCGATTCAAGCATCCTCCATGGATAAGAAGGTTTCTACAGTACCTAGAGTCCTTTTCTGGCTCTTGCACTATGACACAGGTGGGACCTTGATTTATTTATTATAATTTTTTTTTTTTTTTTTTTTTTTTAAGAGTACTGCAAACATCCTGAATGTTCTTAAAGGTTTTTGGGAGATCAAACAAATAGAGATATTGTGTTTTGGGGTAAAGAAAACCCAAGTGCATCTTTAACCTCTTGTAGTAGTAAATGTCAACTTTTCAATGTGTTAAAGCTTTATTGGGGATTCACAGAACTACCGTTCCAGGCTGTGCTGAATTCTCCTATGCCCGTTTTCTGGAATTTACGGAGAAACTGCAGATCTTTATGGAACAACTAAATAGGTTTGAATTGCTCCACATTTAAATACTTTTGGACTTTCTTGCACAGATTATTGCACTTCTTGACAAAGAAAAGATCTGCAGCAAATAAGACTATTTTTTGCTGTGCTTTTCTTTTATATGGATGCAAAACTGTGCTCATTAGCAACAGCATCTGAACAGAAGAGACCGGTGAAGGGAAACCCTGTGGAAGTATGGGAGGAGAGAAATTAACTAAGATGTTCAGACAGGATACTGCCACCAGAATCAACTGTCTGAACCATTTTCACCAATCCACCAGGTGAAAATATAGACTACCGTTCAAATACATGGTGTGCACTTTGTCCAACAGGAAGCTAAGAAGAGGCAGTCATGGTAAATACAGCTTTGGGGATCTTCAATGCAGATGGAAAGAACAGAAGTTCAATGCTGAAAAAAGAAAGATGGACTGGATGCTGAAGAGGCAAGTTTATCTTCAGCAAACGCTATCCCTCAGAATTTGCCTGGAGATGTCCTGCAGGAGGCGCAGAACAAATTGATCCTGCATTCAACTGAGTTTGCATTGCTTGGTGCGCCACAAGGTCATCTCCCGCCTAGAGAAAGTGGAACGATAAGTTATAACGGGGTAAACCCTACAAACTATCTGACCTGGGTCAGTTAAACAGGTACGTATAAAGTGGTCAGAGTCTATTGCTTTACTTAGACATCAAATGTCACAAATAAACATTCCATAACTTAAATTATGAACAGTCCATAGATCCAGTGCGTATTTTATTTTCATACATGGTTAACTGGATACTTAGTATCAATCAATGGGTACCGAAGGTTATTGAGTCACACAACCGTATAAAGAAGCATATCAATTCATTCATTGAATCAAGTAATTTTATAAACATAATTCCTAGAGCCCCATCCAACAGAATATGGGTGCTTGAGAGGGTTCACCTCTGCCAATTCAGGTTAGCTTATTGTTTGATCCTGGAAGCATCTCACACCTATGCAAACATCAATTGCTGACTGGCAGAAGTGGTAAAGCTAATGCAAAGTAGTCTTTAGGAACATCAGTCATGGAAATCGTAACTTTCTAAAAGGCTCCATAATATTTCTTAAAACGTTTACCTTATAATATTTAAAAATAGGCCATTTTTCTAGCTAGTTCAACCCAGAGAGACAGTATTATAATTTGTAATTGGCCTGCCATTGTGACATTATCTTTTGGGGGCTAGTCACTAAGGACAATACAATTTTAAATGTCTACATGTCCTACGTTTAAATATCATGCACTCGGACTTATGGGCTTCTACACCTACATGGGGATGGGGGGCTTATCAAAATGGGAGGTTCTGACCCGTCAAAAGGGTTTATTTTGCCTGGCTAAATTGTAGTTTTTCACGGCTACAGTCCATTTCCCAGGATATCCTTAAAGCCATGCTTGCACTGCCACAGTAGTGGATGGCATAATAGGTGCTGCAGTCCACTGGTGGTATTTTACTTTAGGCCCTGTGTACACTTTGTACCATATACTAAAGACTTAGAGAGAAATTAAATATACCGAATAGTAATATGGCTATTCAGCCAGGTTTAAAGGGGAAGTACAGGCACTTTACTACTGGATATTAGGTGTAAAGCACACTAAGGTCTAAAGGCAGCAAAAGTACAGGATCCGGCAAAAGGTGACCAATACAGAGTGACCCCACAGAAAACGCAGATGTTCTACAGTACGGAACAGATTTACACCCAAAACCACAAAAGCATGCTTACAGAGCAAAACTCAACTTTACAGCAAAGTTTGGTGTTCACCCGTTCAGTGGTTTGGGATACAGGTGTAAGTAAAATATCCTATGGGCACTAAACTAGTAAGAAAACGTTCATCATTTCCCCCCCTCCACCCTTTAACTATTATCCCTGCCAGGACATATTCCAAAATTGGCATGCTGGACCATATACGACTGTCTGGTGACTGCCAAATTTTGGGGTAAAAAGTTAAGCAAATCAAAAAAAGCATTTTCAATGTAACGTGAGGCTGAACCATAAGTATAATATGGCTACAGCCACTGTGCAATACATATTGAGAAGGTTGAAATTCGTGGGTGAATGCTACGGCAACAAGAATGAGACAGCTTCCATTTTACAAGACTGGAACAACTTAACTCATTTACAAAAATCTTGTCTATCAACATTTGCAGAATGTTCAGGTGCCCGGTCACAATAATGACTTACTTTAGTGGTTTATTGCAGAATGGAAAACAACTTTAAGTGGTGACAGACTATAGGTTGCTCAGGCGCTATCAACCTTGTGAGAAACACTTCATATATCATTAAAACCTCGTAAGCCTTTATGCTTTGGTAATGTGAGAATGGTTTCCTCCTTGTTGAAGTTCAGAAAGGGGAAGAAAAGCTCTGACAAGGGTGAGTAAACAAAACACTCAGCAACTCTTTCTTCGAGGGACAACTCCTGATTAAAGACTAATCAATTCTAGAATGGAAAAAATAAAAAGGCAATCCTGAACCAGAAGTGAAGATCATACTGTTAAGCAATGCACACAAAAAATACTTTCTCACACTACTGCATGTCAATTACTCTGATGAGTGAGAAGATTCTTAAAACTAAACAAGCAAGCAGACAAATTATTTACCTTCGGTTACATTCTTTGGGTGGATACATAACTGCAGATTGCGCACCTTTTGAACATTCCCCCAGATGCCCGACTGGATCTGGAAAACTCCACACCCAGTACTACGGTACACCAGCCTATGCCACAGTGTGGCCCTGCAAAGCTCTGGAAATGGCTGAACGGAGCCCCATATAAGCACCACTCCTGTGAACTGACCTCAGTTTCTTATCCCCATCACTTTCTGCACCGTCAGTCAAGAAGTGTAGATCAACTATTGACAAAAGTGTGCTGATCTCCAACATGGGACCTTTTGAATGTTAAAAGACAACTTTCAAGAATAGAGAAGAAGGAGGGCAGTGAGGAATTTGTGATTAGATGGAGTATTCACAGGAAAGAGTTTTAACAAAGGCATTTGAATAGATACCAAAGCAGTATCCCACACCCGGTGGAGGGACTGCAGTGGGCTTAAATGAGAAATACCTGGAAAACTGAGAAGACGAAGTGACCTTCCCATAGGAAATAGGGTTCTTTCCATTGATTGAAGAGGCCCTGTGCCACCTTGGGGTGAAAATGCCACTCGTGGTCTGTTCGATGATGCCTGTTCAACAAGAGCACTCTGGCATTCAAGGACCTTGCTACGGGGCAAGAAGACATTCTATAGATGAAGTCACTCAGACAAGTAAAGTTTCCTGGCACAAGGCACAGGACCAACCTATGCATTCTTTGTCGCAGTACCAAATGGATGTCGTGATGTCCTTGATGACCTACCTGTACCAGCCTCCACTTTATGGATGGCAAGGCTTTGAGGGATAAACTGATCACTGGCAGGAGCTAACCTTCCACAGGAAACCACGGTCCTTTGACATCCGCATGCCCTAGGCAAACCTATCCAGCAGGGACGCATTTGCCACCACAGTCAGCTCTTAGTATGGAAGGGAAAATGGTCTTCCACAGACCAGATGGATGTCTATCAACCACCACTGCAGATCGAGAGAGGTTGCTTGTGAAATCAGTACAGAATTGGAGTGGGTCCATTGCTGGACTCATGTGCCACCTGGGGTACAAGATAAGGAGGATGCATGAGGGCAGGAGTTCAAGAACTCAGAGTTGTCTTGGCAGAGGGAGACCCGATCCCAAAACACCAGGATTATGCCACGAATACCCAGACTTGCTGTACGCAGAAGGGGGGCAAGGGGATGGTGGAGGTAAGTTGGGGAGGGCTATGAACACCACCATGTCTAGTACTGCCCTATGAATCAAAGAGATCCTCTAGGGACGAGTTGGGTGCGACTTTGGCACGTTGATTTAAAACCCTAAAAAGGTATAGAGGCTTGCCATTGTCGGAGTTGGTCTGCAATTGACTGTGACAAGTCAGTCTTCAGTGGCCAGTCATCGAGGTAGGGGAATAGCTGTACTTCTGATCATTGAAAATGGACCGCGTTCATCACTTTCGTGAATACCCAAGGGGTGGAAGTAAGGTCGAAGTAAAGCACAGCAAACCTTAAGAGTTCTCGGCCCAACTTAAAACACAGAAAATTCATCTGGGACTGCAAGACGGGTTTATGAAAATGCAAGTTAAAAGCAACCGTCCTGTCTCCTGGATCCAGAGGTGAGAGAATATGAGCCAATGAACATCCTGAATATGTCCTTCAGTAGAAAGGTATTTAGCAGGCAGATGTCCAGAATCGTCCCAGGCCCCTATCCTTTAGCGGTACATGGGAATAATCGGAGTAACATCCCAAACCTTCCTCCACCCTCTTTTCAGAGTGAGGTCCTGGCTTCATAGGACTTTGGGGAGCAAAAGTAGTACCTCCATCAGAAATTGCAAGTGCCCATCCAAGTACATTATGGTGAGGGTGATAATGAGTTGGGGAGGAAATTAAGGGAGTCTGTAGGCTCTTTGAACTATCTGCAAGACAAAAATTGTCTGATGTAATTATCTCCAGCCACAGAGGTAATGTTGAAACTAGCCTTCCACTGACCTGGCATGAACCACGGAGTATTTATTTAATTTATTTAAGAAGTTTTCTATAGCGCTAGCCAGACCCCAGGGTATCGGAGCGCTTTACAGTAGGTACAACACAAATAATCATCAGATATAGAATAGAGGGGAGACGCTGCAGCTTGGAAGGAGGGGTTAGAGAACTGCTGCCCTGCAAGTTCTTTGCATCTGAGGCCCAGAAAGGACAAAACGGATTGCTGCACCACTGGTTGGCATAACAAAGGCAGTTTATAGGCCAAACCCACTGGAAAAGCCTCTCAACTTATAGAACTGGTGAGGAAATGTTTTCTCTGATGTCTACAATGCGAAGGACCATCAGCTGGCTTGGATGACGTTGAACCTCTGTAGAATAGAGTACCTTTTCACCCAAAATTCTGCACCCATAAAAGGCCATATCCATTGAGAACACCTGTACACTAAAAATCTACTAGACATCAAACATGTCAGATTTCTCACAACCACACTAATACCAATAACCCTTCCAATGCAATCTTTATTACCCCAGGCGAACACTATTCACTTACTTAGCTGCAACGTGCTGGTTATGTATTATTAATAGAAATACAAGTCCTGGAAGGTCAGATCAGAACCACCATTACACCCTCTGTTTTTAAGAAACAGAAGGATGAATCTGACAAAAACAATAAAGACTTTAGTGACTCAATTCTTCATACAAAAGTAGATAAATTCAAGAAGGACCTGGCTAAATTCACAATGGAACGTGTATATCCCTATACTAGCGATACATATAAAGCTCCCGACTTCAGTAAAAGTGGTAGGAAATTTAGTTCAAATTACTCTGGGTCTAGTTCTGACTCAAGTAGTGACCAAGATGTTACAAATCCTCCACCACAGTTTACAAGAGGTCGTGGGAGAGGAGGGAGACACCAGAACCTTGCAGGCCCACAGAATTTTTCAGGACCACCCTGGTGGCCCCCTATGCATTGGGGCCATCCGGGAATGTTTCAAACACCTTTTCAACAACCGATGGGCCCATTCACCGGTTACCCTGGCTTTAACAACCAGCCTTTAAGTTTTGGTCCACGCAGATCGCGAGGAAAGGGAAGACCAGCACAAGCCCAAACACAGGTACACTGGCAAGATACATCGACACCCAGCACGTCAGGACCCAGACGAGGAGAGGTGCCCAAGAATGAATATGGTACAGGAACCTTCTTTATGTGTGAATCTGAGTAGTAGAACTTTAACAGCTATTGAAGAAATAGTTCTGAATAAAGGGTTGGGTTTTGTTACAACTGATAACGGGGACCCGTTCCAATTTCAGATAGAGCTAGCTCAGTTCTTTCGAAAACTAAGATTACACTATTTCTTTAAAGACAAAAAAGTCGTTCCTAGTGATCATACCATTGACACTAATACTGGACTTAGGAACAAATCAACTTTCCTTCCACCGACAAGTGCCATACCCTCACAAGTTATGACATTTGAAAAAGCAGTTAAGGATGACATTGAAAAGATCTGGACTTCCCCCAAGACTGGATATAATAATCTATTTAGGCAAGAAAGACTAGCCTTAAGGACTCACGCAGGACCCCCTGATAACGATAAAACCCGCTGACAAAGGGGGTTCTATTGTCATACAGGACACATCAGTATACAGGAATGAGTGTCTACGCCATCTGAACGATAGATCGTCTTATCGGCCCCTTCCAGAGGATCCTACTGCTAGATTGACCAACGACATCAAGGATTTGGTGGAGGAAGCCTTAGCAGAAGGATGGATCACTCCATCAGAGGCACAGTTTTTACAGGCAATGCATCCAACTATGCCTTATTTCTATACCTTGCCAAAGGTTCACAAGACTGAGAGACCTCCTCCAGGTAGGCCAATTATTTCAGGCCAAGGCTCGCTTTTGGAACCTCTCTCGTCTTTTGTTGACTATTTTTTAAGACCAATAGTACATACCATGCCAACGTATCTTAAAAACACCACTGATGTTCTAAGGGTGCTACCTGAAATAGAGTTCAACCGTGAGACGGACTATCTAGTCTCACTGGATGTTGTATCATTATACACTTCCATCCTGGATGAGGTAGTTTTGGATTCCATTACTCCAGTTTCCTTCATAATGGCCTTAGCTAAAATTGCCATGAAGGATAACTACTTTAAATATGAGGATACCATCGATCTCCAGACCTCCGGGACCAGCATGGGCAGCATTTTTGCCCCATCCTTGGCAAATCTGTATATCCATGCCTTCGAACAAGAATTGGTGCTTACACCAGCAAACCCGTTCTTCACGTCAATTCTATGGTGGAAGCGATACATTGATGATATCCTGGCCGTGTGGAGAGGCGACCTGGATTCCATCCATCTCTTCCACGAATGGCTCAACCAACAAAACGGTTTTCTTCGGTTTACGATTGAGATTAGTAAGGAGAAAATCTCCTTCCTTGATCTCTCCATCTACACCACCTCGACAGGGCTAGAAAGCAAACTTTTTCGCAAGCCTATGGCTAGGAACTCCCTTCTTTTATATGAAAGTCAGCACCCGAAGTCACTACGGGACAATTTACCATTCGGACAGTTCCTCCGAGTGAAGCGGAACTGTTCCACCTCCGAAACATTTGTAAAACATGCTGCAAACCTTTCTAACCCAACTGGTAGCTAGACGGTATCCAACCAAATTGGTTAGACGGTCATTAAAACGGGCCACGAACAATAACCGTGAGGCCCTTTTGGAACACCCTACAATAAAACCACCTTTGACACGTCTAACTTTTGTCAGCACCTTCAATTCCCAGTCGAATGCCGTTAAAAAGATCCGCAAACGACATTGGCGTATTCTGAACTGCACCAATGATAAGATTGATTCTCCCTTATTTGCGTTCAGACGCTCCAGTAATTTACGTGACCACCTAGTACACACTCGCCCGAGAGAAGCCCCTAAAAAACCATTGGGAACACTGTGGGATCTGCCAGCAGTGACCGGTCACCACCCTTGTGGTGGTTGCTCAGTTTGCCCGCAGACATCTAAGGTGCTGAGTGTTGATATTGGGACAGACCGCCCTTGGTAGCTTAGGCAATTTACGAATTGTAATAACTCTAATCTGATTTACCAACTTATGTGTCCATGCAATGAGCGTTACATTGGGATGACCACGAGAAAAGTCCGAACGCGCATGCAGGAACACAAGAGCACCTTTAGGTGCAAGAAAAGTGTCTCAAAGCGGACTACACATTTCGTACAACATAACCATGGAGAATCAGATTTCACATGGTTAGTCTTGGAAAAGCCATTCATTCCCTCCTACATTAGTGATGTCACCAAGTTTTTACTCTGCAAAGAACAGAAATGGGTGTATCGACTTCATACAGACAGCCAAGGACTAAACGATGAAATACCCTGGTTTAGCCTAAAGTAAATATAGTCCATCTAACCTTAGTTCTTGTATATTGTCACACTTACATTACAAAACGAGTTAAGACATTGTGATTCATGAATTTTGCTGATCAAGCTACATATGAACAGTTCCTTTACTTTAGATCTATTCATACCTCCATTTCATGATCTTTACAGTTAAGAATGGATGTTTTGGATCTTAAGTAAGTTCTATTGGGCCGATATTGCAGCTGGACGTGCCATTTGTTATTCGTAATTTTTTATACTCCTGGCATTATTATCTATACCTCCAGCGTTTTAGTTGATACTATGCCAGAATATAGAACTTTGGACTTGTGCAGGCACTCATCTTGTTTGTCATGGCATATATATTTAAACAAAATCATTTATTGCACTTCAATTCCGAATTTCGGTATTAAACTACAAATACGGAGCGTTTGACGTCCCTTTGTAGTTCTTTACCATTCCCGCGAGACTACGGTGGATGGATGGATGGATGGATGGATGGATGGATGGATGGATGGATGGATGGATGGATGGATGGATGGATGGATGGATGGATGGATGGATGGATGGATGGATGGATGATGTCATTTTGTAGTCCACCTCCAGCCTCGCGTGATTACGAAATATTTCCATTGTACACCAATGCATCCTGGCTGGCGAAAAAGTCTGTTTTCCTCCTCATTTGAGATCTAAGTAAGTGAGCTTTTCAATCTGCTTGCCACGGATATCAAATTATGAAATAACCTGTGTATTTTAAAACTCAACGCGGAGGCAGGCACTCAATTGGCCAACCTCTCGATGATACAAATTCTACCTGTCCGGTCGTTCTCGTTGCCTCCCCCAAACTCAGTACAGGCTCGAGACAACGAGGGACAGGTAAGCCCATGCAGGAGAGGTGGAAATTTGGTCTTTTTGTTGTTTGCATTTGATTTTCCATCTAAATAGTTTGGATTGTTAACAAAAATTATGCCGCCACAAACCACATTATACTCTAATTTTGGTGAGGCAATAATTATTTTCTAATATCTATTCAAATTCAGGGGCCTACATTTTGCTCCTTTGTTGTGGAGGGATTGAGAGGTTTTTGCCCGGAGGGGTTTGCTTTTAGTACTTGAAATGATGAGTTCTTCTCTGTAGGCAGATTATTTGAACATGGATTTCGTTTGGGTAATACCACGTAGAATGGAATAGACAATGCCTTCTTTCCATTTTGAAAAAAGTCCAGTTTTTTTGCCCTTACAGAGCGGGGTCTCAGTTCCTGAGTTAGGTCCAGGTGAGGTCTGTTCCCCGGACAAACTGGGTGAGTGAATATTATCTCAGAGGGCGTTGATAGATGCTACTGATGATAAAAATGTCTTTGTCTAGCACTAGGAGTTCTCTAATTATGTAATTAATCTGTCCGTTACTACAGATGCGTGTAACACCAGTTGTCACGGAGAAGCACTTGACAGATGACGGACACTATATCCTTTTTGATATTTTGATTTATTCTCACTATTTTTCTATCACATGCAGTAGCATCTAATAGTTAGAACAGAGGCCCTGAAGAAAGCCTAGGGTCCTATACCCAAGAGGCTGAAACATGTTGCCCCCCCCCCATGCAGATATTTGGTTGAACTGCATTTAGTTGTTGCACTGTTCTTGTTTTTAACAGGAAGAGGCTGTATCATTTATTAAATATTCTCTTACCGGTTCTCTATCCTATATTAGAATCACCACTTTTACACTGGTTGTTTATTTGCACTGCACTTATTCTCATCAGGTCCATATCTTTCGGTCTAAAGAGTGATTGTGGTTTTGAAACCCTTCTTCCTGATATGGGTACGATCCTTGTCTCAATGATCTAGAGACATATGACCCTGGAAGGACGACCAAATAAGAACATTGATCATACAATCTTTTTGATGGGAATCCTGAATGAGTTTCTAACACAATCACTATTAGTCCTCTCTTGTGCCTTTCATGTCTGAACTAGTGAGTCTTGACCTTGGTTGTATGAATCCAGACTTCCAGTCATTTATCCGTTTTGATATAGAGGCCCCTCTTTTTCCTCTTGATAGACCCCTAGGTTCTTGTGTTATGAATATGTATTATTTTTGCCAATGAGCCTCAGATCTTCTGGGACCACCGGCAAGCTCTCATTCTAGCTAGCCTGTATGTTTTTGCCAAGCGTATGACAATCCTTGCTAGACAACTTCGAGCTAAAAACATTCTCTTGCCAAAAGAATCAGTCCATTTGGATTATCTGTCCGGGGGATTGGTCGGAAAAAAGTTAGGGTTAACCATGCTAGAGGAAGCATGCACAATGAGGTTCTCTGGTATAGGGTGTTCCATCAAGAAATCTGGCACGGGTCTATGTCGCTGTGGATCTGCTAACTGGTGGGAAAGAACATAGTTTTGACCATGCAGCCATTAAAGTGTCAATAAGGCTCCCAATAAAAGGCAATAATGGCTCCGAGCCCATATCCCTGGCTGAAGTATGACTGAGGATTTAAATTTTGTTTGATGGAGGACAACAACAATTCTAGCACTACAGCTGTCCTCCTGACCACATATTTAAAGACATTTTCCTCTGATGGCCGACTTTGTGCTTTATTAAGCCCAGCTACAGGGGAGGTGTTCACCCCACTAGCATTTTGTAGAAATAGGTATGCCTCATCAGTATTATAAGGAAGCATGAGGGACCCAACTGGATATTACATAGGGTCAAAGTTTGAGCCAAAAAGAGAAGGGAGCTACTGTTGGCAGGTGTGTCCCAGTAGAGGTATGGGGTTGAAATCGGCTCCATGACCACCAGACACGTTTTTGTAATCTGATAACATGGTATCGGTCGGGCTGGGGCCAAGGAAATATCTGTATTTAATTTGGGTGTTATCACCAGGCTGTCCATTAGTGCCTGGTGTGGAATCGTGTTCCTGGAACCAGCATAGACTTCTGAGACCGTACCAGAACAGGACAGGCCCATGAACAGGTATCAAGGGGGAAAATGGTGTCAAGGGAGAACCCCCTGGCAGTAACCTGAGTGGAGGCCCCTGTGGCTCCTTGATCCCAAAGGTGCTCCAGAAGAGTCCGGCACTACACCAAAAATTTGCTATATGGCCTCAACCTTAGGTCAACAAAGGCTCAGGGAGCTCTAGTGCGACAGGAATAACTGACTAATCTGCTCCAAAGCTGGGCAGGCAAATAGGTGTGATTTCATCTTGAACACCCTGGCTCCATCTCTGTAGAACGAGTGTAGCAGGATGGGGTTGAGTCCTCCTTTTTCTTTCTGTGTGAGTGGTAAGTGGACTGTCTGTGGGACAGACATCGTGATTGCAACAAAGCCTGAGATTTGGAGCAGGACTTTGGCTTTGAATGCGACCTTCTCTTGTGTTCAACAAGTAGAGCTTTACCTCCCGGTCCTGGATTGTCTTTGGGTGCATAAAGGCATGGCTGTTGCATGATTATAGTCATGACTGGGGCCAGACACCATAGATAAACCTTGTGTGGGTCCGTGACCAACACCTGCTTCCTGCAGTCATGGGACAATTTGAAGACAGCAGATTTTGGATGGGACATAGTTCACTAGCCAATTTACAGAAACATTTAGGGTCAAATGAAAGCACGGACAGTTTGGAATGGAGAGGTGCAGCTTTGTAAGGAGGAGCTGTGTCAGAAGGTGGAAAGAAAGGAACTAATGTCATCGCAAATACTCTGATCGGTCACTTCTAGGGCAGTGAGGAGGCGCATGCTACTACCCGACAGCACTGCTATGAAGTTTTCTGGATCCAGTCTGGCGTCTGGAGAATATTCAAAAGGCGGGGAATCGGCAGTAAAGAAATAGCAATCAGAAGTATGCAATTTACTTTGCAAATTTTAAGTAAAGAGACATCTATTTGTAGCAAGATCTGATCCACAAGTAGGACTTTGAAAAGTTGACATGCTCTAAGTGGATTAAATCTGAGAAACTAGGTCTAGGGAGGTAAACAGTGTATATATATATATATATATATATATATATATATATATATATATACACACATATATATATACATATATACATATACATATATACACATATATATATATATATATATATATATATATATATATATATATATATATATATACACACATACATATACATATACACACACACTCAGACCACAGAGGGTACAAATGTAAGGACCAAAACTGATCTAGAGTTTTTGAAATAAATCTTACTTAAGCATGATTTTATCAGCAATAGGCAGTGCTTAATTTGAGCCAGTGGTTGCAAGCGAGTCCCACTGCTACTCTTTTTTGGGACTTATTCTTCATCATCAGACTGACACAAGAGAGAAAAGGAGAAAGGGAAGGCGAAAGATACAAAAACAGTAACAAAGGGAGAAAACAGGGATGAAAAGGACAATGGACATTTCAATTTAGAGACAGGGATAGTATAATGGTTCTTGAAAGGCATGAGGTAAAATAAATACTAGATCGCTTTATTTAGCAGCCCCAGCATTCAGCAACCACAGCGGTGCGCTTCTTTGGAAAATGTAGACCCCAGCACTTATTCTTTTAAAAATTAAGTACTGAATGTGGGCATGCTAAATATTTTTTAAAAAGAGCTCTGTCTTGCATGGCAGAATCAGAACACAGAAGGGGAAAAAAAGTCAAGAAGTGCTGCTAATTGATATCAGATTCTGCAAATTAAGCAGGGCTATCTTGCCACCTGGGGAAAGAAACCTGATTGACAGCCGAGTTGTTCTCTTATTAGCACATGTAAGATTTTAACAATATTCACAGCAGCACCATAGCTAAACATCATTGCCTCTATTGACAATCATTAGAAGTGCTGTGGCTCCGGGGTTAATGAATCAGTCTAGTTGACTGTGTTCTGGGATGCCGTATATGGGCCCAGATATTTAATTTTAAATATGCATTAGAGAAGCATTTTATTCCATGAAATGTTACAATACCGACTTAATTCGGTTTTGACTGCAACGCTTTCCCAACAATAACGTATCTATTTAAAAATACGGAACGGAGATTCTGTAAGGGGTTAAGAAATACTGATTAAATTGTTAGAACCACAAACACTCCACTTCTAAAAAATCGTACAGACATGTCACAGACAGCAAAGATAACATGCCCTTGCTTTGGGCACCAATGCTTAATTTATCATTTACAAGTATATTGAGAAAACACTATGAAATTAAATATCAGATATACCTGATTTCCATTTGGTAGGACCTGCTTTTGTGATAGTTCTGGGAATACAGAGCTAGTTGTTGAATATGTATACGTTAACTGGGGAATAAGAATTGTCTGTTTGTTGGCAGCAAGAGTTCTTAAGCATGGAACACTGTTCTGGCTTGAAATGGCAACTAATGTAGGTAACTGAGTAGTTACTGTAGGTAGAGCAATACTAATTGGATTGGCACTTGGTGGATTCACAATTAAAACCGGATTAGAGTCTGTAACACTGCTGTCCGTTTGTTCTTTTTTCACACAACACAAGTTCAAAGGCTCATCCTGAACAGTATGAGCACTGCTATGGTAAACACTAGTTACGGTGGATCGTTCCGACAAGTCACCATGTTGCTTTGGTAGGGATAGGTCAAGAGGTTCTGCTTGTTGCTCTTGTACACCAGTAGGTGTACATTCTCCTGCAGGAGAGCTGTTTAATGATGAAAGGTTTAGTGGTGATGTAGATGGGGTGTTGCTTCTGGAACCAATTTGTGTCAACGTTTCCTCAGGTACAATTTGAGAACTTAGGACACCGAGAACATTTTCAGAATCCAGTTCGACCGTGGGCTGTTTATTTTCCTCTGAAGATATGCTAGGCTCCTCCTCGACTGGAGTAACCTTTTCCAGCTGTAATGATGGACTTGAGGACTGTAACGAAACATCTCCAGCTTGCATTTTCTCAAACCATTTCTTCACCACTTCTAGTGGAAGGTTAACAGAATCTGCAATTTTTGAAAGTTCTTCGGCACTTGGATGTGCATTCAAAGCATAGTATGCTTTTAAAAGAGACAAAAGGTTTTTTAAGGGTGGCTGACTGGGCGCCAAAATGTTCTCCCCGGCATCAGATAACGTCGGAGATACAGATTTCTTTGCATCTGTCCCAAGTGCAGGAAGCTTAGCGGAGCATTTCATATCAAAGGGTTTGAGTTCAGTAAGTGCATTGATGCCTTCTAGGCAATCAGAAACTAGGCAAGTGCTATCCTTAACCCCTCCTTCGGATTTTATATATTTCTCAGATTTAATGGTAAGATCCTCTGGCAGTTTCTCGCTTTTGCAAATGTTTGGAACACAAGATTCCTTTTTTAGATTCTGAGGAATAATTTGAAATGCACTAGGTTGCTCCAGGCTGTAGTTTATTATGATTTTGGTTGTACCATCTTGATCAATCAAGGGAAGACTAATGGCTGAAATAAGTGAATGGCCACCTTGTATGGAGGCAGAACCTATAGTTCCTTCTTTGGATGTAAGATGAGCATGATTATTTTCCAATACTTGTCTTATCACGTTGCTGTCGACTGCCACTTTTAAAACATTCTGAATGTCACTTAAGTTAATACTAATGGGAGACACAAGGCCCATAGTTGGCAAAACAACAGCTTGTACCAAACCCTGAGGAGAACTAGTTGTCTGTAAGGTGGTGCCGCTGCTAAAAACTCCGTTTTGCAAAGAAGTAGAACAGTTGATTCCAGGAGCAACTACAATAGGTTTAAATTCAAAGTCCACAGGCTCAGTTTTAATTTGGTTAACTGGAAGCTGCTCCTGTAATGGTTTGTTTTCTATCTTTTGCCGGATTGGTGGTCTTGCCGGGCTCCCAGGTGATGCCGACAGAGAAGGTGACGAGCACTGAGAAGTCTTGAGTCCTGAACGTGCTCGTCCATTCACAGGCAACAAACCAATACATTTTTTGCTACTAATGTGTGAGCTGTAGGACCCAGAATGGGAAAAACGTTTCTTGCAGTTTGAGCACTCATATGGCTTTTCTCCTAGTAAAAAAAGAAAATATGTATTACTGATTAAGCACTGTCCGCAAAGCCCTCTTAATCTAACACATTGTATCTATCACTTGATATCAATCACAACTATTTGCACATTAGAACGTAACATTATCCAGATACTACAAATTATCTTTTGTGGGCAGGTCTGTGACAGAAGCGGTTAGAACTGAAATTTCCAATTTGTAATTTATATTTAATAGTTTCATCATATGTGCATTTTTCAAAGATATTCAGATTTGATAACCTCTTCCACGATAAACTGCTGAGAGCAGTACCATATGCGTGCACACCACACTGGGAAGTATAGCTAGACTATAATGCCACAGGTGAGGGAATACAGAAAAAAGCATTTAAGGCTATTCATACTGAACACATTCTTTGGTAGAATTAATTTTCTTGCATTACCATCACAAGATTCTAATCAAAACATACACACAAATCATTAACAGAAGACAACTGCTAGAAACGAAAGCCAGCACGCTACACAAGTGTGAAATATAGAAATTGGAAACAGAAGCCAACAAGTATCTGAGCACGTATAAAATATAGGAATTGCTTCATGGCAAAACAGCAATTTAAAGCTACATAAAACTATCATACCTCTATCACACAAAATGAAACCACATACTGTTGTAACATTTGAACAGGTTTATCATAAAGGTACACTTTTGTTTCAAATGTTTACAAGCAAACTCCTCTGAAGCCACACTATCAGATGCTTTATCTGTAGCTAGTATTTAGGCACATTTTACGAATGTTGGGGAAAAAGGCTTTGGTTTTCCCTATTCATACAACAACATTGATGGGGCTCTAAAGATCCATTAGAATTGGAGGCTAATTTGGGCCCTCTGTATTTAGTTAATTGATGTGTGTACCTTTTCCGGCTGAAAATATCCTTAACACAGATTGTTAATTGATAGGATGTAGTGAAACATAAGACTATTCACCTACAGATATATTGTTTAGAGTGGGAGTATCCTTGTCTAATATGACCATAGTTATTGAAAGCTAATTAGCTTGAAGTATCTCCTTGGTTTTATGGAGCTAAAACTTCATTTAATTTCAGGCCTTCCAGAAAGCCTTTGCAAAAGAGTTTTCAGTAGGCAAAGATGGCTGCTAAATTGACTTATCTTCGAGAACACCGTTTTTGGGCATACCCTTGATTGGTGAGCAAAATAACGATGGATTAAAACCATATCTGTGACTGGGGGTAAATGTTTTGCCATTGTGCAACATTCCGTCCATCATCTTGTGTGTTTGGCTGTTCACCCTATGTGGGAAGGGTATGCCCAGACGTGGGTCCCGTGCTCACTAAGGCACTGGAGTCAAGCTATCCTGGCTGAAGACGGCTGCTAGCCAAAAACCGGTCCCAGGATGCTTGATTCCGGTCCAGGGAAGACATGGCTTGGCAGTTCGGGCTAGACTGTTCCCATGAGGCACAGTGTCAAGACTGATTTGCATATGGCTATGTCTGAACTGGGGTGGTTTGGTGAGCAAAATAACGATGGATTAAACCCATATCTGTGACTGGGGGTGAATGTTTTGCCATTGTGAAACATTCCGTCCATCATCTTGTGTGTTTTACATTTCTCGAATATGTCACAGATAACTTCACTGTCTTTCACCCATTCTGAACTTTCTTCGGAGTATCTGCTTAGGAAGTCTACTTGAAATTTAATTGCACATTGTACAGCACTATTGTGATTGATATTTTCAGCATTCTCATCCATCCACAGATCGTTTGGGATTCTAATGAGTGTCCTTGACCTAGAGTGTTTTTAATCTGGTGCCAGCCTACTTGTTCATTTAACACCTGGTCATATGGTCTGTTTGAATCTAATTTGGGTGTTGTTTTTCAGGAATGGAAAGAATGCCTTGAGAGCCACAGGAATTGCTCTCAATTCCAAAAGATTTATATGATAAGCCGCTTCTTTTTCAGTCCATCGGAGCTTGGATAGAGATGGGCCCCCATCCTATGAGGGAAGCCTCTGTGACAATTGTTTGTTGGGTTTTCTCTTTTTTAAAAGCAACCCCTTTTACTAGATTGCTTCCGACATGCCATCAGTTTAGATATTGCTTTGCTACAATGGAAAGTGTTACATGGTCTTCCGATGTGTTGTACTTCTGAGTCCACTGGTCTTCTAGAAATGGGTATAGGTAATCTTGCAATTGGGACAATGCACATAAAAGACATCATAGACCCCTGGAACAATTTATCAGTGTATTGCATGTGTTCCAGGTTGATAATATTCTCTCCTTCAAAAGATACACTTTGTACCCAGATTGTCACCTAGAGAAGTTAGTCTTTGAACTGGGAGCAATTGAGACTTATTTCCAGACCTAGACTTCCTAATAGCTTTTAAGTTTGCTTCAAGTCTATTCTTATATTGGGTCGGTATTTTCCGAAGTCATTTGCTTAAATAAGGATAAATGTATATTCCTTGTTTTCTCAAGTGAGAGGGATGAGATTTTACTATTTCCCCAATAATTGTCTTCACCTAATAGGTGTTGATTTCGTGCTAATAGTTTTGCTCATAACTGCTTTATAATACTGATTTCTTTCCTAGTTGACACGGATTGCAAGGCTGATAGGGCCATCGAGGGGGTTGAACCCTCCTTTAGGTTATAACCTGTTGTCCCTGGGAGTAAACTACTTACATTTTATTTATTTTTGGTTTTCCTCCAACTGCACAACGGATTTCTGCTTCATTTTTCATTTTGTGCATTTCATCATCGGCTTGTTGGCCTATTAAAGATGATTCAGTGACCTGAAGGTTCACTACTTTCAATTGTGCGTCAAGCTTAAAAGAATGTAAGCAAAGGCATGATCTTATTGCCATGGGGTGCTATCAGAGGTGGCTGCGAGATATATAGAGTAAACTGCTACACTTCGTTTGTTCGGAAACTAGTGAACTTTCACCTAATTGTTATAAATCTTGCTGGCAAGTGGTTAGGCAAGTCCTCTCCAGACGACTTCAGTCTAGTATCTCCTTTGGTAACGGACCACAATGGAAGGCGCTCTATTTTTAGGTTTCGGCTACCGTCGCACTGCGTAAGCAGTGGGCGGAGCCGAAATCTTTTGTTTGTAATATGGGGGCCTGAACACGCCCCTCTTCTTCATTGGCTGGCCTCGTAAATGCTGGCCAGCCATTGGAGGAGAGGAGCGTCACTGAGTTCAGGGCCCGCCTTGACGCGATTCGGGGGCGTTTCCGTGTCTTTTTTTAAGTCACGCCCTCTCCTCTTCCCATTGGCTGGAATTTTACCTTCCAGCCAATGGGAAGGGGAGAGCACGCCCCCGAATCCCTACACGCACTCCCATCCCACCCTCGTCCATTCATTCCCCTGTCCTTGCCCTCCCTCTCTCCCTTGAAACACCTACGCTGTGTATTTTACGTTGCGCAAGTCCTGCTGGCAGAAAGGTGAAGACAGAGACGCAGTGCCGGCTTGGACAGAGTTTCCTTCCGTTATGGTCGTTGTTTTCAAGGCTGCGTGCAAGGCATTATGACTATCAAAATGATTGCGCGACAAAGTCTGCCCTCGTGCCAGATAAGAGCACCAAAAAAAAAGCCTGCCGCATCTATGGCACCCCCTCTACCACTCTGGTCCCCGGCCCTCTGCCTGCCTTCCCTCCCAGCTGAACACGCTAAAAGCGAGCTGCAGGCGCTACCCAGCGTGGCAGGCCAGACTGCTGCGTGCCAGGGTGCAGACATACAACTTGTTAAGGATTATAATACTTAACGCTAAACTACAAGTATCATAGTCAACCATGCTATGGGATTGGGTTCCCGTTTCATCTACATATGTCCCGCGCACGGTATAGTGCCAAGAAAGGAAGGAACAAGCAACAAGACTACAACTCCCAGCGGCCCCTGTCCAGGAAGAGGTTGCAAAATAAAGGCAGCCGGTGCTGGCAGGCGCTGTGAGGTCCAGGAAACCGTGGGAGAAAGTGCTGGCTTTGCTGAACCTGGGGAAAAGTTCTTCCCTGCCTGCCCGGCGTCAGCCCGCACTCCACGAGCCCCACAGGGCGAAGGAAAGACTGGTCCAGTCTGACCGGCTACCATTTTAGTTTCCATGGGCTTTTTCGTGCAACATGCTATCAGAAAGTTAGATGTTGCATCACTACTTTCATCTTTGCCGGCTGAGCAAAAACAGACCAGAAAGACTTGAAGTCGATTTTTTAAATTACATTTTTTCACCGCATACTTTTCCAGTGTGAAGATTAAGAAGCACAATATTTTTAAAGACATAATTGACAGTACTGCGACCCTGTTGAAGAGGACTCCCGGGGGGTTGAGGTTGGAACTGCTTGGCTGAGTCGGTCCCCAGCCGCAATGGAGACCGAGCCGCTGCTCCCGCCGACTGTGGAGCGCAGCTGGTGCGCCAACCCGGACTTCGAGGCGCCTGAGCGGGACGCCAAAGCCAGGACTTGCTCCTACTCCTCGTAGGGCTGCTCGGTGACGTGCGTGCTGGAGCCAGGTAATGTTCTTTACGGGTATATGGTGCACATGGGTATGGAGTTGATAGCGCCTAGTTGTGCCCAGGGTTGTTTCGTGGCGCTTAATGTGAGCACTTGGGGGATCCCACACTTCCGAACTTGCAGTGGTGCCTTCCCCGAGGTCTCAAGCTGCCTGCACCACGTGTGAGTAGTTTCTCGAGTACAGATCTTTCTTTCGAACGTGCTATTTGCATTTTTACTTTCCAAATGTCATATTTTTGTTTTTAAGTGTGAAGGCACACTCTAATACTATGCTGTAACTTTAATTCCTCGTCTGCGTCTCCTCTGCCGGCCCGTGGGCAGAGGCTCCTGCTCCGAGGAAGTATTAACCCCATCGCATCTTCTGTGGTACTTTACTCCCGCCCTGTGAGCTCTACACACCGCTTTACTTTCACACGAGGTGGGCGAGCCCCAAAAAAATCAAGAAAGCCGATGGCTCTAAAATCATGCGCACGAGCCGAGCCTTGAAAAATATTTGGTGCCGTAAATCATTTAACACATACCATGTAAAATATGATGGCCTCTTCATTTTTTAATTGTATTGCTTTGACATGTGGTCAGTGCTTAATTTGAGCCGGTGGTTGTTGATGGGGGCCCACCCTCATTTTGTGGACCGGCACTTCTTTTTCCTCATCTCACATTTATGGCGAGCAAGCAGGGAGGAAAACGTACAAAAGGAGAACGATGGGGATGGGGTGGGAGATATATGCGGAAATACATCAAAAGGGAGACTGTAGGTACTGGGAAGAGTGAGTTAAAAGGGGAGGGAGTGATGATAGTGGAGTAAAGAGGCACTGAAAAAGCATCCTTACTTTTCGGCGGGTGGACATTTAAGCAGCTGGCCACGGGCTTCTGCGCGGTGTTTTGGGCTGCGCTCAATATTTTTACAAAATAAGCACTCATAGCGTTTTCGCATCAAGATATATCCTTCGCTGCAATGAAGGTAATAGTTTAAAAAAAACATACCTGCCTTCCCCAGAAATGCCAATAGTGAACTAAAATGTGGGTCTGGTGTCTCAGTGGACTAGCACCCCCTGTGTTCGATCCCATGGTCCGGGTTTCGAATCCTGGCGGGTCCGCTCAGCCCTTCATCCTTCTGAGGTCGATAAAATGTGTTCCGTTAATTTGGTAACAATAAACACCTGTTATTCAGCGCGAGGTTATCCGTTGTCCTGCATCCTTTTTGTGACCTGGATTCTTGCTGTACATGCTGCAGCCTCATAGTTTATATTCAGTGCCAGAGGCTCTGGCCCTGCACAGAACACCTATTCTTGAAAGCATGCATCTGAAGCTTCTCCCATATGTCTCAGTGAAGAGGAAGCTGCGATAAACAACCCATCGCCTAGAATCCCACGATTTGGTTATGCAGAGAAGCGAGCTTGATCCGAAATGTTGTGGTTTTACTTTGAGGGATCCCACCACTACATAGGCGTTTGATTTCCTCTGCCTGCTTACACGAAAGGCCTTGTCTTTAATTCTTGGCGCCTGCGAATAGTGTGGGTGGCAGACAGACGTCCCATGTAAGCTCGGCTCGTTTGGGCTCGAGTCTCCAAGAGTACCCTGGGCAGAGCATGGCATCTGGCTCGAGCTTTTATGGGCTCGCCCACCTCTACCCTCCCCTTGTCCAGTTTACTGCCCCAGAGCCTCCTCTGTGCTACCACCATGTGTGCTCTTAGGCACATCTTGGCTGCTGCCACCTGTCCTATTCGCCACATCTTTATAATATTATCCTCTTGAATGGCCCTATCATGCATACGATTAGAGAGACTTCCCGTTTTTTTGGTTGGGTGAGCAAGCCTCAGACTTTGCTGTTTCTGTAAATCCTCGATCGTGGCAGTCGCCATTCCCTCCCCCCCCCCCACCTCACCACCACCACCGCTCACCACCACCCATGTTGTGTCAGCTAGGGCTGCTGCAGCTTCAGGACACACAGAGTTCTTTGGCTGGTGTGTGCTGGGCTGCGCTGCTGATGGGCTCCAGTTCCAGCCTCGTACAGGGTATTTCCTAGGTCATCCAGAGGTTGAGGTGCATAGAAACAACTACGTGAACTTTGATGCTGAAAACAAAGTTGGTGACGTGGCTTAAAAAACTAAAACCAAATGTTCTGCAACAATTTTGTTCCCCTTCACCTTGAGGTAATTACAGATAAGATACCTTAATTGAAAAATAAAGTGTGTGTGTGTCACTAGGCAGTCAACCAACTGAATCCTGATTGGGGCACTCGTAGAATAGTGGTGACCGCTTAAAGTGCCTCGAGGTCCCAGCTAGTGACTGAAAGCATTGTGCATGTGACAGTCATTATTTTTTAAATTCTATTGCACACAGTATTAAAAAAAGCATTTACAATGCAACGGTTTCGCCTTTGGAAAAGTTTGAGCTATTGGCATTGTAAATGACAAAATTTGTATTTATGTGTTGGTTTTGAAAACAGATAAATAAATGGCAGTCATTTACATTGCCAATAGCTCTAAATTCTCCAAAGGCGAAACCGTTGCATTGTAAATGCTTGTTTTTTATGTGGACGGCAGCTGTGCCACACATTTCTTTTCCTTTCGAATCACAGTTTTTGCTCTCCTCAGAAGGGGAAGTGAATTTCAGGGCTGAAGCGTGTCTCCATTTGACTGAGGCAATTGGAGTCAGATTTTTGATCCGTGTTAAAAAAAAATCTGAGACTTGTTGCAGGGCTTTAGATTTCTTTAACAGCCAGAGCATAGGAGATTTTAACGCTGTAGCTGCTAAAAAGGTTTCCTAGGAATGTCCAGAAGACCTGGAACCAAGGTTGTAGTGTCACGAGGTAACAGACTAGGCACCACTCACCAGGACGCTGTGGAAAGTATTAAATGTCCTCTACAGGGAGTGCTTGAGATGGGAATGCTACAGACTACGTTGGCATGTATGATGCATGGGTATCACTGGTGTCCGAGAATTAAGATTTTTCTGAAGCTATGAAATCCTTCACGTGTAAATCTATATGTATGGAGCTGAAGTGGAGATCTAGATGTTGTTTATGATGCCATTCTCAAGGAGATGACTGTTGTGGATGAAGTCTTTTCTGAACAGGACTGTCAAACAAGTATAATCTGAGTTCTTGGTGTAAAAGGCAGAAGATGGTGGTCTGGTGTCAGGGGAGGCCCCATCTTCTGCATAGTTGTGGATGGCATCCCAGAAGTTTATTTTCAACCAAGATGGCATTGGTGACAAGCTTGCCATGGGAGGGCCTCCTTAGGAGTTTTGGTTGAAAGTGAGGCACCATTGATGGGGAGCGTGATGGGATGTTCACAGAGTGATAAGCATCCACTGTGACGGTCTCCAAGTTATGTCCTCTTTGTCAAGGATGATTTAGATGGCAAGAGTCAATGTTTTGAGAGAGTCGCCAGCACTGTTAACGTCTAACATTGATGTATCGACTGCATTGCTGAGTTAGCTGTCAGACCCGCATAGACGCTGATGTCGGAGGTAAATGAAGAGACATGCTATGGGGATCGCAGATTTGTTTCGATGCCTGCAGTGGGAAGGTGCTGAACCCACTTATGACTGCTTACATGTTGGGCTCAGGCCCTCATAGCCGATCTTGAATGAGGCTGGGAGTAATGAAGTAGACGGTGTCCGCTTCTTCACTTGAATATTTCCCTCCTGGGAAGTCGTTGCTTGAATGCAATTTTTAGGCAGAGATGCTGGAGAGTTTGCCTCCGCAAGTGGCTGCCTCTTCTTTAGCATTCATGTTTTCAAGCATTCCACGAAGTCGGATGCCCTCCCTGTTCTTAAAAGTTCTTTTGGACATTTTTTGGCAGATTTTGGACTCATTCACTGCGCAAGATGCAGGAAGACACTACACATACCTAGTAGGTGTCTGAGACTGCCTTCTTTCTGCCACAGTAGGGACACTTCAAGATGTGGAGCAAAAATGGAATTTGGTCTCAATGAGAAGAATTCTGAAGAAAAACCGGAGGTATAAAGCCTCACACATGCTCTCAGTTCTTTAATATGGCCCTGTGAGAAGGATCTGAGTAAGTGAAGAAAACTGCAAGTAAAAAGCGTCTTGGGCAGAGGGTCCTTCTGAAGTTCTTTAAGAGACCTGATTCTTTTCACTCTGTTTTACATTAGAAGTCTAATAAAGGTAAATTTTTCTAAACCTTTATACATTTTACCTCTATTTGCACCTAAGATGTTGAAACGTAGTTTTAAAATGTCAGGATGAATTGGTTGGTTTTTCAGAAAAAAATCCACTCAATAGAATGATGTAGTGTGATGTTTCCATCCTGTGGATAGAAGAATGTTATATTAAATGAACAACCTATCTATGGTACAGTGCTCGTGATCCACCCTAGACAGTGGGAGACCATTAAACCATTTGTGACCATTAATGAAGATTGTATAATTTACAACATTTTAGTTAGGTTTGCAAAAATTTTTCATCTCTGCACCCCGGGAATAGGAGCTCAAATGCAGATCACATTGTCCAATTTCATTACTACAATATTTTATTACCAACTGACAGTCAAAATTATTTAGAAAAGGAAACCAGGCAGCTGGAGCTTTGTTTGGATGTAACATCACAAAATGAGGCATACCAACAAAAGGGTCATTTTAAAATATGCCTTTATAATCAACACAATTAACAATACAATGGTTGCATTTGAAGTTCACAACCATTGCAGGAGTAAATCTTTCCATTATTCCCTACCCATCTTATCACACTTCAAAGTCTCCTTAAGTCACTGCCTGAAGGTCAATTCATCATATTCATTCTCAATTAGGTTTGGCAAACATGAGATGCAAGTGGACGCAGGTAAAATAAATAATGCACATGCGGATTTACTTTCACAGCAGTCAGTGTGAAGCTGCTGTAAATTAAGAATCGGGATGCCATTGGGACCAAGAAAGATAAGTGGGTGAGGACTATATCTTAGAGCCCGCAGCTTAATGAAAAGTCCGGAGCTGCTCCGAATCCACAGAGTTACCAAAGTAGCACCGATAACTTTCATCTTGCCCTGAATAGTTGGGTGATGATTGCATCAGCAAGTGCTCAGTTGAGAGGTAGGACTTCAAGGCGTTTCTATTTACACTGCCAGACATTGGTGGATGACAAAGGAGGAACTGAATCCCTCCCTTCTATATTCACAGTGCACAATCTGTTGAGTAAATAGTGAAAGTGGGGTTTAGAGTGGCTAAGTTACCTCAGTATCGAGGCTCTCTGGGGCAGTCTTCATCAGAAGCGCACCAGAAGCCGCAACATGATAGTTGAGTGCCCACAGAGTGCTGCTATTTTTGTAGCAGGACATTCATAGCAAAAGTTAAAGGAAAGAAAGGCTAAAAAAAAAAAACCAAGAGGCCACTCACACTGTACAGCTTGGTTTCATCTTCCAATATTACTGTGTAGGTCTGAATTCAGAGAAAACAGTTTATAACATGGTGATGTTTTAAGCCCCAAGTTAAAGTTATGGGGATCATCACATCCCTACATATAATCCTGGATATTTAACAAAGTGAAACATTCACTGAACCAGCAGTATTGCAATTTTGTTTTCGTAAAACTATTGTAATCCGTGCAAAAATGAAGGCACGGTGAAATACAGTTGGTGTTCATATCATAGGATTCTCCTTCAATGTGGCAACAAGGCATTAACCGTGATAATTACCCAATCACATAAAAATCAACAGTATAGTTGAACACAACTAAACAATAAATATAACATGTATTGCCATTTATTGCTGAAACCAGGTCTTACATTGTGATGTCTTAATCAGAAAAGGAACTCGACTAATGAATGGAAATTAAAATAAGTAGTTCAGGGATATAAAGCTGAAGAACTGTAGGGCAAAAATAACTCAGCCTAACTAGCAATCCTGGTGCACGTGTCTCATTACTGTTTGACAGTACTAGTTCACAGCTCTGTTAAGGAGCAGCAATCTCAGTTTCTTTGAGAGGCAGACAAAATGGCAAATGCAATTTAGAGAATACAATTTTTTAGTGGGTTGCATGACAGATTTTAACAGAGTATGTTGCAAAGATGTTTCGATGCACTTTTCTGATTCAGATCGCCTAATTTACAAATAGTTCTATGGACGAACAATTGAGTAACTACCCAAACACCCTAATGCCAAAGTAGGAAAAACTATTGAGCTTTTCTGGAGTGTTGAATATAAAGGGAGGGGGGGACTATTGTTAAATTGTGCTCAGATGGTGAAAACTAACTCTTTCAGAATTCTTTAGCTCATCCAGCGGCTATTATTTATTCCAAAGTAACCAGGAAGCTAGCTTAGTGGCACACAGGATGGGCAAGTTAAATATATTACACAGGACTTTAAAGTGAGATCTATCATAATCTGAATAATTGTTAAATAGCAAGAAAATATGTCCCACGCCCCCTATAGTCAGTTAAAATACAATACTGTCATTGGTAACTTCAAGTTGTGATCTGCTAGGAAGACATAACATCAGTATTTTGTCAGACTTTGTTATCTTTGCCATCTCAACTATTCTACCAACACGGATCAAATAGTTAAAGGACTAACGCGTTGACTTTCCTGGAATGGATTTTCTATATAAATCGTTGTAAGGTATGAAGATAAAGTCTAATTTTACCTTTCATCAACCTCATGAAATAATGGGGAATATTTAATCCCCACAAAACTATTTTTTTTACAATGACTAACCTCTATACCCAAATCCCAATTTATGAATAAATATTGTTGAAGCCATGGCACTGCACACAAACTTCTTCACTTGACTGCATTTAAGTGAGTGAGGTCAGCTCCTTCCATTGTTATCACTCTCCTCCCCTACGTTTTTTTGATGAACCCTTTCATTTTGTTTTCTACTAAATCGCTCTTAAAGCTTCTTACGATACTGGCAACCTACCTCCCTCTCTGACAGAAACTTCTTTGTTAACATATAAATCCAGACATACTGCCTCACTTTGCTCTTACTTCAACCTCAGTCTCTTGCTGTACAGAATATAGAACAATTTTCAAAATGTGTTTGCTCCTTGTTTTGAGTCGGAGTGTAGTAGTAAATGAACTTTAGTCGGTATCCAAGTACCATCAAAGTGCACATGTGCAAAATCATTAAATGAGACATTTCATAAGACTAATATAAAAGATGTTCCAGCACAATTCATTACAAGAAAAGCGGTCCCATTCAGAAATCCATTTGTACAGTTATTTTTATACAAAATGGGAGACGAAATAAGAGAACTATGTGCAAATTGAGCAATGGATACTTAAATAGATACATAAAAAAGGAGCTTTAAAAACGATCTTTAACCATGTATATATAAAATCATTGTTAAAAAGTAAGAAACATTAAAAGGAAAGGCCTATTTACTTAGGGGCACAGGCAATAATCCACCACGTTTGTGACACTATCTGTAAACATTTGCTCATTGCAATGGCTATTACTGGAGTTGTGTCTCTCCTGGGTATTCTAAGGGCCACTATATATTTTGTGACCTTCAGGTTTTTACATACAGGAATAATCCATTTCTGGCACGGACTGCGGTACCTTGGACAGAATTGCAAATTTGTATGGGGGATGAGATCAAAGGCAGCTCGAAGATCGATGAATGCCACAAAGATTTTGCTGTTGTAGTAGCGTATATTTCCAGTGTAATATGGTAAATCTGAAAACGTAGTCTACAGTGCTCATCTTATAGCGCTCTACAAAAATGCAAAAGAATGTGAGCTTCATATTCATCTGTCAAGCCACATGCCGGACAAGTACTAACGCCGAAGGACTTCCGCCATTGACTCGTTACAGACCTTAAGGGGAAGGTGCCAAGACGAAAACGGATGTAAAGACTCTTGGCTAGAGGAAAGGAAATAAAAAATTTAAATTCCTCATAACGAGGGAACAGCTTAATATCTAAAAATAGGTTTGTTCGTTTGCCAATAGAATGGTTATTTAATTGAATATCTCAGATATGGATCCAATAACTAGATTTTAAGATCAGTCTTCTGTCATATTGATACGCGTTACCTATATACTGCGTTAAGTTAGCATGAGCTTATTAAATGCTTTAAACGCCATTTTACCCTTTGCTGCTTCTGCACACAACACAATTGTTGTTTTAGCTTTCAGCCCAGTAGAGCGGCGTGATTTACTCGAGAATAATATGTTATTGCTCTGATATCAGCTTTGCTTGGTAAACTGTCTGTACAGTGAGTGCTGAAGCCTTCAAGGATAACTCGACACAGTGTTGTGAGGTCTGATCTTCACACCTTCCTAGACATAACATACATGCAAGTGGCAGCCAAATTCTTCCTTTAGGCACATTTTATATTGCTGCACAGAAGGCACACGTTACACTTGATGCTGTTTCACATGCAGAGAGCTGGTGGAAGATGATGTGATCCCTTCACACTAGGATCTTGAGGTATGGTGGTCGCTCTGCTAAAACCCAATGAGACCTTCTTAGATATAATATAATATGCTAGTTAGGGAGGGTGAGAAGTAGGCGTTAACTCCTATTCATTTCAGCATATTTAGTATGTTGTCACCTTTCGTATTCTATGGACTAGTAACTATGCTGATAACTTTGTTTCTTATAATATGTTTGCTTGTATTATCTAAGATACTGCGTTTGAGAACACTGCATTAGTAAATAAATATTTCAAATATGCACGTGTCCTCCTTTTCTCCACGTTCTGGTTTGAAATGATTGTATAACGAAAGAGTGCTCATGTGTTCCACGATACCCAAGGTAATCTAAGTCCATGTTCTGGTTTGTCTAAATATTGGGAGTTTGTAATGACCAATAAGACACTGTAGCTAGTCTGGTAAGGGGATTTTGGGTACTAAGGTGAGTTTTGGCACACCCTAACTTACTGAAGTTCCAAGTCTCTATGCACAGTTCTGTAGGAGAACAGGATCCCTGCTACATGGCGCCCATATGTTGGTGGTCTTATTTCATGACACTCGAGTAGTACATCATTCAATCCTTAACCCCTTCATTGTCATTTCCGGAGAACGGTGGTGTTGGAAAAACCTACCTATTTGTGTAATAGGTCTTTCAAGCTTGAATCTTTCTAAACGGTTTCCTTGAATTACTACCCAGTTGTGCTACAAAGTTTACTTTGTTTTTTCTCTGTGACATCATGGCTAATGCCGTGGACATTCCGCAACATAGTCGAATTGCGGTGCGCAATCATTTGCAACAATATAATGTCCCTGTGGATGGCATGGCCGTGATAATGGTGGTGAGTGCGGAGACAGCTTACCCTTACGAGATCTTTTATTCGTGGGTGACGTTCCCGGCTGAGGACGGCACTTCAGGTGTGTTCCACACGTACACTCCCTCCCCTGTGCCGAATGAGTACACGCCGTACCGGGCACACAAAGTACCTATTGATACTTGGCAGCATCATGTTTGGTTTGGTGGCACCCTCCCCCATACTTTGACCGCTCCGAGGTTAGGTCCTTTGTCCATTCCAGGCGCAAATTGGCCTGTATTGGCTGGATTTACTCCTCATCCTCAACACGGCAATTGTACCGTTGTTGAACTTCGTAGACTACATGTAGTCTCAATTAGCGTTATTCGAGCTTTGGTGCAATACATAACCTGCAATCTTCCGGGTGGGCCCCCGTGGGGTGCGGCGCTTCCGGCCGGACAGGGCGGTATGAAGCTCAGTCCCGTGATGGTCAATGCTGTGATGGGCAGGCGTCCCCAGGATAAGGATGACTTTCCTTTCTGGCTTGCCGAGAAGTTTGACCAGCTGGAAGCTGTATTTCTTAACACGACTCCTGGTGAAAAACACAGGATTCTGACAATTAGTTTACCCAAAGACTTGGCCCCTGAAATCGGTGACTGAGACATGGGGTAGAACATTTACGGCGGTCTATGCGAGGTGCTACGGCACTCCGTCTAGGACTGTCCTGCCTGCAGTCCTTAAACATGTTCAAGACGAGCATGGACCTGAGGCTGCGGTTGAATTGGTATGCGCCCGTGTGGCACCTTTGATGTGGTTTGTGATCTCATTCTTGGTAATGTCAAGGGGGATGCAGTGAACTTTCAGGTGGCTAACGCTTTGGCGGCACTTCCCGATGCCGAGAAACCCTGGCAGTTAGCGAGGATTATTGTGGCGGCTTATAAAACCGTGGGTCGCAATAGTAGGTGTCTCAAACCTTTTTCTACTAAAGAGAAAACGCAACCCCAAGGGCAGAAGTCTGAAACGGACGTTCAGCCCAAGTCCAAAAAACAAAATTGGCCTAAAAAACAAAAACCGGGAAAGCAACAGCAACAGGAGTTGCGTCCTGCGTCTCCATTGCCTTCGCCCCCAGAACGTGTTTATGACTTGCGCGATCGCGCGAAGATTAAATCACCTGATCGATTTCAAGTTTCTGATCAACGCTCTCCTCGTTCCTTTCAGGACTCATCGGCCTTGGCGACCAGTGGTGGAGGAGGCGGAAGAGGTCGGGGGGCCAGCAAGGACGTGACCAGCCCCACCCGAAAGACGGTGCAGGAAAACAGGACGGATCTACACCGAAAAGACCCCAGTTTCATAAGAAGAAAGTTGCCGCTTTAACAGCATACAGATATGCCACAGATAGTGAGAACGCGGCTTCGGAATCTGACCTGGGCTCTGACCTTGCTGGACAGCGCGGCGGAGATTACCATAGTGCGAGAGGCCCTGCGTCCACTACTGAAGGTGACAGCGACTGACCGTTTCGTTGTAATAGAAACAGCTGATACTAGAGTTGCTCCCCCTGATACACTTTTTGAAATTGTCCTGTTAATCGAAGGTGACATACAACGAACCATTGAAGGGGTATTTTGGGAACATCTTTCGTCTACGTACGACATTTTGTTATCGGAGGCTGACTGGCCCCCACCTTTTGTGCTCGCAGCTCCGCGAGGGGAGGAGGTAATCCTCCCTAGTTTCGCGCACACAGCCTCGAAAGAGCATGCGCTGACCTTTGCAGAAGAGTGGGCTAAGGCTCTAGCGCCGGCTCTGTACCGTACACACTGTGGTTGGGATAAATTTTCTCCGAACCACGAAATTCCTTTACGGTCTCAGCCACAGCCTCAACCACAATATCCCATTCGACGGGAAGCAAAGGCTTCCGTCGCGGCAATCCTTGAACAATTGGAATATCAAGGTGTGATTGAAACATGTGTGTCACCGATGAATAACCCTCTTTTTACTGTGACCAAGCCTGACGGTTTGTATCGTTTGGTATTGGATTAAAGGCATTTAAACTCGCATTGCCGTACCTGTGCAGTACTGACGGCTCTGCCCTGGTGTATAGTCTAGTGCGTAAGCGTTTTAAGACCACGCTTGACATTTCCAACGGTTTTTATGCCCATCGTTTGGATGGTCTGAGTTCCAATGGACCTCCTTTACTTGCGGCGGTGTCTGCTTTGCAGACATGGGTTACAAATTCAATTTTGCAAAATCGCACATTGCAGAATATACAGTGTTGTTCCTGGGCTATGAGCTCAACAACGAAGGTAGAGGATTGGCTCCTCACTTCCTGGAGAAATGCGCACAACTGGGCGCTCCTACAACACTGAAAAAATTACAGTCTTTACTGGGTTTTTTAAATTTCGGGAGGACATACATTCCGGATTATGCCCAGCGTATCAAGCCTTTGTATGCTTTGATACAACCAACTTTTTCCAAATCATGCTGGCTGCCTGAGCACTCAGCCATTCTGCAATCCTTGCAGGCTGATCTGCTCGCTTCTAAATTTTTACTGACTCGTGACAACCACACCAACCTGGTGATAAGAATCATTCCTGGGACAGTGGGTTTCACGTACCTAACTTTTAATGAAGGTGACACAGTACCTATTGCTTACAAGTCACACTTGTACACTTCGGCTGAAATGCGGTTTTCCACTGTGGAGTAAGTTTTAACGGCTGTACAGATGGCGATTCTTAAGGAACGTGCTCTGTCACAGGGAAAACGTATGTTGGTTAATACCCCCTGTCCTCATTTGGAGGCAGTTACGAAAGCCAGTGTGCCAAATTCTAAAGCTTTGCACCCTCGGTGGATTTAATGGGCTGCTTCCTTGACGTCCATGGATGTCACGTTTATTTTTGATGCCTCATTACGGTCGCAGGAGTACTTTCAGTATGAATTCGTTCATCCTGCTCCTCTAGCTATGCGACCTTTGGAGGACTTCAATTGCATCATTTACACTGATGGTTCGGCGCAGGTTGCGCATGGCTCTAAACATGCCTACGTTTCCGCATGCGCCATTGTGGTGGGTGCCATGGTGAACGATGAGTTCAAGTCCAGAGTCGTGCACACGCAGACTCTAGGGGACTGCACCGCACAATTGGGAGAGCTTCGGGCTCTGATGCTTGCATTGGAGTACGCAGATCCTAGTGTGACGACTCCTATTGTGAGTGATTCTTACTACTGTGTCCAGTCTTACAATGAAAACTTGTTCTTTTGGATTCAGAATGACTTTGATTCCAAGGGTAGCACGATAAAACATAAAATGATCTGGGTTCGAGTGGCTGAGCTTAAAGAGCAGTTGCCACTTGTGTTTGTAATTCATACTCTCGGCCATCAGCGTGTTGGAGTTCACGCTGTGGGTAACTCGCTTGCTGATGAAGCAGCGAAATCAGCGGTATCTACATACTTGGTTGCAGCAGTTACACGGTCCAAAAGTAAGATTGATGATGATGATATTTTGGCGGCTGTTGCTGCCACTGAGAACGGAGGTAAACATCCTACGGGGTCCCCTTCGAAGTACACATACCACTTAAGTCCCGATAAGGTTCCTTAAGTGAAAATTCCCGAGGTTGGGGAACGGTTGATTCCCAACTCGGACCGCAGAAATACACTGATCACAGCGGCACATGAAGGTGTTGCGTCTGCGCATGCGGGCGTCTCGGCCACTGTATCTCAATTACAACAACGTTTCTGGTGGCGGGGACTGTACAAACAGACGCGTGATTATGTCCTTCAATGTGACATTTGCCAGTAGATTAAGCCTTCGACTGCTACGCGTCCGCCACAGACACAGTTGTACATTTCTAATATGCCACTAGGTTGCGTTTATTTAGATCACTGCAGTCCCTTTTCTTCTGATACTGCGTATAAGTACATCTTAGTAGCAGTTGATTCATGCAAACGCTTTGTGTGGGTCTGGCCCCATCGCAGCGCTGATTCACGGACTGTCATAAGAGATTTGCGCGTCTTTGTAGGGATTTTTGCCTGTGGTACCTTCCATTCGGATCAGGGTCCGGCTTTCGCCTCTAAGGCGTATAAGGATGCCATGATTTCGATGGGGGTCCAAGTCAAGTTTTCGTCTCCCTACAGAACTGAGGGTAACAGTGTAGTGGAACAAATGAACCATGACTTAAAGCAATCATTGACAGCTCGAGTTATAGGCACTGGCAGAAACTGGCTGGCCCACCTCAATGGCGTGCAGCGTGCTCTTAATAATCTCCCTAGAAGGTCTCTGGGTGGGCGGACCCCATACGAAATGCTCTTTGGTATCAAGATGTTTGTCCCGGACCTTGACGGTCTAGACTGCGTGGCCCAAGCCACAACCTTTGACGTAGATGAACATTGCAATGTTTTACAGACTCTACAAAAGACGAGAGACAGTCTTCCAAAGGAACATTTGCCCTCCACATCGGATGATGCGTTGCAGATTCCCGGTAGTAGGCTGGCTACCCCAAGTTGGAGAACTGGTTCGAGAGAAGATCGATAACAAGAAAGAATTTAGTCCTTCCTATCAAGCTCCGGTCCCTGTGCTTGGCGTGAAGGGCACAAGAACAGTCATTTTACCACCACTTCCAGGTCGTAAGGAAAACAGGTTTATCTCAATTGACAATGTCAAGATACACAGAGTGGCCGATTCTTCTTAGTATGACACCGGCAGTCTCCTGTCCTTCGATTGTGAGAAATTCTGTTTTGGCCACTGCTTCTAATCCTGAACCAGAAGTGGCCATCGAAATGCCTACAATTTCCAGTCCTTTATTAAGTACTTTGCCTGGTACAGACGTTTATGAAATTGATTACACTTACCCTACTAACTTATTTATGCCTGATCTGCAAACACGTTTGGCCACAGAATCCGGATTTTCTTTTGACACTGTTTCGAATGCCTCAAAGAAGCCCTCACGATTTGCAGTGTATGCCAGTTTATTTAAAAAACATTTTTTGATTCCCCCTTGGACATATATTTGGTTGGCTTTTTTCAATTTACCTTTTTATGTCAATTGGCTTTGTGTTTTATTTTTTTCGAACTGTCGATGGACACTATGTCGAAGAGAGAACATGCATTCGACATCTAAATGGAACTTTGGCGCCCCTTTCCTCATCACATTCGGCACATAGGCTGAAGAGAGACTTGAACTTTGTTAATATCACTGCTTGGCCTGTCCTTGATGGGATTGTATGGGATGCTGTTGGATTTCAAATCCATGGCCCAACTGAGGTTGTTAATATCCCTAATGTGCTTAGCGTCAACATGGGGGATGTGGTGAAACAAAACATACGTTCTGATGATTGGGATGTTCAGGCCGTGGAGGCATTGTTTTCTGATTTGAAATATTATGCTGCCTTTGATGCTGAGGATTTGTACTTCGATTCTGCTAATTATGGTGATTTCTTTTGCTTCCAACATTTTGGCAACCATTATCTGCATAAGACTAATTCCAGAAGGAGTGCTGTAAATTACACACAGTGGGAGCATTGCCCGGCTCCTCTACAAGGCAGTTAGAGTATTGTTTTGAAAAAGTACACTTATTTTACTGACTTTAATCAGTCCAATCCGCATCTTTTTATTTTAAAATTACACAGAAGTCCATGTCCAAGGTTAGACTTACCGATACTAAGTTATTGTACTCGAAGTCCTTTCTAGACAAGCTGGCCATAGAAGGCTATGAGTTATGGAAGGAAACTGTTGACCTAAAATCTGTTTGGGGTTCTAAAAGTTGGTTGGTACAAGGCACTGAGGCTTTGCACCGTGCATGTCTCATCCCTAATCATATGTTGTTTTTAAATTCTACGATTTCTCAAGCTACATACTTTGGATTGGCTACTTCTAAAAGATTAAGTTCTCCTTCCATACCTGATTTAGAAGAATATCCCGGTTGGGGTAACACAACTGAGTATTCGATTAGAGAGTTGCAAACTTTTAAATAATTCATCTTTTAACATATCCAGTTTGAACCCAAGAGGTTGGCTGATGTGGCACAGAAGTGCTGATTCGTGTCAACATAGTTTTCTGGGTTTGGCCGATGGATTTACACAAGTCAGGACTGATCCCCGTTTTGAAACTGACCATTCGGTCACCACTTATTCTTTAGGCAAGTTATGTCAGAATTGGCTCAAACATTCTACCTTGGCAGCGGTCAAACTGCATTTATCCAAGCTAACGGATGATGTGGATTTAAATGATTTAATAAAAGGCCCGGCTAATGGTAGATCAAAAAGATGGATTTATGCGATTTACAATGAAATCTGGAAAACATCACAGATTGAGGCGGTTACATGCCTTAGAGCAACTGATCAGGCTAATTTAGAAAAAGTGCTTGCAGTTGTAGATAATAGCATTAACATACTTTCTTCCCGCATTTACACGTTAGATAATATTGTGTCTTCTGTTGATATTGTACAAGATGAAGTGCCTGTGTTATACCATGGTCAAAATCAATTACATTCCATTATGCAATTTGCGTGTACCCTGCAGACGCTTAAGTCCGGGAGGGTGCCGTGGACTTACATGAACGTCACCTCCCTCTTTGCCCCTTTTAATCTGACTGACAATCACTCTCCCATTTGCCTTGTTTAAATTTACAAATTGTATGCGATATATTGCGATAGGCAGATACGAACCACTTGGTAGTTCATTTCTACATGAAGCCTGGTCTCTTCCATTTACCTATAGGTGCCTGAAAGATGGGAAAGAGGTGCATCTTAAAGGCGAGGAATGCACAGAAACACCCGATCACTCAATGTGTAGACACATCCAGTTGCATGGTTCCTGCAACCAGGAACGGCCGAATTTAGCCTGTGTTTTGAAAGGTACTCCAGTTCCCGCAATTGTTCCCACTTTCACATTGCTTGCAAACGGCAGTTATTTATTTACTTTTGAATAATGAAGATTGTTGTGGGTTAATTAGAGGTATCGCTTATGTAGTCACAGTTACTGAACGTGTTTGTTGCAAAAACGTTCTGTATCCTCCTCCACATGGGAACACAGATGTTTCCATCTGGCCACGGATACCAACCGTGAGAGCGGAGTTCAATGGGATGAGTAGAATAAGGGCCCTTTTGTCTCAAAAAGAAGTGGCCCCGAGTTCAGCTCGCGAAACATTCGTCCTTCACGTTGCCAACACCCGCACAGAGGTGCAGGCACTTTTAAATACTGACTTGCCTTTGCATTTCAGCGAGCTGGTTCATTCGATCTTTAACGCGTCCTCCACTTCCGGCCTCGCACATTTTTTTAAAATAGTTAGCAGTTGTCTTTTAACTTCATTTGAAAAGATATTTGGAGTCATCCCTGCTTTCTTCCATTCTATATTTTCGAGCTTGTTCGGTGGATTTCCGGTTTTGCTGGCATTGGCTGTAGGCATTCGTGATATTTTGTTTTATTAAGAATGGCTGCCCATCCTGTGTTTCACGACGCTCAGCACCACCTAGCACTGTTTCGCAACAGGATGCTTGAATACTATGGCACACTGCCGCTTGCCACCTTAAGCGCAGCATGTGGACTATCTTTTCGAATTTCCTATTTTATATGTGCCCAGCCTGTGTTTCATTGCCTGAGCTGCGATTTCGAGTGGGCCCTTGATTTGTGTCTCTGCAAGACGGTGTCTCCTGACGTGGATTTTAATCGACTAATGAGTCCCGTAGTTGCTCATGAGTTGGTTTGTTCTGACTAAAGGATTTTGGCCTTGGCAGCAATGCATGGAATGATGGGTCATTGGGACATACTCGCAGCAGCGCAGGATTTCTTGGCACAAGGCTACATTGAGAACCCACCGAGTTGTCCTCTGATGGTGCTAGAGGCTCTGGTAATTGAAGAGCATGAATGTTCTTTTTCCCCTATTGAATTGGATGGCTGTTTTCTGATGTTAACAGTGACTTCCTTGTGGAAGCCGTTGCTGCTTATTTTGCGTATTCCTTCCTTGACTGAATGGAATTGAGACCTTTCAATGAATTCAGTAATTTTCAAACTTTTTAGCAGCATTAGGACTAAATTTTCAGGTCCCGGAACTATTGACAAGTTAACATTTTTTCGATTTTTTCTTTAGGATTATGTCCAAATTGTTTTTCCCCCCAAAACTATTGACTTTGCTCGAATTGTCCAGAGGATACAATTTTGGATTTCTTTTTTAAGTGGAGAATTTTTTCTCACTTACTCAAAATTTGAACTGCATATCACTCTTGAACTCTGCACTTCAAGGTTGAACTCCTTATATATATATCTTATGTCTGGTCAGGGCTCGGATCATGGAGGGATGTCATTGATACGCGTTACCTATATACTGCGTTAAGTTAGCATGAGCTTATTAAATGCTTTAAACGCCATTTTACCTTTTGCTGCTGCTGCACACGACACATAATTGTTGTTTTAGCTTTCAGCCCAGTAGAGCGGCGTGATTTACTCGAGAATAATATGTTATTGCTCTGATATCAGCTTTGCTTGGTAAACTGTCTGTACAGTGAGTGCTGAAGCCTTCAAGGATAACTCGACAGTGTTGTTGAGGTCTGATCTTCGCACCTTCCTAGACATAACATACATGCAAGTGGCAGCCAAATTCTTGCTTTAGGCACGTTTTATATTGCTGCACAGAAGGCACACGTTACACTTGATGCTGTTTCACATGCAGAGAGCTGGTGGAAGATGATGTGATCCCTTCACACTAGGATCTTGAGGTATGGGGCCGCTCTGCTAAAACCCAATGAGACCTTCTTAGATATAATATAATATGCTATTTAGGGAGGGTGAGAAGTAGGCATTAACTCCTATTCATTTCAGCATATTTAGTATGTTGTCACCTTTCGTGTTCTATGGACTAGTAACTATACTGATAAATTTGTTTCTTATAATAGGTTTGCTTGTATTATCTAAGATACTGCGATTGAGAACACCGCATTAGTAAATAAATATTTCAAATATGCACGTGTCCTCCTTTACTCCACGTTCTGGTTTGAAATGATTGTATAACGAAAGAGTGCTCATGTGTTCCACGATACCTGAGGTAATCTAAGTCCATGTTCTGGTTTGTCTAAATATTGGGAGTTTGTAATGACCAATAAGACACTGTGCTAGTCTGGTAAGGGGATTTTGGGTACTAAGGTGAGTTTTGGCACACCCTAACTTACTGAGGTTCCAAGTCTCTCTGCACAGTTCTGTAGGAGAACAGGATCCCTGCTACACTTCCACAATATTTCCAGGTGGATCCATAGCCTCGTCATTCCTAACTTGTTAAACCAATCGGAGGCAAACTTGACCCAAGGTATTAGTTTGGCACCCCTCAAGCCCAACAGTTTTACAAGGCATTCTCTAAATTCTGTAAGCTTAGGGGTGAACCATAATCGGATTCAGTAGACAAGTGGTCTAAGGCCGGACATATCTGCAATTCTTTTAAGCCCCAAATCATAAAACAAAGGAATTAAAGGTGTGCTACTGGAGACAGAGACCAGCCTTCTAAGAAATCTATTTTCGGCAGCTGTAAGTTGAGAAACATCAGTGCATCCCCAGGTCTCGGCTCCATACAGAGCTGCCCCTTGAGCTTTGCTTTGATAAACTTCCAGGGCAGGCAATACTGCACGGGAACTTGTTTCCCTGTGCAGCCTACTAATCACATTTGCTCTATGCTCTAATAGTAGTGAACCTTTCTTCAGCTGGTCGTTCTACTTCATGTTCCCCATTACCTTAACTCCTAGGTAGTCAAAGCTCTTAACCCGCTAAAGTACTTCATCTCCAGCCCGTATGATTGAGTTTTTAACCGCTCCCTTACCAAGTACCACATACTTGGTTTTGTTAGCATTGAGCTCCAAGCCCCTTGCCACACAAAAGTCAGTAAACGTATTGACAAGGAGCTGGAGCCCCATTGGGGTTTTGGAGATAAAGGAATAGTTTGCGAATAAAAGAATCTGTACCTTACTACCGTTCTGCAGAGGACAGTCATTTCTACAATTTACCAAGACATCAACCACATAATTTATGTAGAGGTAAAGAGCGTAGGAGCAAGGACGCATCCCTGGTGCGCACCCCACTGTATGGGGATACGCTTAGTTAACTCTCCTGCATGCCCACACCGTACCTGGGCAAAGTTACTGCTGTGTAGCTGGGACAGGAGATGAATTAAGTTCCCTGGGACCCCCATCATATTTAAAACAGACCACAAATTTGTACGGGATGAGATCAAAGTCAGCTCGAAGATCGATGAATGCTACAAAGATTTTGCTGTTTTAGTAGCGTATATTTCCAGTGTAATACGGTAAATCTGAAAACGTGGTCTACAGTGCTCATCTTAGAGCGAAACCCTGCTTGGAGATTTGACATATTATTAGTGTCTATCCAATGATTTGTTTGGCAAAGATTTTTGGGCCATTATCGATTAGGTTGATTGGTCTATAATTTGATGGTACACATGCATCACCCTTCTTATATATTGCAACAATCTTAGCCTCCTTCCAAGAGTCTGGTATCTCTCCCCCTCTCGCTATAGCACTAGAAAGGAAATTTAAAAAAAGAGTGACAAAATCTGGGGTTCCGATTTGTAGAGGTCCCCTGGAATTTTATTAGGCCCTGGCGCCTTAGCTGTTTTTAGTGCGGAAATGGCATTCATAGTATATTCTACGCTAAAAGTGACGACAGAGCATCAAGTTGTAAAATATCATGGCGGTACGAGCCCTCAGATGATACTGTGTGAGCCCTGTATAATGCCTACCTTAGGCTCAAAGATCTGTGAAATGACACACCCACCTATCAGCAGAAATAAAATGTTGGTGGTTCTTCGTATTATCCGCCTGGTTTGGGACACTGAGACAGAATAAATTATTATTTGTTTTTACCGCATGCAACATATCCTCCCAGATTCTGTCATCCCATCGCCTTTTTTAGGAGGTTTCGTACGTGCGCTATGCTTGGGCTATTTGATCCATACCACCTTCAAGGACAGCACACCTTAGTAAATGTTTAGCTTGTTTACAAGGGGAATCGAACTAGGAGTTTTTTTTCCCCAAAAACTGGTATCTTGCTGGCCATATTTGCATTTAAAAAAACAGGTTGGAGCTCTTTAAAAAGAGAATTATGTAGGTTTAAAATTGGGGTTTCTTGCGCATCCACATATTCATAGTTCTCTAGTGAGCTAACAAAGCCCATATATCTGGGACAACAGTGTTTGATTCATCATAATTTTGGGCCATGAGACAGCGCCTTCAGCCAGAGTGTACAGGATCTGGTACCTCTGTGTAGCATGTATTCAATGCTCTTGCCAATAAAGCTCCAGTCAAGGAAATCACCAAGGAGTCATGGTCACTGTCAGTTCGTCTATCCACTTTCATATCATTTAAAAGTGGCCAGAGTCTCACATCCAAAATGACAAAATTGATAACAGTTGCACGATTACCTCTTCTAAAAGTGGGGGCTTGGACAGGGTCAGATCTAGTGCAGCCATTACATGCCCTCAACCCTCTGCCAACTACTAGGGAACCTAACTTAAGACCAGTTTGCGTAAAGTTGGTTAGTGGTTTCCCAGTTAGTGCTTTGATACCACACTGTTCGTCCTCATCTTCTGTGACTTCATTAATATAAGACGACGGTTCATAGAATGTATTGGAATCACAGGCCAGTATTACTTTTGTATTCGAAGGGAAAGAGTCCAACGCTTTATCAAGAATGGACAAAGTGGAAGATTCAATGCTAGCGTCAGTAGATCTTACATATATATTTCGAAAGGCCAGGACTAATCCTGATGGTAACAAGGCGGTGATCCCCATTAAGTCTAAACAGAACTATATCAGCATGCATGACTTACATATGTTACTATTAAGAATCAGGAGGCCTCCAATTGCCATTCCATAATGGTTGGGGGGCGGGGGGGGGATTAGCTTCAACACTATAACTTGTAAACCCATCAACAATTTTTTTTTCAGTTGCCCAGGTCTCCTGAAATACAAATATCATGTTCTGCAATATATAATAGCCACTCTGGGTCATCTAGCTTAGAAGCAATACCTGCCAAGTTCCACAATATAAAAGTTATACCAGTGTGTGATTGGGTGCCCTTAAGGCCTGCTACATTCGAGGGGCCCGAGTTAGCATCCAAAGGTATAACCGTTATATTACCTAGCCCGCACCCACCCTCCTTGTTGTCACTATAAAAGCTACCAGCTGGCCTACTCAGGAAGGTAGAAGCATCAGGCAAAATTTCCCCTCCATTTCTAATAGGAGACACACAATTTGTCAGTCTCAGCATCACTCCTCCGATTTTCTGCCAAATCAATTACCACCTTTAAAGGGACAGGTATTGTTCCTAGGATTTCTACACAAGATAAAACATGATTACTCTGCGTATGCGTTACACTCAATCAACTGCATTCATGTTTGAACTAGAAGTTTGATGACCAGCTTGTGGGGATAAGTTATTTAATTGCACTAGGGAGCTTCAAGGGTCTACTAGCTGGAAGAGACCGCTTTAATCTGATTCCCATCGCATCATTTCCCATATAATGACAAGTCTGGATTTCAAAATTTATTAGATTCTCAACCAACTCGCTGTCACTTAAAATAACCTGGATGCAATCGTAGTCTAGGGTGTCTGAAGGGCACCGTCTCGCACTCAGAATATCTGATCTAATTATAGAAAGACACTTGCACTTAATTCTAAGCCAGAATATTACTTTAATTAGCCCACCAGTATCTTCATGGGCTCCTGGTTTAAGTTTAGGCACTCTCGTCAAATAAAATTGCTGGACTGGCGATAGGACTACTTTGAAAACCATCAATTGGAGACATTAAGGAGTAGTCCTGTTGTAAGCTAGGAGTAAGTTCATGTAGAGCACCCTGAGGAGGACAATTTATGTTAGCGCCAGCCCTTACTTTCTTGTGAAAATTACAGTCCGCCGCTGCTATGGTCATACTATTGAAGGCTGTTGGGTTGTGGTACCTTATAGTGTAGAATAGTCTGCAGAAGAGATACTTGAGGATCGAGGGATTTCTGGTAGCTTAGAAGTACTTAAGGTAGCAGCAGAATTTTGAATCTGGTCCAAGCTATTAATATCCACTGGAACTTTCAAGAGTATTTGTTTAATTTCAGAAAGGTCCGGCTGGGTCTTTATTACAGCAGCATAGTAGACGTCTTTGCTGTAGCCCCCATAATGGGGGTAAAATCAGTCTGCACGCACAACAGCCCAAAAGCAAGAAATAAAAATGTGTCAGACTTACTCATCCTTAACATCTGGCAGCTCCTTCTAAAATGGGGCACTCCCAGCCAGGCCCTTGGCCCCACACTGCGATAAGATCTTAATTTGTACTTATGAAAAATGTGGTCGAAGCAGCTGGTGGATTCCGGATCCCAGTTGTTAGAGGGGGAGCCCTGCCCGGCCACCTCCGGTCAGTGACGAGCAAGGACGGGCCCGTCCTTGCCGCTGGCGTCCCGCGCAGCGGGATGTCTGTCCATTTAAGAGCATCTCCAGGCGCAGGTTGGCGTATCAGAGGTATAGGGAGCCTGGAAAGTGGAGTAAGCTGTGGCTCCTGCTGCCAGCTCTCAACACCGGTGCTACAACTGAGTGAGTGCAGGCTGTTCCCCATCTATTCCACACTGACCTGTTTTGTGCATCAGTCCTTAACTTTTTACCTGATGCCGCATTGCTACACTCTCCCTTCTCCTCCAGAAAGTTGCATTGCTGTTATGGTCAAAATAAAAACTGAAAAATGACCACTGCGCACCAGCTTACGTTTATTTTTTCTGTCTTGGCATTTGATTTTTTTGTATGTAATTTACCTTACAACTTACTATTTGGGAGTTTGTAAAAACATTTTTTCTTCTTGATCAAGATCGGTTAGATTTTAAATAATTTCATTTGTAATCATTACTTTAGCATTCTCCAATTAGATGATTTGCCATTCCTGGATTTCTTCAGGATTTGTTCTCCAACTGGGCATTACCAAGCTGGAGATTTGTCAGCTAAATTTGAAGGAACCTGTGTGAATTTATAAAAAGGCCCATACTTCCTTGATTACTCAGTAAAATGAGATTTTCTTCATTTCATCAGTAAAATGTTTAGTGCCACTTTATTAAGGATGCAATTATCTTTTGGGCAGCAAATGTGCACCTACAATGAAGTGCATTTGGTAATACTGGCTCATAATATTTCAATGTTAAAATGTTACTCGTCAGAAACGATACTTCTATGTAATCATCAATATAACATGGAGTAGGATTGGCTGAAGTACTATATTATCTGGAACCCAACCTCTGATTAGCAGCTAACACCAACACTTTAAGTATTCTGCTATCAGCGACCTATGCTCCAAATCATTGCAAAAGGATTTGCCATCTCCTGGTCAATGAGAAGTATCCGAACAAGTCAAAGTATGAATTAAACACTTCAGTATAAATGGGGATCCAGTCTCAATGGTACTGGCTTTTCATATTAACCTGTACAGGTAGCCCTATCATGAAGCAAGGCAATTAGGTTGAGTTGAACTAAAGGTTTAAAGTTGATCCAGAGGAACCAAAAGTAGAATATCTGAGGAGCATGGCATTTAACACTGGGTACACATTTTTGACCACAGATATACATCAACAGGGAAAGAAATAGGTTAAATATTAGATTGTTTTCATTACCAAGTAGCATTTTGAACAATACAAGTATTTTTTTTAAATATTGAATTTCTGCCCCGGGAAAACGTACAATTAACAAGAACAAACATTTAGAAAGGGATACAATAAGAAGGCCCTCTTTGCCCTTTAATCGAAACATTTCCTACCCCCAATATTCTATAAAACCAATACCAAAAATAGACACCATAAATTGATTGTTAAATTGGTAAATGGGTGCATCAAAGATGTTGAGGGGGAATATGGTGCTTGAAGTGGTTGCTTCCAGAATGTGCTTTCATAACAGACCTAATTTGTATTGGGTAGTTTATCCCTCTTGTTACTTCGTGAAATTGCCTGTCCAAGAAATTCCTGGACCGGCTACAAAGTTTCAACTTACAACATTTTCAAGCATCATTTAATGGCCACATGTCACTCAATGCAGTCCCAAGAAGAGCGATTTGTTTTCACCGCCAAGCTAAGCCAAATCTTCAATTTCAAGATGTGAGGCAAGAGTTGTCCAAATGTTGGTTGAATTTCAAGCACTGGACCTAAATTGGTCTGCAATTTTTTAAACTGTTGACAGAAGTGGTCAGACTGGAGGTTAAAGTAAGCTCAAAACTTACAACTTGTGAACAATAGGCTACTAAAAGTTTAATGATTGGTCTAATTTGTTGCATCAATTATGACTGGCAAACATCTTGCTCTGTGGTATTGGAAGTGCGAGGGGAGGTTGTTAGATTTATGAAAAGTAAAAGTGAAAATAAACAGCAAATAAATGATCGATTTTTTACCATTGCCCTATACAGGATTAACTCCTTCCATGCTCAGGACAGCTCCCGGCAGTCATGAGTCATAGTAGGCGCGTGCTCATGACGGCCGGGAGCCGTCGAATGTTGCTGCTCCGCCCACACGCAATTGCCCGTGGGTGGAGTTCGGGCGGCTCCCGGCTGTCATGAGCACACACCTACAGTAACTCATGATGGCCGGGAGCCATCCTGAGTACCCGAGCATCATGCCCAGCCCCGCCCCCCCCCTCGTACCGCAGAGGAATTTGCCCCGTGGCGAAGGGGTTAAGAGCACCAATGTAAAACATCCTAACAAGGTGCATACAAACAAATGATGACATTAAATGGAAGAGCTCCGACTGTTCAGTTTCACTGGAAACACATTTTTCTGGACGTCCAAATGTATTTAGATCCAGAATAGTTTCGTGCGGACTTCCTTTTTTAAAAAAAATATTTTTATGGAGTTTTTGTGGACACACAGCATGACACAGAAGCACCACATAACAGAATAAAGAACAAAAAGTAACAAGTAATACTCATACTTTACAGGTCAGAGAAAATTACAAAATGAGAAAAAGAAAATAAAACATCTGAGCGCGAGCGGGGGGGGGGGGGGGGGGGGGGGGGGGAGTATAGGAGCCCGGACTACTCTCTGACAAAAGGAAATTCAGTATCATCTTTCCACCATCCTCTCCTTCCAGCAATGAATTGGCTCCCAAATTTTCCTCCCTAGCCCCCTTGCTCTTCTGCCCTTCCTGGCATAGATGCCTTTTTCTAGATTGAAGACACCCAAAAGAGTAGCCAACCACTGCTGCACTGGTGCTTTATCCAGCCAAACCCTAGCAATCACCAGTCTGTAAACAGCCATTGCCACAAACATAAATTCCCCATGCTCACTGATCACTTCCCCCCCGACCCCCAGTAACACCAAGCGGGCGTGAAGGTAACATTAATCACAAGTGATGGATTCAGAAAGTCCTCTTTGCCTTTGATAAGAGTATGTAGTTGAGGGCAGGTAGCGAAAATATGTATACTATCTGCCTCTAGTACACTACAACAGGGACAGGTGATCCCGGCAGTCCCCCCCCCCCCACTGCGCGATTCGTGCCAGAGTATAATAAAGCATGTATAGTGTTTTATAGTGCTGGGATTGTAGAGAGGCAGAGCACAGAACTGAGCACCCTAGCTCTAACTACTCAAGAAAATAACTTTGGTCAATTTCTAGCTTTGTAGCCCATTTGTTTGCTTGCTTACCCATATCATCCGGCTTTGACCCTGCCAGGGCGGCATAAAAGCTGCAAATAGAACACTCCCCGCCCCTTCTATGGCTTCCAGGATGTTTTCGGCAAATCCTGCAGCTTCCCCTTTCTTGTTACGTAGGAAACTTCACACCTGCAGATATTTAAAAAAAAACCTTCTGCTAATATGAAATCTTGCCTCCAGTGAGGAAAATTGTGCTATTCCTCCATCCGGGCCCAACAAATCCCCTATCTTGACTATCCCCTTTCTTGCCCAGTCTGCCATGGTTGCATCAGCAAATATCGAGGGGGGTAGGGTACTATTTTTGTACAACCGGGTATATCTGTTAAACCTCCCCAGCCCGAATTTCTTAAGAAAAGCCGAATCTGTGATTGTCGTGCCCTGCGACTCAGTCCTAGCCTCGTTTTGCATAGTTTTTAGTGTGCTAAATAATAAATCCATTAAGACTGTCTGAGGTGAAACATGGGGAGAGTCCTGACCACAGGAAAGAAAAGTAGTGCCCTCTTGCTCAACATAGGTTAGTGAGGTGGCAGAATAATCCCAAGCTAATTTTTTCGTGGGATCCATGGGGCTGCATGCGGGGGAGGGGTTCCTTCTAGACAGGCGTTTCTTTTTTTGCGTGCACTTGTGGGCCGGGGAACTACTCCCTGTGTCCGTGTACTCCTCAGAGCTACCCTCATCAGTATCCAGAGACTGGGCCTGGCAGTCCTCATTAACAGGTAGAATCTGTCGGGCGAGGTAGCTCCACTGCCAACTCCAACTTCACTCAGCGTGCCATGCCCCAGCTTAGACAATCCAGCAGTTATATCAGTTATCTCCGACCAATCTGCGGTGCTCGAGCAGTTCCCCCATCCGGCCGATGCCTCAGTTCTCTTCTGTTCCCCCTCGGCCCCCAACACCCCTGACTTGCCTGCACATACGTCCCCGTCTGCTCTTTCACCGAGATCCTCCCCAGCGCTCGGGCCCTGTGTACCCCTACAGCTTCTGTCTCTTGCCATTTTGCCCGCATCGTCCTTGGAGCGAAAGTTTGCCGGGATTGCCTCCACCCTGCTCTCGCGTCGGCGACTGCTTCTGCTCCTGCTCTGGTAGCGCCGCTCCCCATTGTGCTGGTTGCATAGCAACAGTTACACCAGCGTCCACGAAGACGTTCAAGCTACCAGACCCTCCGTTCTTCGGATTCCTAGCAGCGACCTCACCGCTCCCCACAGGTATGCCTGCAAAGCTCTTTACCATCGTAGGCTGCCGCAAATTATTCTCCTTCAGTTTTATTTTCGCCGGGATACCATGTTGGGGGATGCTGTCCCGGAGGGCCCCTGGGGTGGGCATAGCGTCAGATCCTAATTTCTTCCCAGCTGATTTTCTCCATGATGTTCCCTTCTGCGTACTTGCTACGGCTAATGTCCTAGGGTCCGCATTGCTGGGGGGCTCTTTCTGTCCTGTGACCTTAGCCGGTCCTTTACCGTCCTTGGCCTCACTGCCTTTCACCCCTCGAGGAGGCATCTTGAAAAGACTTCTGAGGATCAACAAAAATATGGCTATGACTTTCCCTTGGACACGGATAACTGCTCTTCTGATACTCCTTTTGGGGTGTTCCTGCCAGAATCTATCAGCCTGCTTGCTGAACTTAAGAATCTCCGCTGCTGGGCCCCAGGAATCCGTTTATCGCCGTGTGGAGGTCACTCAAAACAATCTATCCACTGTGGTCGGGAGGAGTGAGATGCGACTGCTCACTGAAAACCACTAGCGGCCATTTTGCCCCCGTTTCTTGAGGACTTCCAATCATAATATATTTTGGTAGTCAAAGTAATAGTGCAATTTTTTGTGTGTAATGGGGCATCACTTCTGACTCAGTTAGTTTTTCGGGTGCACTGTGTACATTTGGCTATCACATTCTTTCACTACTGGAGTGACTTTAATATCGTTCATATGAATATTAAAATATTTACTTAATTGAGGATGTGATATTTCGTACTAATTGTACTGTATGCTCTATATGCTGGACTAACTTCTATGGGCAAATCATTAACTTACAGAAGACGGTGGATCTTGCAGGCAAGCCCCTGGTGATGAATTAATTTATATTTAAGGTATTATGGATACATTGCTGGAGTACCAAGATAGGCTGTTAAAATGTACTGCACAGTGAAGAATTTGATCAACTTCACTTGAGCGGACTGTTAAAATCAATCACACCTGTAAATCTGCCACTGGGTGGTACAGTCAAGGAATCATGGAAAGGATCCTAGCAAGTCAAATTATAACTAAAATAAATCCCAAAAGTCTATCTCATAGCAAACGTAAACAAACGTGAGTTAACCAAGCACAAAGGTGTAATACTTCTATTACATATTCAATAGGATTCCTAATGTGAAATATAACTCATAGATTGATAGCAACTGCCACCACTATCAACTTTAATCTATTTTGATTTCTACTTCAGCACATTTTAGTCGTCTAGAGTAGGATTTCTCTTATTATTTCCATTGCAGACTAATTCAGACTGGTGACAACATGCAATACATAGAGTGGCATTACAGGCACAATATTCTATTTGAGCTGACCTGGATAATAACCAATACATATGGGCCGATGTAAAACGCAAGGGAATACAAATAAAATTGGGCAATTCCCTGCCACTATTACCCTAACTTGCAAGAACAAGGTTATTCACAACCTTGATTTAAATTCTCTTCCAGTGTCCTGGGTCTATATTGTTTCACTATATCTTCAAACCGGACTAAGCCTGACTGCTTTGAACTTATTCCTAGACCCATCGTTACACCCTCTACCCATATCAGCAGCACAACTTCCACTCTTTCTCCATTCCCTTATTGTACACTGGTACTGGAAAAGTTCCAGTCTGACCACACGCTGCTTAGCATCCAGGTCTTTTACTTTCGCTTGAACTGCTTTGCAATTTAGACAGGGTTGCTTCCACCTCAGTAGTCCTTTTAACATTGTTCCCAGTCCTTCTATGGTACCGTGTCACACACTAGACTTCCACCGGTCAACATTGGATAGATTAGACTACAGGAAAGCAACAGCAGTTATCGACCACTAAGTTAGTCATACTAATTGTCTTGGCCAATCAAAGTTTCAAACAGGATGTTTCGTTTAAAGTACCCGGTTGAAAACTTTCAGTAGTACATATATATTAGAGGTACCTTGAAATGTGGTTTTATGTGCCCTATAACCCACACCATTTTTTATCTCAGCTGAACATCTTTCTTCGTACTCTGAACATTTTAGAACTAGAACTCCATTGTGTCTGAACCAGATGTGGATGTGTTAAGTATATGCAAAACGAACGAGTTAGTTACTTACCTTCTGTAACACTTTCTGGTGGATACAGTATACAACTGTGGAATCCTCACCTTTTAAATATTCCCAATGTGCAGACATCCACAGAAACTTCTCTTGCTCGCCCACATCGAGGACATCACAATGGGACTTTGAAGTCATAAGAGCCATAAGAAGATCTTGTTGGCGGGCTGTCAGTTTCCACCCTCTTTTCCATGCCTTCGAGGCAAATGGGTGAACTAACAATGCATATGCCATAGCATACGGCACAGACCAACACAACCTCAAATATAATATAATCAAAATGCACTTAAATTGTATATACAATAGCATTTCCACGAATGTCATACTATTCCTATTAGAAACATCGTACAGGAACTATAACCAAACGTATTTTAGGTATACGCAGACAGGCAATGGGTAGGTAGGTAGGTGAGTCAGTGAGGAATCCACAGGTAGATAATGCGTCCACCAGAAAAAGTATTACCTAAGGCAAGCAGTTTGTTCTACTGATGGATACATCTACCTGTGAATTCCTCACCTTTTGAATAGAATCCCTAAGCAATCCCGCACGGAGGTGGGAGCCTGCCTATACCAAGAAAATCCTGTAAAATTGAACAAGTGAAATGGCTGTCCCTCCTAACTTCGAATCCAAGCAATAATGCTTTGCAAAAGTGTGGAGGGAGGAACAAGGTGCCGCATTGCAAATGTCAACCACAGGAACACCTCTAGCCAAAGCAGAAGTTAAAGACTTACCTCTAGTAGAATGAGCTCTAATGCCTCCAGGCTTCTCCTTCGCCATGGCATAGCACATCTTGATACATAGGATTATCCATCTGGACAAAGTCCTCTTGTGTACTGCTTTTTATCTCATTTTGCCCACATATCCAACAAACAGCTGCCATCCATCCTGAACTGATGAGTTTTGTCTGTACAGAAAGTCATAGCCCTCTTCGGGTCAAAACTATAGTCTCAGTGATCAGCTGAACAATGCCGACAGACTGTCCATACGTACATTCAGAACTCCAGCCAAGTGATTTGCGATTACGCAAATCAGATGGTCCTGAGCCTAGGACCAGAGCCGCAGAGCCTTTCTGCAGAGAAGATAGGACCCTACCCCTCCCTGTTGGTTTATTTACCACACTGCTGTATTATGGTTTGTTAAGACGAACTGACTGAGTGAATGGAAGGGGGGAGGCCTTGAGAGTCAGATGTGTTGTCTGCAATTCCAGAAGATTGATATGCAACAATCTTCACCATGGAGACCAAAGACCTTTGATGTTCAAATCCCCCAGATGAGCACCCCACCAAAAATTGCACCTTTTTCGCCCTAATTGGGATGGGTATGCCCAGACGTGGGTCGCTTGCTCACTGTGCCACTGGATTCAAGCTAGCCTGGCTGAAGAAGGGTGACATACCCTGACACTGGTCCCAGGAAGCTGGTTTCCTGGCCTGGCAGTTCAGTCTGGACTGTTTCCATGAGGCACAGGGTCAAGGCTGATTTGTATATGGCTGAGTCCAAACTGGGGTGGCATAGTGGGCAAAACAATGGATTTAACCCAGATCTTTTGACTGGGGGAGAATGTTTGCATTGTCAGCATTATGTCCATCATTTGTTTGCTGTACCACCAAAAAGTGAGGCATCTGTTATTACTGTGGCCATCTGAGGTGGAGGGTGAAACTGCTTCTCTTGAGACAGATTGACAGACACCCCCTATCATTGAAAATCTGCTGCAGTCTCTGGAGATCTTGACCAACTCGGAGCTCTCCGCTGTGCTGAAACCACTGCTTGAAGAGGCACCACTAAAGAGCCAGAGTGCATGGTTGACCAACAAAATGCAGGAAGCTAACAGGCCGAGAAGGCGCAAGACCTTCAGGAACCAAAGCTCAGTTCGGAAGTAGTGGAATCTTAGCCTGAATATCCTGAATCCTCTGAGGAGGCAGGAAGGCATGTCTCCTAGTGTCCAGTACTGCTCTATGAACAGGATGTGCTGAGAGGGCCACATGTGAGACTTGGGCACATTTATTTTAAAAACACAGGCTGAACAGGTGTGCTGTCAACTGCAAACTGTGCAGCACAATCTCTGGCAACTTTGCTTTGATCAGCCAGTCGTTAGGATAAGGGAATACTGGTTTCCCCAACCTGCTGAGATGTACCGCAACCACTGCCATCACCTTTGTGAAGACCTGAGGCACGGAAGGAAGACCAAACAGGAGGACCGAAAACTGATAATGCTGAGAATCCACCGAAAAAAGGAGAGGCTCCCGATGTGATTTCAGAATGAGGATGTGAAAATATGCATCCTGCAAATCAATCCAAACCATCCAGTCTTCCTTCTCCAGTACAAGAAGCACCTGTGCCAGGGACAGCATTTTTAACTTTTCTGGCTTAATACAAGTTCACAATCCTGAGGTCGAGAATCACCCGTAAAATGATAATCATTTTTGGGAATAAGAAAATACCAGCATTAACATCCCTGACCCCGTTCCTGCTCCTAAAACAAATCCTGTTGCACCCTTCTGAAGCAGAGTCTGCACCTCCAACAGGAGAAGCAGAAGATGCTCTTCCGAACAAAGCCCTTGTCGAGGAGGAAAGGGAGGGGAATTTTCATGGAGGAGTAGGACATACCCATTCTCTGTGATGTCTAAAACCCAGAGTTCCGTAGTCCAAGATCTCCATTGAGGGACAAATTAGGCCACCCATCCTCTCACTGGGCAAACATGCTCTAAGATGGTGAAGCTAGAGCCGCTTTCCTGCAATATTGGCAGAGGAGAAAGAAGAAGAGGAGGAGAAGGCGGCAGGTTGATGGGCTGATGCAAGCTGACATCTGCACCTTCCCCTGTAGCTTCAGTAAAGGGGATTTGAGGTCTGCTGCTGTTGCTGCACACTTCTCCCTCCAAAGGACAAGTTTCGGCCTAAACCCAGAAACCTACAAAACTGTTTGCAGTCCTTAGGTTGTGACTGAAGACGGCAGTACCTCGCAGTTGCGTTACTGTCTTTAATTCTTTGCAGAGCAGAATCCACCTTGGCACCAAACAGCCGTGAGCCATCGAAGGAAAAATCCCCTATATCAATTATAGGTTAAGTAAGAGCCTCATAGATTCACAAAAAAAACAAAGGTTACAAAGCAATTAGTCATGTTCAGATTTTACACACGAAACCATAGACAATCAGCAGTTCCACTTAGAGTTATGTCCCAAAATTGATAGTGGAGCACTCGCTGTACGTATGAACTGATTTGTAAAATTGACACCCTATTTAATACCAATTCAACAAGTGTGTGGAACAGTTTCCAATCTTCACATATTACTTTAACAATCAAAAGTCCAGACTTCATGTAACGTGGTAAGTGTTTTGTTACTTCTGGATACAGTCACAGTTTTTCCAGTAGTGACAAGTTATTGATGATTCAGCCGACAGGTGTTTCGTCCAACCTGTGGACTTGAAGGCGGAGAGGATTCAAAGAAAGAAGAAAATACAGAGCACCATGCAAAGATGGTATTGTCTGAATGTTTGTTTGGGAAAAAAACACATACTGACACCCATGTGGATAAAAATGTGACGTCATAATACAGGACTTAACGGTGCAGTTAAAAAGCTCTTAACCAGTTGAAGAAACATCACCAAGATGGATTAGGGGTTTTAAAAGGCAGAGCATTCATTAAAAGCAGGAATGTTGTGCAGTAGAAGCATGCAAGATCCATCACCAGAGATTCTCCGAATGTGGAAAAAAAGGAAAAGGTAAGACTTTTCTCAACACCTTCACCGGTGACCCTTGGCTAAATGGTCTAGTTATACTTTATACTAAAAACAAATGTTTAATATCTAGGGCACCATAGACAGAATATAGAGGACAAAATAATTACCTAGATCAATTAGGGTATTGTAATCCCAGACGTAACGTTGTAAGAAGTAGACCATGATTCTTCCAGAAAATAGACCAAATTATACGTGGAACAGAACAGACCTGAGAAGTTTAAACAAAACGTATATGTAAAAGGTAATATATGCAACCTAGTTTAATTGGATCAGACTAGTACAGGGAATGGCAAAAGAACGACGCCGGCTAGGGTCAACGGCCCAGCCACTGACCTGTTATAACTGTGATTTCCCAGCTTTTGAACTGGACAAGTCACTGAGCGTCAAGAGTATACCTCCTTATATGAGCTAAGAACATGCTACATTTACTGATTGGGCTGTTTCTCCCGAAATCTATAGAAAGATAGTATAATCCAAATACTTATTGGCTGCAGTTCAAGTTATGAAATTAACATTTATAGTGATCACAAGGAGAAACAAAAAAAACCAGTAAGCATGTGGTATCCAGCCAGGTCTGGTGGCTCAGTGGACGAATGCTTCTAACTGCAGGGGACTGTGTTCGACCTCATGGTCACAGGTTCAAATCCCGGTGGGTCCACTCAGCCTTTCATCCATCTGAGGTCGATAAAATGAGTACCATTGAGTTGGGTAACAACAAACCTCTGTTATTCAGTGCCAAGATACCCGTAGTGGTGAACGTGCGCTTTACAAATACACATGTTATGTATAGACCTACCAAATGCTGCCAATGATCTGTCCCACATACGTAGAGGAGATCACATCCAAAGAAAGGGAGTGTCCAAGTGATCCGCAATGGACCTCAATTGCCTAATACCAAACGAATGTTTGAAAAAGAATACAAATATGGACGCTGGTACTCCTGGCCTAATAACCATACTGAGTAAGTTAAGAAAAGAGAAGAAACCCAAAACTATGACAAGTACACCAGTAAAAAGAGGTTCATGAGTGCTCCAAGGAGGCTAAATCGATTCTGGAAAAGATTAAGAAAGAAAGCGATTCCACAGTCTTAACCATAAATAATATAAAATAGTTAAGACATGAAGGTTAACTTGGACCTTGACAAGTCCTAGTGCGCACATGTTAAAAATATCAAGATCGAAGAGGATCACCATATAATTACAACTGCTAATAAAAATGATATTTATCAAAGTTGTGCCATCAGGCGTAAACCTTAAATGTTGACTGTTCCAAAATAGCTGCCTGAACATGTGATTCCATAGAATCTTAGGAGCAGAGGTACTATCAATATCTGGGTGCTATAAAAAAGAACTTGTAGGATGTTATGGATATAGTCATTTGTACAATGCACCGTCAATGCTTGTATGATAAATGTAAAATATTAGCATTTGTAAGTCAATCCAAAAATGTAATTTGAGCATTGTAATTGTGTGAATCTATTGCTCCACTGTTGCAATAAGAGTCAAAAAGAAGCTAAGTATACGTGAAATGTGTTGGATTAAGTGAATGCCTGAACACTAAATATAACGAGGGTGGATGCCGGCATTTCGGTAATCCTCGCGTTGCTTATGCTAGACAAATGGTTATATGCTCGACTAAGAGCATGTACAAAATATGTCCAAAAGAAACCAACAGGTCATCTTCAGCAATGATAAACATGCATCACATATGTGCACCTTAACTACCAGGCACCAAACAAATTAATAATGCACCGTCAAAATAGACTTGCAACTGATGCACATGTTGCAGTGCCATTTGATTTGTTAAAGCAGGAAAACAAGGTGACAGCCACAAAATATGATGCATAACAATCTTCCTATAAATGCTCACTAATCTGCTCTAGTAAAACAAAGGGTATAAATCGAGCCACACGACCCGGTAAGAAACTGTATTGTGAACTGGCTTACTGTGAGTAGGCACCACGCCGCAGTGGTTTGCGTCAAACTGTCAAAGTGAAAAGACAGGAGCCGGCATCAGAGTTCATTTAAATACTTCGCCACTCCCCTCTACTAGAGAGAAATGGAGGTAGAACAATGTGGTCATAGGTCATAGCTCGGTAGAGTGTTGCCATGTTTGAGCAGAGAAGGTAAGTATGAATATACATTTGCCAATCGATCCCAAAATTGAAATCCTTGGCAGTGAGAATCCGCAATTTTAAAATAGTGAATAAAAAATAAAGTGATGAGGCCGTCAATATCCTGGGGGAAGAGTAAAAGAGCTCATAAAACAAGGATGTACAATTTTATTTCTTTGTTTGTCATCTACATTTTGCTCCTGGCCATTGATGGAGGTCGGGTGCAAGAAAATGCTTTATACTGTGGGTTTGTGATCCACTCTCCATTAGGGTCTACTTCCTTGTTTTAGGACATCTTTTACTCTTCCTCAGGGTGATTGTGGGATCACCACAGGTTTATTCACAGTTTTAAAATTGCTGGTTCTCTCTTCAAGGTCCCGCCGGCTCCCCACAAACAACATGAGCAGTCATTGCTCATGCCCGCAGGGATCAGCTAAAAATGCTAATATTGTTATTGGCATTTTTGGCCCTAGGGGAGACATTTCTAGACTAAGAACTAGCTTTCTGCCAAATGTGGTGTAATTCTGTTCAGTGGTTGTAGCTGCAGTCATGCCTACACTCCCCATTGCATGGAGAAATGAGTTTTGGGACCCCCTTTTTACACTACCCCCGCTTGACAAATCAACCTGAAAACTTTCAAACAGCAGCTGAAGGGAGTGGCACTCTGGCGCCGTTTGACAAATCTTCACAAACTTAAAAAAAACAAAGTTATTAGTAAAACAAGTGCTTTACCTGTGGAAACTAGTTCCTCTCCGTATCTATGTATCTCTCTCCCTCTCCTCCCCCCACACATCTCTCCTCCCCCCCCCACACATCTCTCCTCCCCCCCCACACATCTCTCCTCCCCCCCCACACATCTCTCCTCCCCCCCCACACATCTCTCCTCCCCCCCCACACATCTCTCCTCCCCCCCCACACATCTCTCCTCCCCCCCCACACATCTCTCCTCCCCCCCACACATCTCTACTGTCATGGGGATGAGACTTGCATTTACACTGTGTTAAGTTGGCATGAGCTTATTAGAAGTTTAAACGCCATTTTTCCTTTCTGCTGCCTGTGCACACGGCACACATTATTATAAATGTTTAGAGTTTAGCAGAGTGTTTTGCTTCTCGTGTTCTGCTTCACACGAAAATATGTTTTTCTATATGGGCAGCCTTGCTTGGTAAGCTTTGTCTGAACAGTGAGTGCCGAGGCCTTCAAGGTTATTTCAACACAGTGGTTGTTGTTCGGACTGATCAGCGCACGTTCTAGACATGACATATATGCAGCTGTGGCCACCTCTGATTTTGGCGCATTTAATAATGCACTGTGTAGGCATGCTCACACACTCTTGGAGAACATTCGCATGCGGAGAGCTGGTGCAGAAACTGATGTGATCAATTTCTGCTAGGACCAGAAGTATGGGGCTACCCTTGTAATCCCAAGAGACCTTCTGTAGATATAAAATAACCTACTAGCTAGGGAGGGTGAGGTATAGGTGTATTCTAACCGGTTTCCATTTAGCATTGCAACATGCTTTCTACCTTTGTATTTTATGGAATAGTAACTATGCTGATAATCTTGTTGATTATAATATGTCTGCTTGTATTAGCTAAAATACTGCGCATGAGAACACGGCATTAGAAATAAATATGTCAAACTTGCACGTGTCTCTATTTACTCCCCGTTTTGGACTGGTATGAGAGTATAACGAAAGAGTGTTCATGTGTTCCACATTGCCTGGGGTATTCTAAGTGCCATGTTCTGGGTTGTCTAATCATTGGGGTTATGGAAGAACCAATCAGACACTGATTGCTAGTCTGGTAGGGGATTTTGGCTACTAAGGTGAGTTTTGGCACACCCTAATTCACTGAGGTTCCAAGTCTCTATGTACAGTTCTGTGTAGGAGCAGAATCCCTGCTACACTACCTTACCTACTGGTGGTCACCAGTAGGTAGCTATAGTTAGGACCTAGTTTCCATAGGAAAGGCGTATCTTGACTCGCCAAAATCTTTGGCGCCTGTTGACGAATCTTCACCAACGTTTCCCAAAAAAGCGTGATAGTAAGTCTTGTTGTGAAGTTTCGGAGCGAGCCGTTAAGCGGGGGCCGAGAATAAGAGGGGAAGGTCAAAAAAGTGAGTTTTCCGATTTTAATTCTGATAGGATGCATAGTCGAACCTGCAGTCCTAACCGATGGACGGGATTACACCCAATTTGACAGAAAGGTAGATGTTACGCAGCTTGTGCTTTTTCGGTCGAGCCTAGGGCAGCGCGCATGCGCTGCTCTTGATAAAACAACTTCTTGGAATCACTCTGGACTTCCGGCCTAAGGCTTGCAGTTATGAGCAACACTAGCGCACGCGCACCACTCGCAGACAGTGCAGCTGCATTCCTCACTAGTGTTGCTCGTAACCGGAAGTGGAAGGTCGCCTGGACACCCAGACTCCTTGATGGTTGCTGTGGTCCAGAAAAATATGCTTGTATACCCACTTGCCCCATAATAGCATAAACGCATCCTCGCTGGGTCTCTGGAGATGAACGTGATCGTCACGAGGCTCATTGAGGCCAGAAGGTGACTTGACGCAGCGCTTTAAAAAACTGTTCAGTACATTGTCGATATACGTTCCCGTTTTATTTGGCGCATAACCATGAAATTTCTCTTTATGAATGAATGAATGATGTGAGATTTCTATCATGCAACTTAGCCCAAGGGCATCAAGGCGCTAACCACAAACAGGTAACAGAGTATCAGGGCACCGAATCAAGCGTCTATAGATAAACCTCAGTGAAGAGCCAGGTTTTAAGTTCTTTGCGGAAAAGCACCAAGGAGGGTTGTCCTAACAGCTGTGGGGGAAGGGAGTTCCAAAGTTTGGGCACCAGAGTGGAGAATGCGCTACCTCCCCATCTAGCTTTTATGAACCTGGGAACTAGGAGAAGATTTTTGGAGGCAGAGCGAAGCGCTCTACTGGGGGTATATGGCCGAAGGAGGGACCTAATGCCTTCAGATCCAGAGCCATAGACGACCCTATGAGCAAAGCAAAGAAGTTTAAAGGAGATCCTGGACTGAACGGGGAGCCAGTGGAGGTTTTTCCTGGCTAGGGATACCGAGGAGAGCCTCTGTGGAAAAATACAAACTGGGGGGGCACTACCAACCAGAATATAAGATCCTTAATTATTGCCCGGCGATGTCGCCTCTTGAACCCACAAAGAAGTTAAACTATCGAAGAGGCAGGCGCTGGAGACTGGAAGGCAGGAAACAAGGTTTTTATTCGCTCCGGAGGAGAACACAACGAAAACGGACAGAAGGTATCGTTCTGAGGTGCTCTAACTGCATCCCGGAGGCCTGGCCTCTTATACACGAGTTTATCTCTTTATTACATGTAACACATTCTCGTTGATACTTTGATGTACGGAAAGACATCCTCAGAATCCCCCCTTCCCAGCCCGTTCCCATGCAAGGCTACAGTGGAAGTCCCCGCCCCGTTCACAACAGGTGATGATCATTGCGCAGCTGGGTATTCCGCCGATTCACGGAGTGTGCGGGTTTCGATCGGATCTCGTGGGATGGGGGGGGGGCTCTGATCATCTCGGGGGTCCTTTGAGGAGGGAAGCTTCCTATTGTATGGGGAGGGGCAAGAGATTGGTATCGGCAGAGCTAGGTGTCGGCCTGGGAACGGGAAAGACAGACGGGCACACGGGGAAAAGGGGTTTGCATCAAAAGGGCCGGAGGTCATGACGGGGAAGCAGGGAGATGTCGCGCTGGGAACAGGATGAGGGCCTGGGGCAGAGCAGCGCCGAAGAGGGGTTTATGACTCAAGGCAGGTGCAGGCAGGGGGGGGGTTGCCAGCGAAGTTAGGAGAGAGAGAGACGCGCTGGCTCTCGGCGAGAGCAGGGAAGCCATGGTGTCCAAAATGGCGGCTGTTTTACGCGCACAAAAGGTTTAAGGAGAGCAAGAGGGCGCCGATAATGTTGACGGTTTTCAGCCTAACTTTTAACAGTCCTCCCTTTTCAACATATCTAGCCAACTTGCTTACTCAATGTCAATTTTCATCAAATTCCTAACTTCGGTATCATATAATGCCCTCATATGTTCGCTTCCAATGTCCACAGTTTTGGGAAAAATACAACTCGCACATAAAGAACACATAGGTGGCAAACATTGAATTCCTAAGCATAGGCCACATATTACAACTACGGGAATCAGGATAATGGTGAGCAGTCTCCAGCCCCAGCTTTTGACGGTGTCCCAGAACCAACCACCAAGCGACCATTCTTCTTGCTCTTGGTGGACTTCCGAAGAGAGTCTGTGAAGATGTTCGATGGCTTTGTACACTGAGGGTGAGTTGTCCGGTATGTATGTACAACAGCTGGCCCCAATAATGCGGCATGCTCCTCCACGGTCCGCCAGAACTACATCTAGAACGAGGCGGTTCTGAAGAGCCACCAAACGGACCGCTTGGAGCTCGGCAGTGTTGTTGGCAAAGATGCCCGCTGTGATGTTCATGGTTGTCTCGACTGCCTGAGTCAAATGTCGGATGGCACGGCTGTTTGCCATCGGGCCCCAGAGGGGGACGAGTCCTTTCATAGCATCGAGGAACTGTGCTCCTGTTGAGTCGGCTTGCTCAACGTCTTTTGCTCGTTTTTGCCTGTGGTGATTCGCTGGGGCCACATAAGTTGGAGGAAGGACGAAGGAGATGTAGCAAGTGCCCCCCCAGCCTTTGGGGAGCCAGGTGTAGGCCTTCGTGCCACAGATGAAATACATGTTTGGGGATGACACAAAGGAAGGTGGATCCGTGGAGTCCAAAGTTCTGGTAAAGCGGCAAGCGCTGTGACCCACCAGCTGTGTCCCAAGTCCTTCTACACACATGTGGCCTGTGACGTTGATGACCGTCAGGGCTACAGTCAGAGTGGCAGCCGTTCGTTTCCGCAGATAGGAGAAGGTGGGTCTGGTTGGATTGTTGAACACCTGCATTTCGATTCGTTCTTTGGCCGGAATGTCCATTTGGATTGAGTCGCTGGGGGTCAGCGGGCAGAAGTGTGTCTTTGTCTTGTTTCGCCCGGCCCCATGAGAAGAATGTGCTGCAGCTCTGCTGGAGGTGGCATTTTCCGTATAGCTCTCTTGCAGGAGGATCAGCCAGGCAAGGCAGGAGCCGTGGACGGAGAAGGGTGAAGGGATGAATGGTATTGAATGTCCAGTGGCATGGGGTAGCAACCCACAGATCCAGCAGTTGGTGGCGTTGGTGGCAAGATTGTGCTGGTGAAGTAGCTGCACGAAAGAGTTGTTCCAAAACTCTCGCCTCTCTCTTAGTTGAGGAGAGAGCGAAATTAGATAATGTTCCTTCATGGTGGTAGGCTGAGCAGTGGTTAGGAATGTTTCGTGAGCAGGTGCGTGTTCTTCCATAATCCAGAGCGTAGTCATGAGGAGAAAACAGAGGAGGATTACGATGAAGAGTGCAATTGTCTTTGAGCTATGGAGTCTGTCTGTTCTCGGATTTCTGTAGTGGGTATTTCCTGTTGTCTCAGTCGGCTTCTTGTTTGGCGCTTCCATCATCTTCTTATCTGGCGCTTCCATCATCTTCGTCTTCAAGGTGCTCGGTAGTGGGCAGGACCACAGACTCAGTTTTAGCTTCTCTCCAGGTAACCCTTGGTAGTTTGGGTCACCGTTCTGAGATTCTTTAACCTAGTCCGTGGCCTACTTAGCCGAAGCTCCCTCCTTTCGACGCAGGAAATACCCTTCTCGAGATGGCACAGTGGGGTCAGGATGTTTTGAAAGTTCAAGTGTCTCTGTATCAGGGTAGCAGTTCAACGATGGTCGGTCCCGGTTCAGGAGCTCTTCTTGGGTGTTGACGGTGTCTGTCGTGGCCAGGGCTGGAGAGACCTTTTTGCAGTGATGAGCGTGCAGCCAGTGTTTCTTCCCCTCCACTCGAAGTGCGGTCCGAGTGGTGATCAGCACTTGCCAGGGGCCCGTCCACCGGGGTTCCAAACTCTTTGATCGCTGAAAGTTTCGGATCAGCACGAAGTCCCCCGGCTGGATGGCGTGACCCGGACCCCTGGAAGCATCGGGGATGGCCTGCCGCACCTGCTGATGAAGGACAGACAAAGTTTCAGTCAATTTGTACAGATAATCAGACATTAGGACATCCGGAACGTCATGAATGGACGTTGGTTTCGGGGCAGACCAGACGCTCATGGGTCGACCGAAGACAACTTCATAAGGGGTTAAGTGATGTCGGGTGGGGGTAGAGCGCATCGATAGCAATGCCAATGGGAGGGCGTCTGGCCATTTCAGGCCCGTCGTAGCCACTATTTTGGCCAGTTTAAGCTTTAGTGTGGCGTTGTGTCGTTCGACCAGCCCAGCAGATTGAGGGTGGAAGACTGCGTGGAATTTCTGTTTGATACCCAGCCCATTTAGGATGAGCTGGATAACGTTGGCTACAAAGTGGGGGCCATTATCACTCCATAAAACACGACAGAGGCCATAGCGGGGGAAAAACTCTTTTAACAGGACCTTTGCAGTGGCCATAGCGGTGTTGTCACGGGTCGGATATGCTTCCACCCATTTGCTAAATGCGCACACCACGACAAGTACATATTTCAGGCCTTGGCATCTGTCTAGCTGGATGTAGTCCATCTGCAGGACTTCAAATGGGTGGTTTGGGACCCCAAATCCCCCCCGGGGTACTACAGTTCCCTTCCCGGGGTTGTGTTGCAGGCATATTAAGCATTGTTGGACCAGGCGTTTGGCGGAATCTGGGATCTTGTCATTGTGCCAAACCCTGGAGACAAGTTCGATCATGGGGGCTGATCCTATGTGGGCTGGGGAGTGTGCCATGGATAATATGGGAATCAAGTATGAATCAGGTAGCAACCATCTGTTCGTGTCTTTTGTCCGCCAGCAGCCTTCATCGTCTTTCAATCCCACCCGTGCCCATTCAGTCAATTCGTGTTGTGTGCTAGCCATTTGTATGTCTCTAATTGTGTCCTTGGCGTCAGTCCAGTTTTCTGCTTGTGACCTGGTCACGTACATACGTGTTGTCGTTCTATTTTCAGCTGTCGTTCGGGCGGTGATGTCGGCTAGTGCATTTCCCTGTCCAATAATGTCTGTCACCTTCTTGTGTGCCTGGCATTTGATAACGGCAAGTTTGTTGGGGAGGAGGACAGCTTCGATTAAGGCGGAGACTAAATCCCCGTGCAGGATGGGTGTGCCGTGTGAGGTCAAGTATCCTCTCTCCCTCCAGAGGAGCCCAAAATGGTGAACCACCCCGAAGGCATACTGGCTGTCGGTGTAAATGTTCGCCGTGGTTCCTGTTGCCAGGATGCAGGCTCTCGTCAAAGCAATCAGTTCCGCTGCCTGGGCAGATCGCTGGGTGATGCGGGCTGTTTCTACTACAGTTCGAGCCGTGGTGACTGCATAGGCAGCGGAAGTGGTACCATCGGAGAGTTTGATGCAAGAACCGTCCACCCACAACTCCCCGTCGGGGTCAGGGAAAGCTGTGTCTCTGAGATCGACCCTACTCCTGGTCTGTTCGTCCGTAAGAGTCACGCAGTCATGTACGGGGTGCACATTGGGGTCGTTCTCTGGCAAGGGTAACAGAGTTGCTGGGTTCAGTGTGGTGCATCTTTTCAGGGTGATATGGGGGGCAAGCAAGGTTAGTTCGTATCCAGTCAGTCGTGCACTCGTCAGATGTTGCGTCTTGGTTTGGTTCAGGAGGGTGTCGACTGCATGGGGTACCAGTACCGTGAGGGAATTCGAGAGTACAATCCCCTCACTCTGTCGGATAGAGACTGCAGCAGCAGCTACAGCTCGAAGGCAGGCAGGCAAGGCTCTGGCGACAGGGTCAAGAGTGGCAGAGAAGTAAGCGCACGGTCGTTGCTTAGGACCGATGGCCTGGGTCAGGACAGATAAAGCGCACCCCTCCCTTTCGTGAGTGTAAAGGGAGAAGGGCTTTCTGTAATCAGGGGTACCCAGGACAGGGGCTGAGCAAAGGGCATCTCGTAGTTCTGTGAAGGAGGTTTGACACTCAGGAGTCCAAGGGAGTGGGAAAGGGACGTCTTTGTTTAGGAGAGAGAGCAGTGGTTTTACAACGAGGCTGAAGTTTGGCAACCATTGTCGGCAGAAGGAGGTGAGGCCTAATAGGGAGCGAACCTGCTTCTGGGTTTTAGGGACAGGGGTGTCTAGAATGGTCTGGATTCGATCAGGGGTGAGTTTCCTTCCATCTTTGGACAGAAGGTGGCCTAGGTAAGTGACCTGGGGTAGGCAGAATTGCAACTTCTTCTTGGAGACCTTGTGGCCATTTTCCGCAAGGAAGTGCAAGAGTTGAATGGTGGCGGTAACCGCTAGAGGGGTGGTGTCGGCTGCCAAAAGGATGTCATCGACATATTGTACCAACACCACCCCGTCGGGTAACCGGACTTGGTCTAGTTGCCTTTTGAGGGCCTGGCTGTAGATGCTAGGGCTCTCCGTGTAGCCTTGAGGGGCTCGGCAAAACCTATATGAGCGGGATTTTAGGGTAAAGCCGAAGAGATATCGGCTGTCTGGGTGGATGGGGATGGAGAAGAAAGCGTTCTTGAGGTCGATGACGGAAAAGGTGGTGGCAGTGGATGGAATCAAGGTCAGGATGGTGGTGATGTCTGAGACCACAGGGTACTGGGGTACCACCACTTTGTTGATCTCTCGGAGGTCGATGATGAAACGGTATGCTTTCTCATCTCCCTCTCCCTGCTTCTTGATAATGGGCAAGATAGGGCTGTTGCAAACGTTGCTAACCACTTCCTCTACCACTCCTGCGTCTATCAGTGACTGGATAATCATTACCAATGCCTTCTCGCCCTCTGGCGATATCCGATATTGTGGGAGTTTTGGGAGTGTTGCGTCTGGTCGGACAGTAATGTGCACTGGGTCAATTAACATACGCCCTACGTCCGAATCCGCTTTGGCCCACAGATACGGAGGCAGGGTGTCAAGCAGGGACGCGTCGACGTCGGTGATGGAAAAAATGTGTCGGGGGGAACAATGTTTAAGCAGAACGGGGTTGTCGTAAAGAAACACTCGAACTCCATCTTGAGAACACCTAATCGTCGCTCGGAAGTGTTTCAGTAAGTCAAGTCCCATAATGGCGTCAGGGCTATTGGAGGAAAGCAAGAACGTGGTGTCGGTGGTGTTGTTTTCTACGTCAAAGAGAATCGGGGCAGACAAAGGGTTGGTGGAGGGCGTTCCATCGAAACCTGTCGATGTTATGAGTGAGCCAGACAAGGGTGCCCTTGGAATCAGTCGTTTAGATAACGCACTACGTGTTGCGCCAGTGTCTACCAGAAATGGAGACTTGGTACCCAGGACCTTAGCAGTGACATAAGGGCCCTGCTGGTCAACATAGAGCTCGACTGGATCCCTCCCTCGCCCTTGGCTGTCCTATGCAAAGGTGTGAGTGTCGTCATAGTCAGATTGTTGATATTGGTTCTGTCTGGGTCGATCGAACGTATTCGGTCTGCTTGATCTGTCATTAGTCGCGTCATTTGGGGGCCCTCGTTGTGTTCCCTTAGGTCTCGGTCCGTTTGCTACATCCCTGGGGTCTCTGTTCCTGATCATTTCCAGGAGAACTGGGCACTGGGATTTCCAATGGCCAGTCCCTTTGCAGAAAGCGCACTGGTCATCTCTAAGGTCTGTGCGTCCACTGTAGGGAGTCAGAGTGCGGTCCTGGGGAAATGCAGTCTTAGGGGCGTTTGTCTGGTAGTTTCCCCGGTATTGGTCTCGTCCTATAGTCACCCCTTGCAGTTTGGCAATCATCACCCTCTCTTTTAAGTCTTTCTTCTTTTTCTCTGTCGCCCTATCGTTTTCATTTTTCTGATGCTCATAATATTGGGCCATTTGAAGAATCGCTGTAGGTTTGGAGGCTGCCCAACTACTCTCGCTGGCCTGTAGTTTCTGGGAGATGTCCAATGATAGGCCCTTAACATAATTCTGGACAAACAGATGGTGTCCGGTTGCAGTGGTCATGTCCTGGCCGCTGTAATCGGAGAACACCGTTTCAAACCGGGAGAAGTATTCCGATACATCCTCCTGGGGTTTTTGGCGACAGGCTGTTACTATCGACCAGTCCACTTTCTTTTCTGGGATCAGGGTTTTTAATTTCTCTACAATTTTATCTGGGAGGTCTAGAATGGATTTCAATGGCTTTTGTCCTGGTCCCCGTTGTTTGTCCAAGTCATCGAGTTGTGGCCAGGTATGTCCGAACAGCTCAAGGTGGTCGACTTTCCGGATTTGCTTCCACACATCAGCTGGTAGACATAACCCGAAGAACAAGTCGATGTCAGCCAGGGTCATGATAGTTGAACCCAGGGCTGTACCCAATTCAGTATAGAAGGCAGTGGGGTTTTTACGTAGGTCGGGTAGAGATTTCCGGAATGTCAGTATCTCTTGCCGGTCCCATGGCTGGTAGACCCAGTTGTATACTACCCTTCCCTTCGCATCTTGGTTGTTTGCATCATCGTGAGTCCCTGTACCCCGAGGAGGAACCCAGTAAGGGGCAGCCTCACGTATCGGCATCATGGTGTTGGATTGCTCGGTTGGTGGTTCGGTCACTACGGGGGCCGCGGATTTAGCTCCCGGCTTTCGTTCAGTGAGGTGGCGGAAAACCTCAAGCGTACGCGTAAGGAGGTCCGACACATCACACTCGCCCTCATCCCCGATATCGACCTTCCGGTACAGAGTCCTTAGGCTCTCGGGACCTTTGTCTCGATATCGGTCCTCGTATGCATTCAAGACATGATAACACAGTCGTACGGTAAAATGTCGTCTGTGACTCCCTGTATACGAGCTGAACATATCTGTGATGTACTCTTCATCATCCTTCCTTTCTACCAGTGTCCTTGCTATTTTGTCGATCCCCGCTCGCTCATCTTTGTCTAGCCTGTTTGTTCTTGCAAGGCCAGCCCCTCGAGTCTCATGCTCGTCTAACGTTGTCGTTGATGCGGGTTTTAATACAAGGGGTTCGGCTGGCACAGAGGCCATTGGGGCCGACGCTGCGGCGGTACCTTCGTTTGTACCTGGGGGTGGCGCGTGCTGCGCCAAGGGCCGAGAAGGGGCGTATGGAGGGGGCATGTAGATGATAGGAGGACCTAACAGCAGGTCCTCATTGGCTTGTCGTTTCGAGGGTAAATCAGGGTAGAGCATGGAGGGGGTTCTAACCGGAGACTGGCTTGGCGTTTCCCTTTCTAGTTTCTGTTTAGCTTTCTCTCTTTCCTCTATCTCCCTTTTTAGTTTCTGAGCAGCTAGGTGGGCTGCTTTTTGCAGCTCTTTTTCCAACCTACTCAGTTTTCTTTTTACGCTGTTCAGTTTCTTTTCGCCACATGCCGAAGCTATCAAGCATAGTGGGTGTTGTCTTGTTTTTACCTAGGGCAGTTTCTAGTATTTTTATTTTATCATCATCGAAGGATCCTGTCAGGGGCCATTGACTTTCTTGACCCTGTTTTGTATATTTATGCCATAGTTTACTATAGGCAATAGCGGTCAATCCATGCTTCATGAACATGTCCTTATTAGGGGTGCCTTCCAGTGGGGCTGGATGGTCCATCTCTAATAAGCGGTCCGGGCTAAACAGGCTACCAATCAGTGGGGAGAAGACAGACATGACGGCTCGTAACGAGGGACTAAAAAGTCAGCACTGCCTATCTTATCACTAGGTGCAAAGACTAGACAGAATATTTCTATTCTACGTTGTTTGCAGGCAGTGAATACCTCATGGATCACAATAACCAAAGACCAACAAATAACAATGGGGAGAATGAGTAGGTCCGCAAAGATCTGCGTTACCTACCTTTTTCACTATCTGCAAAAAGGGTGGTCTCTTCCCTGTTTGTAGACAGGGAATCTCCAGGAAACAATAATTTTGCGAACAACAGTTCAGTTTCAAGCAATTATAGGGTGAGGGAGAAAAAAATAAGCACGGCTGCTACCCTACCTATCCTCCACTGCTTGCAAAGAGAGAGACCTTTGTTTCTCCGTTTGCAGACAGTGAATCCCTCATGGATCAAGATAACAAAAGACCGACAAATAGCAATGGGGAGAGTGAGTAGGTCCGCAAAGATTTGCGTTACCTACCTTTTTCACTATCTGCAAAAAGGGTGGTCTCTTCCCTGTTTGCAGACAGGGAATCTCCAGGAAACAATAGTTTGTGAACAACAGCTCAGTTTCAGGTGACTATTGAGTGGGGGAGAAAAATAAGCACGGTTGTCTGCCCTACCTATCCTCCACTGCTTGCAAAGAGAGAGCCTGTTGTTTCTCCGTTTGCAGACAGTGAATCTCCAAATAAACAAAAAAGAGCAATACTAGTATTTAACAATCAAGCAATTTTTTTTCGCAATTTGTCGTGGTAACACGACCTTACCCGGACCGCATGGACAGTTTCCTGACTTCCGAATCCAGCGCCCGATCGTCCTCTCTTCTTCGTTATCCTCGCGGCACTCCTGATGGTTCCCAGTCAGGACCGTAGATCACTCGAGAGAGGTCTGTTCGGAACCAGTGAAGTTCGGATGATCGGCTGTCAGACGAGGGTCTATCGGACAGACGCGTTCCCGATCGTTGCAGTCGTTCACTTTGTCGTCAGGACCTCTCCCACTGGATCCATGGGTCGCTGATGGGCCCCACGCTTGGGACGCCAATTGTGGAAAAATACAAACTGGGGGGGCACTACCAACCAGAATATAAGATCCTTAATTATTGCCCGGCGATGTCGCCTCTTGAACCCACAAAGAAGTTAAACTATCGAAGAGGCAGGCGCTGGAGACTGGAAGGCAGGAAACAAGGTTTTTATTCGCTCCGGAGGAGAACACAACGAAAACGGACAGAAGGTATCGTTCTGAGGTGCTCTAACTGCATCCCGGAGGCCTGGCCTCTTATACACGAGTTTATCTCTTTATTACATGTAACACATTCTCGTTGATACTTTGATGTACGGAAAGACATCCTCAGAATCCCCCCTTCCCAGCCCGTTCCCATGCAAGGCTACAGTGGAAGTCCCCGCCCCGTTCACAACAGGTGATCATTGCGCAGCTGGGTATTCCGCCGATTCACGGAGTGTGCGGGTTTCGATCGGATCTCGTGGGATGGGGGGGGGGGCTCTGATCATCTCGGGGGTCCTTTGAGGAGGGAAGCTTCCTATTGTATGGGGAGGGGCAAGAGATTGGTATCGGCAGAGCTAGGTGTCGGCCTGGGAACGGGGAAGACAGACGGGCACACAGGGAAAAGGGGTTTGCATCAAAAGGGCCGGAGGTCATGACGGGGAAGCAGGGAGATGTCGCGCTGGGAACAGGATGAGGGCCTGGGGCAGAGCAGCGCCGAAGAGGGGTTTATGACTCAAGGCAGGTGCAGGCAGGGGGGGGGGGTTGCCAGCGAAGTTAGGAGAGAGAGACGCGCTGGCTCTCGGCGAGAGCAGGGAAGCCATGGTGTCCAAAATGGCGGCTGTTTTACGCGCACAAAAGGTTTAAGGAGAGCAAGAGGGCGCCGATAATGTTGACGGTTTTCAGCCTAACTTTTAACACCTCGGGAGATTCAGAGCCATCCTGGCCGCGGCGTTCTGCACCATCTGAAGACTATGGACAGCGCTCTTGTTTATTCCACCGTACAGGGCGTTACAGTAGTCCAGTCTCGAAGAGACAAGGGCAACTGTAGCTTGCTTCCGGGTGGCAGGAGAGAGATAGGATGAAATTTTCTAAGGATCCTGATGATGCCACAGCAAGTGGACACAGTCCTACTGACTTGAAGGTCAAAGGACAGATGTATCTGGCAGAAATCTCTGGGTCCTGTTAGAGTGGGAGGGACGGGGGCAGTCCCCAAGGGAGGCCGGCCACCAGTCATTAGACCATATTTCCTTGTCACCCCCAAAGATCAGAACCTCCGTTTTTTCTCCATTGAGTTTTAAAAAGTTCCGGATCATCCATTTAGATTCTGCCTCCATACAGGATCTAAAGTTAAGAGCAGAGTCGGTTACTGACTGTGTAAGGGAGACCATGATTTGGGTGTCGTCGGCATATGACAGCACATCGAACCCAAAGGATCTCACCACCCTAGCAAGTGGGGTCACATATATGTTAAAAAGTAAGGGACTTAAAGAAGATCCCTGTGGGACCCCACATTGAACTGGCTTGGAAGAAGACAGAAAGTCGCCCAGCTTAACTCTTTTCTCTCTTTGATTGAGAAAGGAGGCCAGTAGGCTGAGGGCCGAGCCTCCAACACCAATCTCTCCAAGCCTGGCAACCAAGACCGAGGGGGACAGGGTGTCAAAAGCTGCCGTAAGATCGAGTAGGACCAAAAGAGTGGTATGGCCCTTATCGGAGCGGATGTTATTAGTAACAGTGAGGGCAGACTCTGTGCTATGAGCACTTCGAAAGACATGTTGCGAGATGTCTAGTAGGTTTGCGTCATCCAAAAAAGTTGTAGGATGGTGATTAAGATGGGCCTCGAGCATCTTGGCAAGGGCCGGTAGCAGGGAGATGGGTCGAAATTTTTTTTAGGACTTCGGGATCCAGAGATGCCTTCTTCAAGAGCGGTTTAACGACCGCCATTTTCCAGGGAAGGGGAAAAACTCCCTCTGTAATTGCTGAGTTCATAACCTCTAGAAGCGGAGGGATAACAACCTCCCTGCAGGCTTTCAAAGTTTTCAGCGGGCAGGGGTCCAGCGGCGAGAAAGATTTGATATTATCAAGTAGGCTGTTTACCCCATCCAAAGTCAGCTGGGGAAAGTCAAGAAAGCTAGGCCCAGACTTCACAGCCTGGAGCTCAAGAAGGTGGAAAGAGGGCGATGGAGGTACAGCGTCCATCTCTGCATTGAGGAGTTCAAGAGATTTGTAAATATCCGCGATTTTTTAATGGAAATAAGCTGAAATATCACAGAGCTCCTGGGTTTCCACTATGGGATCCACAGTCTTGGGTGTGGAAAGGGAGTCGATAATCTTAAAGAGATCTCTGGAAGATTTCAGAGAGCCCGTCAGATTTCCAGAGAGCCCGTCAGATTCATATAATAGGCCTTTTTTTCTTCAGCTATTGCCAACTTATATTCTTTTAGTATGTTGTGTTTTCTACATGGAACACCAAGTCAGTTTCTCCCAACCATTTGAAGGAAGTTGTGTTGCACATGTTGGTGCACAGAGCCTTTGTCTTCTTTCGACTAGTGGGATCACATTCCCCTCCTTAAGTTATTGTACCCAGACAGGTGTAGCTTGTTCTGGTGAGAAGCACTCATTGAGTGCATCACCCCATTTGTGACATTTAAGTGCAATTGCGCTGTGGATGACCAAAGTGCCTAGTCCGGTTTCAGCTAACTAGGCCTACACAGTGTTGCTGCCTGCCGTTCTACCACCGCCAAGTAGTGGACAGATACAATGGGCTTGGTGCCTTCAATCTCTGCTTGTCTGAACTGGCTGTATTAAAATACACAATAAAAGCTGCAGGGTACTAAAAACGGCTACAAACTTTAGCCCAGAAACATTATCTTTCCTGAATTTGTAATTTGCCACCAAAGCACGAACAAATAAGTGTATATTTCAACAATAATCTAATCTGGATGTTGTTTCTATGTCATATCCTCCTTTCTTATAACTTTTCCCCAACATATCTGTGCTTTAATGCAGTAAAATGGCAGAAATTAAACTTAAATTTCAGCACTCATTTTCTTCATAAAGGTCCTCTTCGACAGAAGATTGGCTTTCTTCTTTTAGACCAATTTTTTAGAACCGATTAACAATTAAATCAAGATCTCCGCTTGACCCATCTACAGCAACTGATTAAATATTTGCTAACTGTTGTTACCTTGCCATCTGTTTCCGATCTGAATGTCTTTATTTTGTAGGCGTGTCGCTTATGAGTTGAAGTTATTGGCTGTAAGTTATGTGCTGATTGAACTACACGCAAACCTTTCTGAATCAACCATTTTCCAGCCCATTTATGAGCTCACTGCATTTTAAGGTTATGTAAACGGAGGTTACTGCTCGTTCTGGGGACTTAGCCGAATCCATGCGCTGTCCAGATAGGTTTTAGGGAATTTACGGCTTCCACGGCGGCAGCGAATCAGGTCTGGCCTTAATGTTAGACTTTCCACAGATGGTTGCCTATGAAGATGCCTCTGTCCTGATGCTTTGGAATTTCTGCAGCTTTCAACACCTTCATTCATTGCATCTTAGTAAGCAACCTCGTAAAAACCGTATTACGGCGTTGCATGGTCTAAGAGTCATTGTTTTCCGACAGACTGACAGCTGGCCATACACTTGTTCCTTTTATCTCTAGCTGCCCTCTCATTGGCGGGTTATGCTGAAGTCCTCGCTGTTGCTCACTTACTTATGTGAAGCATTACCTGATACCATGGGATACGCTTTAAGTTGTGCATCAGTTATGGCCAGATTTTCTTGGTATTTAAGGAAGACATGGGGTTCTCTCACACGCATCCCTGAGAAGACAAATAACACAATAATGTATAAAAACAAATAGGTCGAAATGGTTAAATTAAGCTCAGCCCCCGGTAATTCTGGGCTTCACACACACATTCTAATAGTGTGTGGAGGAAATAAGCTATTGGTTGAGGATTCGTTGCCTGAAGCTGAAAACTAACATGATGGAGATCACAACGGTGTGGATGTATTGCCTTCCATCGGGCACCAACTTTCAGTCCGAGAGGCCTAGGCTATTGTATTACCTACTCAAGGCATTTAAAAAATGAAGATGTTAAGAGACCAACAACCAGACCTTTCTTAAGCTAGCCTGTTAGAACGTGATCCTCTGCTCCATTCTTTCACCTTTGATGTTGTATAGGATTATTCCATGTTCTAGGCTTGCAGCCCGGGTACAGCAGTACTAGCAACAAGCATTTGCAATGCAATAGGTCTTGCTTTTGTGAGATTTTGAGCTATTAGCATTGTAAATGACAATGCCTTTCATTTATGTGTTTAAAAACCTGCAATAATAAACGGCGTTGTCATTTACAATACCAATAGGTCAAAGTTTCGAAAATGCAAGACTTATTGCATTACAAATGCTTGTTGTTATTTGGTGCAAATCTGTTCAGTAGATTTGCAAAATAAAAAAAAGTTAATGCTATCTGTGGTTGCGAAGCCTTCGCGAATATAAACTAGCTTGAGGAGGGAAATGCACACCTCCGATTGGCTGCCAACACTTTAGCCAAAAGAGCTGGCAGCCATCTTGGGACTTCGAGTCCCCCCCCAAAAAAAGGTGAAAATAAAGAAAAGGGGTCAGGATAGGAATACCCTGACCGCCAGATCATGGTCTTGGGTTCCCAGACGCCAAACAAAGCATTTACAAACAATTTTTACTGTGAGGTTGTGACAAACGTCCGAAATCGCAGTAAAAATGTAAAAAAAAATAAAAAAAAATAAAAAAAAAAAAAGGCCCACAAGTGTGAGCTTCCCCACTTGTTTTTTAGGTTTCGACTTGGCGAGGGGCGAAGCCCCTCCCAGATCGAAATCTTTTGTTTTCAGTAGTGAGGTTCGGACCGCCTCTGTTTCCAATTGGCTAGCTCCATAAATGGAGACTAGCCATTGGGAGACAGAGGCTGTCAATCGCGCTCTCTCACGAAAACGCGATTCGGGGGAGTTTCTGGTGCTTTTTTTAAGCCCCGCCCCTTTGTCCCGGGCCGCGCTGCGATTGGCTGCCGGGCCGGGACACCCCCGTGACGTCATTCCCGGGCCGCGCTGTGATTGGCTGCCGGCCCGGGACACCCCCGTGACGTCAGCCAATCACAGCGCGGCCCGGGACCGGACTTGTTGAATAGTTATCTTTAGTAAACAATCTCCTTTTGTATTTGCAAATCAAATAAGAGTTTTAGTGTACTTAACTGTAGTAAAAGCGCAGATATATTGCACAGTTGTATATAATTCAATATATAAAATTGTATAGCCTTATTGAAATGGCTTGAAATGTGCTTTTGTTGCCCTTTCGATATGCGAGCACTTCGATTTTAAATATGCTTCTTGCCAGCACATCTCACCCCTTAAAACGCATATATCAAACTCAGTCCATTTGAACGTGTTCTGCCGCGGAACACGGGCGATTTGTCTATAGCTCGACACACCCACCTGCTCACGTGCGCAAATAGGCTGAAAATTACTGTATGTTGGGAGCGCGGTGGGTAAAGTTTACTCTGATGATGTAAATATGCCAGTCATTTTCGAAATATAGCGTGCTTGGAGTAAATGGGACATGGCCTTAGTTACATTATAACATTTGCGACTTATAGTTTTAAAATAAGATGTGTTAAAAGCGCACAAAAAGTCCATACATATAAAAACAGTACAGATATAAATTATTTGTTTAATTTTCCATTCCTCTACCATTGTTCACTTATTTAGCAATGTTACTGTCCGAAAACTGCTGACTTGGGAGTACAGGTCTATGCCGTACAAATACAAATGTTAAATTACAAAATCATGTACAATGAAGATGGCGGCCGATTTTTACCTCCCTCTATCTGAAGCGGCGCGGGTGGATGACGTCGTGCGACGGGCAGCGCGAGCTCTGCTGCTGCTGCTTCAGTTGCCGGGGAAGGAGAGGCTGGAGGTCGGAGTAGGGAGCCGAAAGGAACCGCGTGTTCCACAGCCGCTGGAAGCCCTGAAGCAGCCATGTCCTACTGTCGGCAGGAAGGTGCGGGCATGGAGGGTTGGTGTGACCAGGGGGTCTGCTCTGAGAACTGACCATTTGGGGATAGGTGGCACGTTTTCAGGTCGTCTATGTGCGACGTTTCCACTTGTGGTTATGTATGATACTTAAGGCATCGCGATGTTATCTGCGAAGCCAAGCTGATGCCTCTGTGCAATGAGATTCATTTCAGAAATTCTGAAGTTTTAGGATTACAATGTGAAGCTTTGGAAATAAAAGGACAGCTATAGCGTATAGAATGGAAGTCCTGGTCCCAGACAGCAGGTAACTTCTGTGCCACCCTCTAGAGAATCGGTATTGAATTAGAGACTTGCAGTAGAGTTAAAAGCATGCTACCTCTTCCATGTGATTAGATCGCAACAGGGGAAGGCGCTGCTGGCATTCAGTGGAAGCAACTGAATTCTGGTCTTGTCAGTTCTTGAGCTGGCACCGGGTCGGCCACAGTGAATGAATTAGAGGTGGTCTGCTGCTGTGTGCTCTAATATATTGTAATAGAATAAGGGTCCATCAATCCAGATGTATATTAAGCAAGATGATTTATTAAGATGTTGAGTTCAAGAGATGTAATTAAGAGCCCACCAGGAGCAGCCTATCTGCTGCTCAACCCATCCTTCAACTGACTCTCCCACATACAACGTTCTACAGCATCATCACACACCAACATTCTATACCTCAGACACACTGGCTGAGCAGCAGATCCAACACATCCCCTTTCTTTGCAGGGAAAAAAAACATTGCTACAACCCCATGCATCCCACAAATACATAGCAAAGGAAAGGACCTCTGCAAGGAAATGTAAGAGGTCCAAGCATGCAACCCGGTGCTCCCTTCGAAGTAAAGATTAGCAGCCTGCAACCATGAAAACAAGTGGGCACTTGAAATAATGGATCTTTTGGCAATGATTTAGCCATCCTGTATAGCGGCATGCCTAAAAGTATATTTTTTTGAGGGGGAGGGGGAAGCGCTATGATGTGGGCAGCAGTAATGTGTTTTTTTCCCCACTTCAAATGGAAACAAGCATTTACAATGCAACGGTTTCGCCTTTGGAAAAGTTTGAGTTATTGGCATTGTAAATGACAACATTTGTATTTATGTGTTGGTTTTGAAAACAGATAAATAAATGGCATTGTCATTTACATTGCAAATAGCTTTAACATTTCCAAAGGCGAAACCGTTGCATTGTAAATGCTTGTTTATAAAGCCCCTGGGCGGGCCAGGTCCCACGTGCACATGTTATAATACGAGGGGCCCGCGCGCCTCTCCCTGGGGCTCAAAAAATAATATGCTGGGGGTCCGTTGCAGAACCCTAGCCCTGGGGACCACCACCTCCCTGGGGCTAAAGTGAAGATTGGAGGGGGGGCCTCCTGGCCTCCCAGGGCCAGCTCCAGCTCCTGTTATGTCCCGGGGTGCCCAACCCCGGGACACAGCTTTTTGCTATTGATTTGCCTGAGCTTTACCGCTCCTGCAGAGCATTAGCAAACTGCTTCGCTCTGAGAAAGCCAGAGCATTTTGTTCGGAGCACAACTGCTTTGACAGAAAGGGAGCTGCATGTTAGCAGCTCCCTCTGTCAAAGCAATGCCGGTTCCAGCAGGAGGCTTGGAGCAGACACAGACCACGGGAGCCTTGAGGCTCCCCCGCAGTCCCAACATTAGCAGTGGGTGTTCTGGGTCGGGACCAGAGCACCCACACTACAGGCCTGACCTCGGGGTATGGAGTCTCTGAGGCCAAAGCAGGCCCAGGAGGAGGGTCGCATCCCCCCCCCCTCCCATAATAAATTTAAAAAAAACAATGCGGGATCGGCAAGTCGCTGGAGTCCCAGCCCTTTTTCACCACTACTTTGCAAACACGTCCTGGCGCAGTACTGGTTGGGAGATGAAGTCCCCTCGGATGCTGAGTGTCCTTGGAGTCCGGGAACATGGTTAGTAACATCACTGATATCTCAAATGACATCCCTGACTACATTTACATAATTACTAAAGCAACTACTCACCCCCCCCATTGAACCATTCATACACCCACTTAACCATTTACAAACCCATTCACAAGCCCATCACAAACTAACATTTACCTATACAGCTACTCCCACCTAGTCACTCACCCTTATGGTGACACTCACCCACTTACTGAAATAGATAGTAAGACTTACTCACCTGTACAGTCCCCAGCAAGCACACTAACCCATACAGCTACTCATTCACACACCCATACAGTCACTTACACCCCATCACTCACCGATACGGTCTTTCATATAGCCAGTTACTCACCAATATAGCACTGACAAATCCACTCAGTCACCCACACACACAATCAGTCACCCATACAGCCTTTCAAATACACACCCATACAGACACTGACTCGCCCACTCACTCATCCATATAGGCAGTCACACACACCCTCAGACACCCATACAGGTATTAAGACAACCAATCACTCATCAATGCAGCAACCAATGTATGCACCCACCACCCATACAGCCAATAAGACACCAACTGACAGACTGATGCAGATATTCACACAACCAGTCACTCACCCATCCACCCACTGAGACACCTAATCACTCACTTATACAGTGAGTCACCCACCTACTGAATCATCCATATAGGCACCCATCCACCCACTGATACACCCTGGCTTATAAAATGAACACAAACTTTTTAAGAACACTTCCAGTCACTGAATGATATAAGTATAGTCATTTAAGAAGTCATGAGTGATAACATTGACCATGTCATGAGTGATGTAATATGAGAGGTCGTAAGCAGTGCATTGCTCAGCTAACTAGAACTGCTGAATTTCTCGAGTGAAATGTCACTTGAACTATAACGTCCCTGTAACCTTTGGATATAGATCCAGTCACCCATTTGCCAGTAGGTAGTTTGTTAGGACCATATTTCCATAGTTAATGTGTTTTGGACTTGCCTTAATCTTTGGCGCCGTATGACAAACTTCATGAAATTTTCCCAAAAAGTGCCCCTTGTATTATGTGCATGGAAAGTTTCGGGCGATCTGTCAAGGGGGAACCGAGAAAAAAAGACGTGGGTTAAAAAAAAAAAAAAAGGGCTTTCCCATGTAAGTTCACATACTCTTTAGACACGGCTGCAGCCCGTAGCGCTGAACGAAAATACACCAAACTTGGCAGTAAACTAGCTTTAGGTCCACAAGATTGTGCTTTGTTATTTGGTGTAAATACTCTGTAAATGTTGAGAAACTTAAGGAAATCCAAACTTGTATACCTGTGGCCGCGACAACTTTGCAAATAATTATGAGCTCGTGCAGAGATCTGCAAAACTCTAATTGACTGGCCACACTTCAACCAGAAGTGCTGGTAGCTCTTTTGGGACCCTGCTTGAGCAGAGCCTCCCTGATAAAAAAGCAAAAAAAATGGAGGGGGGGGGGGGGGAGTGAGGGGAGGAATACCCTGACTCCCCCTAGCCTTGGTCCTAGAGGGACCCCAGTAAGGCAAAAAGCATGTTTTTAATTTACGGCGAAATATACCCACTCATACACCCACTCGCACACTGAGTCAGACACCCATACAGCTATCCACACACTTACTCACCCATACAGTTAATCACACACCCACTCACTTACTCAGACACCATCACATGTAGTCACTCACCTATGCAGTCACTGACAAGCATATACTTATCCACACAGTCACTCCCACACCAGTACAGCGATTCACTTGTACAACCACTCGGAACCCTAATCACACATGGACACACCTTTATGAAACACTCACTGGATGATAACATCTCAGATGACCTCACTGAGTTAATCAGTAAAGTCACTGAACAGGTCATGAGCGATGTAATATGTGAGGTCATAAGCAGTGCATTGTGGGGGCTTATGGTTATAGCTAGCTCAGGTAACTACAACTGCTGAATTTCAATGGTTTTGTACCAGTGAAACATGAGCCTAACTACTATGTCTCTGTAACCTTTGGATATGGATATGGATATAGATATAGATATAGATATAGATATAGATATATATATATATATATATATATATATATATATATATATATATATACACGTGGACCACGTGGATCAGATATATCGACGATCTGTTTCTAATCTGGAGAGGCACAGAGGAAGAGGCGGTTCGGTTCATTGAGAAACTCAACATCAATGACTATAATATCAAGTTGACATATAACATCAGCTCGGAGAGAGCGGAGTTCCTAGACACTGAAATTAGTGTGGTTGAAGGAAAACTTGTTTCCAAACTCCACATGAAGGACACGGCTGGCAACAGTTTACTCCACGCCCTCAGTGCTCACCCATATCCCCTTAAATGGAGTATCCCCTATGGTGAGCTTCTGAGGGCGAGGAGAAACTGTAGCAGTGATGAAGGTTTTGCAATGGAACAAGAGACTATGCTGGATAGATTCAGAGAAAGGGGCTATCCGGAAGAAGTCTTAGCGAAAACAGTTCTTAAAATCACACAGGTGAATAGAACCGAAACCCTGAAACCCAAAAATAAGAATGATGACACTAATAATGAGACCCGTGTCATAACTACCTTTAATAGCAAATCCAAACAGGTACAGAAAATACTTGTTGACAACTGGAACATTTTGAAAGCAGACAACACAGTAGGTCCTCTTCTGGGCGACAGACCCCAAATCACTTCTAGAAGAGGTAGAAATCTGCGGGATATCCTTGTTAAAGCTGATATCACAGAAAAGAGAACACATGTACAAGGCCTCAAGGGTTTTTACCCATTCGGCCATTGTAAAGCCTGTAAAGCCAGTACAATGGTTAAAACCATTGATATCCCTGGGAGAAGTGAACCAAGAGTCAAACAATTTCTGACCTGAAATACCAATTTTGTCGTGTACGTTCGAGTGCCCCTGCAAACTTCGGTATGTAGGGAGCACTACTTGCATGGCCAAAAAACGGGTGCAAGAGCACCTTAGAGCCATCACTCACGTAGATGACAAATACCCTATTGCACGACATTTTCAGAAGTACCATAAATCCAATAACTCCCTATTAAGTTACTTTGTTGTGGAACAAGTTAACATAGGAAGAAGGGGCGGGAATCGTGAACTGGCCCTCAGAAAGAAGGAGTCAAAGTGGATAACGGAGCTAGAAACGAAGTTCCCCGGGGGACACAACCTCGATGAGGAACTTATTACGCATCTTTATGAAGATTAATAGCTTTATCTAGACAGAGTAATGCCATAACAGTAATTAATATGCTCTCATGCGTTAATGAACTTCAAAATGTTAAACTCTTTTATAAGTAAGATTTTATGAAGAGATTTTAATTGTATGTTTATTTGTTTTTGTAGGATATAATTGAGGAGAGAAGTTGGTTCCGTCACCTTGCGGTCCCTTGACCTCAATATTTCTTCATTGGGATGAAAGACACTTTAACTTGTATGCAAGTTGCAATATAAATTAGTAGATGTGCACTCTGACCTGGGGCAGTGTGGCTGGTTATCAGCATATTACCTTGAGAAAGAGGAGACGAATGAATATACTGAGTACCACGGTGTACATATGTGTGTCTTAACTTTGGCACTAGACCGAATGGAATATAACACATAGGATGCAGTAATGATTTGTGCAAGCATATAGTTATAATAATGGTTGTTACCTGTTATGCACAAGGCACCAGAGCCTAAGATGTACATGCAGCTACTCACAATTTCCCTGTACTGCTTTACTGTTTTTCTGATTCCTACTTAGGAATAGGGATAATTGTGTAAAATATGTGAATAACATATGGCTTTTTAAATAATCGGCTACTCACAATTTCCCCGTACTGTTTTACTGTTTCTGATTCCTACTTAGGAATAGGGATAATTGTGTAAAATATGAGAACATATGGCCTTTGAAATAATCGGCCCTTGGTGAAAATAATTTGTGGTTTCCCCCTTACAAGCACACCATTACAAAATGGCACTCGCATTTGCACTCCATTTTTTGGTTCACTACTAAGTTACCTCCTCACTGTTTACTTTTGTTATGCTTATATCTGCCATACCTTCCCGGGTAATTCACGTGTGACCAAGACACTCATTGTGTCGAAACGCGTAGCGTGTAAACTGTGAACAATAAAATCACCTTGAAACGGATTCCTGAGTGCGCAATTTATTGCTTTGAAGCAATCTTGGATTTAATATTTGATTCGGCTCTTGTGGTCCGGCGAATTACTTGCGCCACCTGACATGGGAGGGAGGATCTCAGCAGGACCCTGCTTTGCTTCTTTGGACATATATATACATATACATACACACAGGGATGTTCTAGTTTGGCTCACATTTCACTGGTACAAAACCATTGAAACTCAGCAGTTATAGTTACCCGATATAGATATCTCGATAGATCTAGATATCTCGATAGATAACAAGATGTAGATATCTAGATGGAGATATCTATACCTCTAGAGATCATATACACACACAAACAAACACATATACATACATATATACACACACACACATACATACATGTACACACACACACATATACACACACACACACACATATATATATATACACACACACACACACATATATACACACACACACATATATATATACACACACACACACATATATATATATACACACACACACATATATATATACACACACACACACATATATATATACACACACACACACATATATACACACACACACACATATATATATATATACACACACACACACACACACATATATATACACACACACACACACACACACACACACACACACACACAGTGCTTCATTACCAGAGTATACATAGTAGCACCATCTGTTAACCTAGGTCACACACATGCGTCAGAAACAAAGGTCCTCCAAATCGCCGATTGGGTCTTGTGTCCAATTCTTAAGCATATTAGGTTATCCATTTTCTCTCACCAATAAATGATTATTACTATGTACTCTTATTTGGAGTCTTACAAAGATTATTCTATCAGCCCTTGGTTATTAATGTACATATATACACACATACATACACATACATATACATTTTGTACAACACCAACACTTTGTTCACTTTACACTTCCACTGACATATTTGGAGCACTTGCATTGCAGTTTGATATACAGAATTCAATTATCTGTTTAATTCACACAAATTGATTCTGCTTTTGAATGGTTTGTCTAGGAGGTTTAGACGTGTGACTTTCCCCACAGGGAAACATTGTTTAGTTCTGTATTTACTGACCCAGGTTCCCAGGGTTACTGGGTTGCCCCTTTCTCCTTTGTGGTGCTTAGGAATAAGGATCAAGGGTTAATAACAAAGAAAATACAGTAAAGTTCCTTGAGGTGAAGAAAATCTTTTGCAAAAGGATAAGAGGTTGATAAGCAGCCAGCCATGTCTTTTTGCGAGTATAGGATCACTCAAAATACTTTGATTTTATATCCAAGTGATACGACGTGGAAGTGCTGGTCCTGACAAGTTGGTAATGTGAGGCCTTTAAATACAACATGTACCAGATTCATGACTCGCTCACTTCACAGCACTGGACCATATTGAATGGAGAAGTTAATGTGTGTGTGTGTCACTATAGCAGACAAGAAAAACCGACAAGCATGAGATAATACACCAAAATTAAGTAAAATAGTTACCGCTGTGGATACGTAGGTGCTCCTTTAAGTGGTGCTTGTATTTGAAAGCTTTTCCACATTCAGTGCACTTGAATTTACGATTGCCACCTGACTGCGTCACATGTCTCTGCAAAAAATAAATCTACATTTATACATTACGTGTGATGAGTGCTTGGATGACAAACTTGATACACATTTAAACACTCCTTCACAGATCACAACATAGTGCTAGTTAAATGAATAAACTCCATAACCATCACGATCCTGCCAGGTGATCAAGCATTGCATTAACATTAAACATTAATAAATCAACACAGTTTAAAACCTTAGAGAAAGTGGAAAGGAGATGTGCGACAAGTCAAAACCTGGTTGAGATGTTTTTTTAACTTGCCGGATGTGACCTAACACAGGGGAGAAGAAAAAAAATAATAATAAAATCCACAAAATCAATCTGAAATTACGCAAGTCTCAGACTAGCATTTGTGCTATTGAAGGCAGTGGAAGCTACTGCTACCAGTACTGCACTGTAGCTGAAAACCAATCTATTGAAAACAGAAAAACGGTGGTGCATGCATGCTTTAGAATAATGGTCAGACGCACAATGTCCAAGAGGAGAGGACACCGCATCCTTCAAATAACAATTCACAATACCCAATCTACCTTAAAGGAAGGTGTAAAATCAGGGAAAACGTCCTGAAGACACTAATAGGCTGAGATACCTCAAGAGAATAGATGGCTTAAAGAAACCCAAGTAGTTTACGAGTCAAGTAAGATCACCACATTAATCAGAGTGAACTACTGAAGTCAGAACCATAGCAGAAAAATATCCAAATCTAGTGGAAAACCACGTTTAAAGCTGGAAACCCAGAGAATGTTACTCAAGTAAAGGACCAGAGATCAATGCTGTGTTACTTATTTAGAGATGAAACCATGAATCATCAGTAGAACCCAGTCTGTTGAAGTGGAGAACATCATTACCATGCAGCATTTAAACCTGTCAAATTAAGTTAATACCACTATTTGCCATTACACTATGGATCCTTACTTAATCGAAGGGTAACAATGTAACTTAATTTTGATTTGAATTAACATTTGGAAAATTACTTGTTCTAGCAATGGTTGGAGTTCGTATTAGAGAAAGGGTTCCAAATTAATTTGAAATACGAATTTAAATTAATTAGTATCTAGAGAACTGATTAATTGCCATTGGTCTGGGTCAGGGTGAACATTAGTGCGATTAGCAAGAGTTGCTTCTTCAGAAAATCATGGTAAAGTAATGTATTTAATATAATATTTGACACTGGGAGTGGTAGGACTAGGTTTGCATTTGGGTTAGGGTAATGGTCCTTTAGCTAAAATGAATTTACCAAAATCCAAATTATATAAATTACCATTTAGGAAAGATCTTTAAATTAATGCAAGTACTAAACTAAATAAAATATCTATTACAGATAACGAAAAAGGTTAGGGACACTAAATCTGCATTGAATTAATTTAAAAATAATGTTATACAATTAGATATTTGGCATTGGTATTCATGTCAGCAGTCACTATTTAACTTCTAAAAACATAATTGATATAAAAACAAATCTGCATTATTGGTAAGGGACAGAAATACAGTTAAGCATTAGAGTTGAGGTAAAGGTAATAACGAAGAAGGTGTCCAGGTAAAGGTATTTATAATTTTTCAGTTGTAGAAGAGGCAAGTGCAATAGAGGTAATGGTATGCATCTACATAACACCAGAAGTGATTAAGTAGCTACAGAAAACTCCAGGAAAGCACAATGGATATTTAGTAACAAACCGCCTGGGGAATGAACCTGAAATGGTAGAGAAAACCAAGAAGGGCCAGAGCAATCCAGAAGGAATGTAAAACATTTCCTAGTTGTTACTAGCCTCAACAGCATACTGTGACCAATAGAAGACAACCTATTACCAAATCAAAGATTGACCCAAGCATAGATTCAACTGTCAAGCTAGAGTGGAAGTATGGAGAACAGACTTTGTGCAGACAAAGATATTAAAAAGGGTGGAAAGACATCATGAAGACGTTTCTAGCCAGGTAAAAAACAAAATGAAGCCCCGATGCAAGGAAAGGACAAAAAATAGAATATTTTTAGGTTGATCTTCAAAGCACTGAAACATGTTTTGCCACAACCTCCATCTTTCTCGTCCCTACTAAAATTTAGATGGAATAATCCAGGAGATTAGCACTCCTTAAAGGTGAATATGGGACAGGTAGGAACGGTGGATCCCTCGTTGGAGAAGAGAAAAAGAAGCCATAAGACTGATTTGGCTGTAGATTTCAGGTCCAACATAAAATTCCACCCCTTAAACAAAAAACAAACATACTGTTACAAAAAGTAAGAAGTTTACATCAAACAACATTCCAGTGACAAAATCAAAGACTAATACTTTCACATTTGGTTTCTTGAACATTAAATAAGCCATATTGCCATTCAAATGACATTTGGGGTGCATTGGGTATTTGACCTCACTACCTGCATGTGCTGGCACTGAAGCCTTTTTTTTTAGCTAGAACCATCACAAACACTAAGCCCATCTTTTTCACACTATTTGATCAAATTACCTTGTATATATGTATGGGAGTCGTATATCACAGACATAGCTGAAAAGAAACTGAGCTCTGTACAGGGGTTTGTGACAGACGAAAGATGCAAGGAAAAGAGTTAGAGGGACCACAGGCTACGGGGCACCACAGGCAGAGGGGTGGTTCTCTTTAGGGAGCTATTGATGATCAGAGTCAAAGCTTAAAAAATAAACAAATATTTTTTTCTTTCCCCTGATCAAACACTCAAATATAACATTTATCATCAGCACTAAAGACAAAACACAAGAAACAGCTGTATATATACTGTTGAAAGATTGACATAGTAAACCCTTTAGACCTATACCTCACTCTCGGGTAAATAAACATAAGGGTAAACAGAGTACTGTTTCTCCATGAGGAAAAGAGGTTTCTGTTGCAGTACATAATTAAAACGACCTTAAGTCACTAGGGTAGCACCAAAGATCTTCACTGAAGGGAGCATCTGGGGTGGAGCGGTAATCAGTGTAGTGTGAAGCACAAAATGATTTCTCTTGCAGTCGTGGAGAAAAAAAACTGCAGGGTCGAATATTTCAATTATTCTCGGCCACTGGAAATTACTTCGCTACATTTTCCCCACTGCAGACAGGGACTACCCATAAGCCAATCAACATGAGGTCCCGCTTCACTAGATATAGTCATTTAAATGGTTAGGCAAGCTCCCATTGGAATAAAGGAAGACAGGCCTTCAGAGCGTTCTCAACCACCATACTGATTCCAGTTGCAGCTTACTTTCAAAATCATTTAAAGATAAAGCATAGCTTGATACTGGCACAGGTCACGTTATGATCCATCTACGGACTGAACTGAAAACCAGCATCTCAAACATATATCCAAGGTAAAGATTTGCTCAATATGTGCTGATGATTTTGTGGCAGAGCTTTACCTGAGCAAGTGCCTTGGCCCCATGGTTTCCATAAGGTCTGTCGACACAACACAAACAGATATATGTGATCCCCAGAAAGAACTTTTAAGAGAAATACACCAATATAAAGGATTACACCATGACTACTGGAACGAAATCAAAAAGCAATCAGGGGAGCTGATAAGCCAGGCTTTAGTATGGAGCCTCATTTCCATTAAGGAACAACACACTAACTCAAAGAAAATTACCTTATGACCAGGATCAGTGTAGCAGTCTTTATCAAACTGAAAATTTCAGAAACGCATCTAATTTTAAAACCAAGTCACTATTTATTGGTGAATAGGATTACCCATCAAAGGCCTAGCTGATTGGTACAACAAATTCACCTGCCACCTTTACTCAATGCTGTAGGTAGGTCTCTATCTGGGCAGATTATCTGCAAAGGTGCCTATTTATACAAGGCTTTAGGTAATCTAATGCGGCCTCCACCTCATGGCGCATCATTTGGTGGATACTTCCTAGGCTGGTAATACAAAAAACAGAATTTGAAGAATTCCTGAGACCTGTACGCTGAATTTGTATGCTGAAACTGTGCATATTCCCTGAATATGGCAGAGTGAACCCAAGGATGGGGGACGATTCAAAAGCTTTGTACCACATACTTAGCCCAGCTGTTTGACCCCAACCGCAAGGACTTCAGAAAAACTCTTGTAGTGAAAAATAGACACAAAGATTGACAAGGATGAATTTGGCAGTCCATACTGTCAATCATTTGTAATGTTCAATAATTTATATTTATTGCCGTGTCATAATGTCATGATCCTGCCAATAATAGGTCTTAACCTTTACATGGACTCAAAGAAGCACCTTCACTACGAGGTACAAATTATCTTATAATACTGTACTTGGCACACTGCCCAAAATACTGGCTTTTACCCTTTAGTGCTTAGTTCCTTTGTATTGCTTGACATAACCAGTGTAGTTGTAGAGATTTAAGATTCTCTGAAAATAAATAACTACAATGCATTTGTATCTCCTTTTTTGCTTTGAAGAGGAATGGAGAAGAATTTAAACTTAATGACATTGCTACATAGGCTGCCACAAGGCACATTTACATTTGTATAAAAAGTCAAACTATATGTCAATCAGGACCATTTATGAAATACCAGATCTAGGGCCAGATGTAGGAGCCCAAATACCGGTCGGTAACGGCCGATTTCGGCCGTTACTGACCGGTATTTAGAAATTGGCATGTAGGGGCCTTTATTTTACAGAATCTGTAAATTTACCGATTCTGTAAAATACCGAATCGGTAATTTTACCGATTCGGTAAATCGAGATGTAGGTGGGACTCTTCCGAGTCCCAAAGGCCTTTCAGATTCGGTATTTTACCACCCAATTCAATTGGGTGGTAAAATACCGAATCCAGGTGTGCATGCACATGTGTGCATGCACACCTATGCCATGTGACAGACAGACATGCCCTTAGGGCACAGCTTTCCAAACTGTGTGGCGCGACACATTACTGTGTCGCGCCCCATATGTAGGTGTGTCGCGAGATGCGATCTGACTTCTGCCGGCAATCAGCAGAGGCTCTTAGAAGGGGTGAAACAATAACAAAGCCCTATTAACGTGCACAGGTCTTTAACGACCTGTGAAGTGCTCGGGTGCGGCTGTAAGCGGGCCCGGGATGCCACACACGACGACGGGGGGGGGGTCTTGAAGCCCTTTCGGAGGCAGGAATATCCACAGGTGGACAGCTCTGAAGCTGAATAGAACGAAGATTGCTCTGCTCTCTGGAGTTTCTTTGGCAGAGTGCTGTAGGTGATGTATTGCTTGTCCACTCGAACAATGATCGGTTTTGCCTTCCCACCTTCAATCAGCCACATTTTTTTGGGCAGAGCAGCCTTAAACTTCTGCGTAGAATATGAAAGGACTCTACTTTTCGCCTTTCAAATGTATTTTAAATGCACAGCAATATAGGAGAATCACCAGACCATTTAGTTAATCAGTGGTGACTGCAGTGAGTTTCCAACAAGCGTGCCTTTAACGGGGGTGTGCCTGGTGTATTTTTAGCACCACAAGCAGTCGTAAATAAGCCCCAACTATTGTAAAAAAAAATCCATTTGTACTTTTCCGAAAGTCACAGACGCTGAATAGCTCTTACCCTTGGAAATCGAGCATGCAACAACATTAAACGAAGTTAATTGTATTTGTTTTCTCTTGTTCAAGGTGAAGGTGATATGCAGGCATTTTTTTTGCTAAGGCTCTCTCATTGTAAACAAATCCCCTGGTAGCACATATGTCTTCAAGTTGTGTGGTACCTTTTCATTGCCCAAGCCTTTTGTCAAATCGACCAAAATGTAACAATTACATCATTTCAGAGATGGGTCTGTCTAATCTTATTACTCATTCATCAACATGCGGTCAGCTGAATCAAGATCGAACAGTGCCAAAAAAGAGCAACAAAAAGCTTTCTCCACTGCAGCGACGCTAGGCTTAGCATATTTTACCTGCTATTGTAGTTTCTTTTTGACAGGTGCAAATATTTTCTTAGCCTCCTGGATTACCAATGTAAAATCTGGTTACATGGAGATGTTCAGATCTTGAGGCGTCAGTGCTCCTTTTTCTCTGGTCATATGCACGGTGACATCTTTATCTCTTTAATTCAGGCGGCAGTCCGCAAGTATTGGTTGTTGCTTTACCTTGCCACAGGAGTTTGTGCTAACATTCTGTGGACTTTTTCAGTAATTAAAATAACGGACAAATTCCTTCCAAATATGTCCAGTAGAATATTTTCAACCCGTTTCAACCTCCCACATATTGGTAGACTCTGGCAGCCCTAAAAGGGGAATATATTTCACCTGGAGCATAACGACCATAGGGAATATAGTAATCCGAGTGCTAGGGTGTGGGGTCTGTGAGGGGGTTTGTGTGGGGGGGTTGTGTGTGCGTGTGGGGTGGGTGTGTGTCTGTGGGGTGGTGTGTCTGTGGGGCGGTGTGTGGGTCCCGAACCCACCATAGGTGGTTCGGGCTCACTCGCTGCACTTCCTTGCGTTATCGTGTCCCTGAAATTTTTTTCACAAAATGGTGTGCCACCAACATGAAAAGTTTGGAAAGCTGTGCCTTGGGGCATGTCTGTGTGCCATATGGCACACAAGCCTGTATTTGGGATGCTAGAGGGTGTCAAAGTGACACCCCCTGCACCCTGGCAGGAATCGGTATTTACCGATTCGGTAATTACCGAATCGGTATTTCCCATTGATTCCTATGAGCTTCACAGCCCATAGGAATCAATAGGAAATACCGATTCGGTATTTACTGAATCAGTAAATACCGAATATTAACGATTCGGTATTTCAATTTCTAGAAATACCTACATCTCCCCCCTTCTTATTTACCGATTCATAAATACCGAATCGGTAAAACCAGCTTCTTTCGAAAGCTAGAACTTGCAGTATGTTTGATATATATCTCTTAACCTAACAGTGTCAGTAAGAAAAAGGTCATGAAGGTTGTAAAAGACTGATCCTCACAGTCTTATTTGAGCACAAACTTCAAACCGCAAGCTGAAAAGAAGCTACAAATACAGCAGGCGTGTCTATATTAGATACATGCTAGGCAACGATTGCTCCACACAAATAACTCGTCTTTCCTAAATATCCAGGTTTCAATAAAAGTACAAAGAAGAGAGCATTCACAGCTAGCAATAAATTGAGAAATTACTATCTGCCTGAAAAGAGCTTTAAAGACTGCATGACAAACTCAGGCCTGCAGTGTGAATCAAACTTTCACCTTCTTTGGATATTGTGACAGAGTACTACTACTTAAGAGTGTTAAAGTGACAACTTTGGCACTCGTGAAGTAACTACTAGAATGAATAGGAAGAGTATGCCCTACTTACTGCCAGAATTGGAAGCAAAAGACTTCACCTGAGGCTACCATGCACCAACGGAACGTTACCTGCAGTAGGCTTGTTTAACAATTATTAGCTTTATCCCTGAATTAATTGGTCCAAGTACTTCCTGGAAAAAATCTACATTTCTTCAAGACTACGCATATAGAGAATAGTGCTTCCAACAAGGTACGAGCAACACCTTAAGTTGTTCAAGCCTGTAAATTTCCGTCACGCTTATGTTTTCTTTAAAGCCAAGAAATGCTGCTATTTCTTCTGGTGGAACAGAGTGAAGCGTCTCTGTGGTTTCGTTATAAGAGAAAGTCATTTGAGGACCACTTTGTTTAGGCAGAAAATTACAGAATTTTCTTTACAGGCAGAATTCTGCTGCCCGCCATTTCTTGGAGGAAATAAAGTGTCTTCATGTCACAAGAAGCTATACAAGGATTAGTTTCATGCTATCAAAGCTCTAGGACAAGATTAAAACCACTCGGTAGAGGGCTGCGTCCATTGCTTTTGATACAATGGAGCCATTTCTAGTAATCACATTTGGTAAGCCAGCAAAGTACTGTTTAAATAGTGGATTCTGGTTTATGCAGAAAAGCCACCGACTCAAATTGAGGATGGTAATGACAAACTAGCCCAATCGTTATTTGAGTTACTTCTGTCTCTTAATGTACACCACGAGAGGGCTCCCACACACCTAGCAGGTCACACCACTGATCTGATCTACAACTCCGCGCATCTGGTTGATGATTGTCGGACGATTGTCTAATCCCGTTCAGGTGTCATCTTATGAACGAGGAACAATTTGGATAAAAACAAGATCTACTGTGCCTGGAATAAAATTGATCAACGTATTCGTGCAGCTTTATCCGATTAGATCAGATCTGATTCTGACTCACAACCTTTCCGTGGTTTTAGAAGAGGGCTTGAATCAGATCAAGGGATGATTAGGGTCAACAGAAGATTTACTGGCGGTGTGTAAATCTGTTAAGGTTACACTTAGGCGGCCCTTCGCCCCCGTGGTTTTTGCCTAACCTGGTCACAGGAAGAAAAAAAAAAAAAGGTGTGCAAGCAGTTGGAGCATAAATGGTGCCACAACTATAGACCCGAGAACAAATCCACTTGCATAGCAGCCATCAAAAACATCATAAATCCATAAAAGCAGCACAATTGTCTTTCTATACTGAAAGAATTAACCACTGTGTTTAGAAATAAAGGGTAACAGTGTAACCCTGGGAACAGTGGCAAATCAATAATGAAACAAAACATTGGTCCCCTCGGGGGCAATGTGAGCCTGGGCTTCCTTGGTTCACTCAGAGTCCGAAGGAGACTGAAGGTGTATAATGGAAAGCAACTATGAAGTTGCTTTTACTTGGAGGAGCCACATGACTTACCAACAAGGTACTTATCAAAGATTTATAGAACGGAACTTTTTTTCTGTCAGAATTTGTTAACTGTCTTGGTTGGCTGTGCGACACTTCTTAAAAATCCAAAGTTGGGACCATCCCTTTTCCGTTGCTGCACCCTCTTTAGAAATACCTTCCCCCTGTGTCTGAAGCATAATTATTGAGTATTTAGAAAGGTTCAACTTGCAGTTCATAAGACCTATCCTTTTCTACCAAGTAATCAGTTCTGGTGTCATGAAACCTGCGGGAAAATGCTCGACTCTACAAGCTCCCATTCCATTCATGAACCGTCCTGATCTTAACTGTATCTGGAATAGCTCAACTTTAATTCACTTTACTGCATTTCATCCAGAATCGGTTCCACAGGAGCCAGATGGAAATTTTGCAATAAGGAAAACTGCTTCCGGTTGTAAGTATCCAAAAAGGATTTGATCTGCACAGCCCTTTTAAAGAAAATTAAGCATTTGAATTGAAAACCCAGACGTAAGTTTTCTGAAAACAACTGTATTGCACTGAAAAGGAAACACTTTGGTTGTATCGTTTTGGCAGTGATTTCCAATACATAGGAAGGGAGAAGTACGGAAATGGTGAAAAAGAACAGTATAGCCCTCCTCTAAATTAAATGATCTATCAAAAAGAGGGCCCAGTTGAAAACAGGAGGGGGGGGGGGCATGCTCACTGGTGACCAGTGGAAAAATATTGCAGCCTCAAAAGGAATTCAAGCACATCCCAATTGTTTTTCCAATTTGAAGTTGGATGTCTGGGTTTGAAAAACTAAGCTCATGCAAAGTGCTAGCAAATATTTCACAATAAAGAGTGACATACGTATTAAGTTTGGCAAAATGAAAAACATGCACTTATTATCATATTTTAGTTAACATGAAATGGCACTGCAGTAGAATTGATGTACTTTTCAATTGTTTACGACTTTTTTTTACTTTAAATAGATTGCCTCATTGTATTGTATGTGTGCTTGTGCGTGTGGATGTTTCTGTATGCGTGCCTGGGTGCGCCCTCTGTTCGCGTATGCGCACATTTGTGTGTGCTTGTCTGTGCGTGTGATGGTGTGTGTGTGTGTGTGTGCATGTACCTGTGTGTACGTCCTTGGGTATTGTTGTTCTGGAGCATGTGATTGTATGTGTGCTTGTGTTTTTGGTAGTTTCTGAATGTGTGCTTGTCTGTGTGCGTCTGTGCGAGTGCATTTGTGTGTGCTTGTGCAGGTCTGTCCATGTGATGGTGTTTGCGTGTGCATGTAATTGGGTGTTTTTGTACTAGAGCATGGGATTTTATGTGTGCTTGTGTTTTTGGATGTTTCTGTATTCGTGCTTGTGTGAGTGCGTATGTGCACATATGAGTTTGTGCTCACATGTGTATGTGCTTGTGCATGTCTGTGCATGTGATGGTGTGTGCACACTGGGTGTGTTATTCTCCGGCAGCCACTGTCCTGGATATGGACTCTGCCAGATGCCCAACCTTAAGATGGCCACAAGTGTACCAGTGTACACTTGCCTGACCCCCAAGATGGCTTCCATAGTGGTCCCCTCCACGTTGTTTTACTTCCCTGGGACAACAATTGGACATTGACCAGACCTTGAACCTATCCCCTAACCTGCTTACACATCAGGACTTGGAACCTGCGGAACTTACCTCAGACTGTAGAGACCAAGCGATTTGGCTGATGCCAGGTGGAGCTACCATATAGCTAAAGAGGAGATGGGCTGTGGCCTTGGAGTCTGAGACCCCTCTGAGAGAGTCCACTGGGTAAAGGGAACCTCCCGCAACAGAGATAGAGAAGTGATACCACTTCCCCTGGGATCACAGCTTACTGGACTTTGGACGTTGCTTTGACTCGTCTACCGGTTTGTGTCCCCGTCGCCCTTCCCCCTCCTCTTTCCATGCTGTGTCCTTCACCCTCCCCGCCTTTATTACCTGTCTACTTCCCCAGCTCCTACACCCCTCCCCTGAATCTTTCCCCTTGCCTGCTTTTCCCCTTACGTATTTGTGCTTATTGTTTTTTCTCGACCTTGCAAGTAACTATGTTGCCATGCTCTAATAACTGTGTAACCTTTGTAACGATCTAACCTGTAACTATAATCTGATACTCATGTAAAGTGCTCTGATACCTCCGGGTCTAGCCAGCGCTTCAAAATAAAAATAAACAAATTTGAACCACTAATTCCAAAATTGAACACTAATTATGAAGAAAACTTTAACTGAATACAAGTATTAAAGCTGTATCAGTGTACTTTCAAGAACCACCAACATGAGTGGGATTTTACTGCACTGTTCGTAGGTCTTGAAAGTATTGAAACAAAGACTAAGTGGTCAGTATGTCGTCCTTCAGTGCATCATCCACGTGCCAGTGTTGTCTATTTGCTAACAAAACGCATAAACAAGATTACTAACTGAAGGTGAAAAGTGATAAGAAACATTTATATGCAACCTCTGTTGTCTGACAAAAGACCTACTATTAAACTCAAGAGCCCAGATTATCCCCACTTGCAGAATCTCTGAATACCTTTAAAAGGAAGAAAAAAAAACTTTATATAAAATAAGGTCTATTAAAAGACATTTGCTTGGTGTTTTTTTAAATTACCAAACACTACATTTAAATAGATTAAAAAATATAGCACCGTCAAATAAAAATACTTGAAAACATGGTCTTACTTCCCCTTGAAGAAAAAAAATTCTTATGGATGCAGCCTCATACAGAGAAAGAAAACACTAATTTTCAGTTAGCACCTACATTTCCTTAATCCTAGAAAACCCCATGATAACCATACCAAGACAGTAAACCCTTCTTTTCCTTGTGATACGAATAACAAAGGAACTTACATATAGATCTCTGCTTCTATTCCTGTGGTTTCACTCAGTAGTAGATTAGGTTGTTTAAGAATTTATTAAAATACCTTGCTAGAGAATGGCGTTACAGGTAACTTTTCTTTCCCCACAAGGGACCTTTATTAGCATACATAAACCCTGAACTGAACGACAAGTTAGTCCTTTTCCTAGGTGTAGGGCTAAAAGCAAGGGATTGGAAGCAAGATTTATATTAAAACTAGCAGCCCGTCCCGACGTTGTCCGGGAGCAATCAGACTTCTGGGCCCCGCCCCGACATTGTCCGTGGGTCCCCCGGAGCGCACCCGCCACTTTCAAGGCCCCCAATGAGCCGCACACGGGCCGCTTCACCTACCTCAGCCGCCGCTCCTCCCCGCCTGTCCGCCGCTCCTCACCGCCTGTCCGCCGCTCCTCCCCGCTCTCATTTCCGCCGCTCCTCCCCGCGCTCCTGTACGCCGCTCCTCCCCGCGCTCCTGATGTCAGCACGCACGTCGCGGCTGGCGCTACTTCCAAGGGACTACTTTTTTTTTTTTTAAATCGTAAATATTTTAAAGAACGTATATTTTTTTTTTTATATATAGCCTATGTCCATCTGCAGACCCTGACAATTACAACGATGTATCGGGTGTTTGGATTGGTGCTGTGGTTCCTGAGTTTACCCGCCTCAAAGTTCTCTCTTTATAATAGTAGTATATATATATATATATATATATATATATATATATATATATATATATATATATATATATATATATAATCTAAACGGGAAGCCCCAAATTAAAGCAAAGCCACACGAAGTTCAGATCAGCACGTTTATTTGCATCCATTTCACTGCTCGCTCCTTGACAGCTTTCAGAGCAATCTTTGAACATGTAAAGCCTGACGCGTTTCAGGAAATAATCCTTTCTTCAGAGGCATTGTTGACGAAGGGCTCGAAGAGCAGTTTTTGGCCGCGTCTGCTCATATAATCACTGGCACCTGCCACAGTGGGCGTGGCTAAATCGCAAAGCCTTCTGTGCCTTGTAGTACGCTGGCCCTCTTCCCACAGTGGGGCCACTCAACAGTACTTGCAATTTGAACCAAGTATTCACCAAGTGGAGTAAAGTAAAGCGCTGTAAGCCCTCAGATTGCGCTTTGCAGCAGTGAATTCGTGCTCAAGGCAGCACCACCTGCATTGGAGCTGCTCTTGTCTTCGTTCCATCTTTGCAAGCCCTTCTCAGAGCCTGCACGAACCCGTCGTAAGGTGGGCCTCGCTTCTCGACTGGGCAAACAGCCGATATCCATATAGTCTAAACAGGAAGCCCCAAATTAAAGCAAAGCCACACGAAGTTCAGATCAGCACATTTATTTGCATCCATTTCACTGCTCGCTCCTTGACAGCTTTCAGAGTAATCTGCGGCCGGCGCTACTTCCAAGGGACTACTTTTTTTTTTAATCGTAAATATTTTAAAGAACGTATATTTTATTTTTTTATATAGCCTATGTCCATCTGCAGACCCTGACAATTACAACGATGTATCAGGTGTTTGGATTGGTGCTGTGGTTCCTGAGTTTACCCGCCTCAAAGGTTCAAAGTTCTCTCTTTATAATAGTAGTATAGATGTTACAAATCCAGGGATGGAAGCGCTTTGCAGACCAGCATAATTTCCACAAACCAAGAAATAGAAACCGATTGATCATGGCCCAAGGAGATTCTCTCAGCCTAAAGGAGACATCAGCATACCAGGACAACAGTTTTAAGACACAGAAGCTTATTACATAATTAAAGACAAGAGTTATTTCACTCCAATCAAGTGAGGTTAATGAGGAAGGTAAGCAGCAAGTCAAGAAGAAAGACGTGTAACAAAAAATACTGAAAGTGTACATGCATGCAGACTCCAGAGTCAAACCTTGATAGGCAGAGGAACACACTTCAGTAATACTTGGGCTGTTGGTTGAGGGGGTGGGAGGGGTGGAGGGTGGATGTACCACTCTAGTAACAGCCACAATCCTTGTTGGAGTGAAACAAATAAGTCACAAAATTAACATGCGTTTAACCCTCTGATCACTTGGCACAAAAATAGGCTGAGCTTAGAGGCAAAGTGTAAAGTATTTATGCAGCACAAACAGTAATAAAGTGAAAACACAAGAAAAACCCCAACCAATTTAGAAAAATGTGATTTTTAATCAATAAAATTATACCGAAACAAAAATCTGAATCAGTCGATCAAGAGATATGCAATTTTAAATGCATTTAGTAAAAATAGACCCTAAAAGCACAAAGTTACACCTGTGGCTATGTGGTAACACTAGACCCAGGGAAGTCAAGTTCAGGCAGATAGCAATGGATCGTGAATCGGATACAGGGACCAAGTTAGTTTCCTTCTGAGTTCAGCAAGAAGAATTCTGCTAGTGGTGGAGAAGGCCGCAAGAAGGTAGACAATCTAAGCGCTGGACAGCCAATATTTATAGCTGGTGCCAGCATTTGTGTGTGTGGGAGGTGTGGTGGGGGAGGGACAACTCTTGTCCTATCTCCACATCTGCTTGTGGAAAGTTCTTCTCCTTCCCAGTCAAGGATCCAAACGGAGTGAAAAGATTAAGGCAGGCCTGGGGTCAGATTAATTTGTGTGGGTAGGAGGCAAAGCCATTTGAAGTGTCACTGGTGCTGGTTAGAGCTTCTACCAACGCAAATAAGGAGGTGATAGACGGAGCGCTGAAACTTTTCAGACAGACACCCCTAGGCACAGATCTGGGTTGAATCATAATCATTCTTTAGATCACTCCGACACCTCAATTCAGACCCAGCCATATGCAAATCAGTCTTGACCCTGTGCCTCATGGGAACAGTCCAGCCCGAACTGCCAAGCCAGGTCTTCTCTCAACCGGAAACAAGCATCTTACGACCGGTTTCTGGGTAACACCATTCATCAATCAGACTAAGTTGAACCCAGTGGCAAAGTGAGCTAGGGACCCACGTCTGGGCATACCCTGCCAACTTAGGGCGAACAAAGCAAACACAAGGAGATGATCAACGGAGCACTGAAACTTTTCAGACACTCACCGTGGGTCCCTTGCTCACTTTGCCATTGGATTCAAGCTAGCCTGGCTGAGGAGGGCTGTTAGCCCGAAACAGGTACCAGGATGCTTGTTTCCGGTCCATGGAAGACATGGCTTGGCAGTTCGGGCTGGACTGTTCCCATGAGGCACAGGGTCAAGACTGATTTGCATATAGCCTGTGTATGAACTGGGATGGCTAAATAAGTGAAAAAACGATGATAGATTCAACCCAGATCTGTGACTGGAGGTGAGTGTTTGAAAAGTTTCAGCGCTCCTTCCATCATCTCCTTGTATTTGCTTAGAGCTTCTACCAGTCATCCTGCCAGGATGGTCCATCCTGTCCACACCTATTCACTGTTTGTGCTACTGTCTGGATGCAATACACAAACCCCAACAGCAGAGCTATTCATGGCCATGTGACCCAGGACAGTGACAGAAGTCACAAATGGTTCAGACAAGAAAATCCCAGCTTTCTAAAAAATGACATTTTCAAAATTGTGACTTAAAATCAGACATCATTAAAGAGCGTATAACATAATTAAAATACATTTGAGAATAAGCAGCATCTCTCTATCGGCTTCCAATCGACAGTTAGCAGTTTTCAAATGTAGTAAGATAACCCAGTGTTAGTCAAACGGAGGGAGAGGCCTTCCAACACAGGAAACCAACTTAAGCAGTTTTTCACTGCCAGGACATACAAAAGGTAGGCACACATCCACTTTTTCCAAGACAATGCACCCTGTCTTACGAGCCTTTAGGGCTTACATTAGGGGCAACACATTTATTACAAATGAAGGTTTTAGCCTGGCAAAAGGTTTATTTTGTAAGGTCGAAATATCAGTTTAAAACTGCACTACAGACTGAAGTGGTAGGCCGAGGCAGGTTTTAAAAGGCTAACTTAGTGGGTGGCACAATGAGGGCTGCAGGCTCACTAGTAGCATTTTAGCCTACAGCCCCTGGGTACATATAGTACAATCTACTGGGGACCTGTAAGTAAATTAAAGGTGCCAATTAAGTGTACGCTATTTTTACCATGTTTGAAAGAGCACAAGCACTTAAGCACTGTATAGCAGTGAAGGGCTGAGACCTGAAGCCAACAAAAAAATTCAGCAAAAAGGGAGACGTGAATGCCAAGCGTTTGGAGAATACCATGTCAAGGATGTCAATACTCCCAAAACTACAGAAGGCACATAGGTGTAAAACAGAAATGCAGTTACATGTTTACCCGTTTTGATATAGGAATTACGTTTTTCATTTTTTTCCATTTGATTTCAAAGATAAACAAATGCAAATTAATGTCATTTATAAAGGTGTCATTGTTTTACTGAGATAAATGTATTCTCTCCCTTTTAAACAGGTTACAAGATCCCACACAATGGCAGAGAAAGTTCTAATGTTCATGAATATAAATGACAATCCCTTATTGCAAAACTGGCACGTTGTTTGGCGGTCTGTCTTCTCCACTAAAGATTAGCAATATGAGTGAGTTATCAGGGCCGTTTCTACCATTAGGCAAGATTAGGCGGCCGCCTAGGGCGGCAAAAGGGGGAGGGCGGCAAAAGCCATGAGTGTGCACCGCTATAAATATATGAGGCTTTCCAATTTTGCTCCAGTTTTTACTAGTGTGTACTAGTGATTGACACGAAACGCTTTAGTGCGCTGTAGTTCTACAAATCGGGACAAGATGGGGCGCCGTGTTCATGCACGTTCTGCCAGTAATTTTGTTGGAAAGGACACTGTAAATCGCGCCGTGCCCTGTAAGACCATACACCCTGCAAACCAGGACTCTGCGTTAATTGATAAAGCCCTGCAAATCACCTGTGTGGCAGCAGAACGGATCGGCACACCCAAACAATAAACAGGAGAGGAAGCCTCTGCGAAAAAAATCCCTATGGTCGTCCCCCGTTCCGCCCGCCTTGCCACTCACACAATCTGTGACGCTTTCAATTCTCGTGTTCTGCTTGCCCCTCGCCATTAGGCAATAAATGAGGGGGCACGTCCCACACCGTGTGTTTTATAGCAGTAGCCTCCCAAACAACCCGGCCTGAGTTAAAACATGTGTCCCTATAAACCGTGACAGATGTGAGAAGGCCCCTACAATGCCTTGCCAAAGAGAGCAGACCCCCCAGCAGCATCTGGGGTTGTCCGACTCGTCAAATCCTTGCATTTTGACCTTACACATTAAGGGTTTGCATATCGGTGAAAACCCAGTACCATTGTGGGGTGCTTTATGGATGTCCTCAAAAACTACAGCCTGCCAGGGTTAGATCATGTGACATCGTGGGGCTTTAGGTGAATGTCACTGCAGAGGAATGAAGCAATCCTCACTGGGGTTCGCACTGGAGACACTGAAAGGGGTACATAAGGGTCAGGTGCGCGCTGTCTTATGTAGAAAATGCCCGATTTTAAGGGTGATGTATACAGTCAAATTACACGTAAGCAGAATGTTGTCTCCTCACAAAAGATTGAAATGAGGAACAATCACTTCGAGGCAGGTCCTGTCAGGAGGGTATTTGACTTGTGGTATGTGTAGAGCCAAGTCTTTGAGGTTTGGGGAAATGATGGTTTATCCCCCCTGTGCCTGTTTATCAGAGACCCCCTAAGACTAGGTCGGTAGTCTGCGAGGTATGGAACTCCCATGGCTTGTACCAGTAAATATCATGTTTGTTCTGCTAGCTTTGATTTTACCTACAAATGTCACCGAACTGCTTACATGCTAGGCCAGCAGTATTCTGTGCTCACTATTAAACATGTTAGCTGCTAATTGGAGTTGGGGTACCTCGACAAAATGTAGTTTTACTAAGTAGGGCTTGTCATAAAAATTCTGAAGAGTAGTAATAGATATACAAGTGTAGCAACTCAGATAGTCACTAGGTGGAGTGCTGAGGTTCTATACCAAGAATTTAATAAAAAACGTGTTTAACAATAAAAATGAATATATTTAAAAAGTGGCCTAATGCTGACATTTTATTTACTGTTGTATTAAGTTTTTTTTTTAAAAAGGCAGAAAACTAGGCTAGCGTTTCAGCAGTAAACAATGGTGCCCATAATGCACTACAATTACTGCTTTTCATGTCGAGACCGTCAAGTACGTGACAACACCAGCACCTTTAGACACTATTTTTGCAGGAAATGTTTACAATGTGCATGGGAGTGTCAGCCTGGAGTAAACGTTTCCTAAAAAGCTAGCTTAACTGTTTAAAACCTGTATAAATAAGTATTGCAAGTAAGTATTTAAAGTGAGTTTGCTGGAAAGCAGAGAGCATATTTTTTCTGAAGAGAAATTTGGCAAAGTTATATTGAACAAACTCAAATAAAAATAGCAAGGGTACCTTTTTCATCACGTAAGTAATTAAACATGTTTAAGAAACGGACATCCGAGTCTTTATGAATACATACATGAGTAAAACAAAGTTCATACAAATTGAACCAACAATCCTAAACTATGAACATTTATCCCTCGAGACATAAGCCTAAATGATGATAGTGCAACCTTAAACAGCACTTGAATACAAGTTCTTTTATATCTAATGCATTAATTCTTCTAGCCTGGATGACGGGGGGAAAGAGTGATGGTGGTAAAAGGGAGGGGGAGTATTTTTCAGTTATCGCCTAGGGCGGAAAAAACACCTAGAAACGGCCCTGTGAGTTATTCAAAAATCTGCAACTGAAACGCTATACCAAGTTGCAGATTTATAAAGTCAAGACATGCTAACAGTTACATACCCACCAAAGGTCGTTTTACCAAGGAAATACAGCCCAATCTTGGTCTGAAAGGCAGCATTTCTAAGGAGACAATCATGTTAAACCAGTCTCACCATATTGTAACAATATAAAGTAGGGGTCTCCAAAATTTTCTGTAATAATGAACTACTTATGTTCAATTGAACTCCAGAGCTATTAATATTACTGTTGTATAACGGACATCAGGCAAGATTACATTAGTGGGCACCATATGCAAGATTACATCCAGTGATCGCCTCAATGCATCAGACATGGTTGCACAATAATGTATTAAAGGCTTTGTCAATATAAAAAGCCTCTACATTGCTAGTACATAACCATAGCTGGGATGCCTCTGGCACTAAAGTATTAAGATGAGGAAAAGGTTTGGTCAATGACTCCTTATGTATCACTCAAACCGGACTTTTAAATATATTTTGGAAATTCAGCCATTTTCCTCCAAATATCAGCTTATAAGTTCTGAAAATAACATTTATCTCAACTATATGCTCTAAATGTTCGTATAAGTATATTAATTCAACCAAGCGAAAGCTTCTAATTTTGTTGGCTGGGTTCCACGCAGGAGAGCTACTTACAGGTACTTTGAGAGATATGAGTATCTCACGAGCTACTCTTTGTAGAAGCCTGATATAAAGCATACAGAAGTCAAGCAGATTACATTTTTCTACTGTTCCACTTAGTGCTGAGTTTTTATAATGTTTTGATAAAAATTATAATATATATATATATATATATATATTTATATCAAAACATTATAAAAACGCAGCAGTAAGTGTAACAGTAGAAAAATGTAATCTGCTTGACTCCTGAAATGTGTGTGTGTGTATAATTATATATATATATATATATATATATATATATATATATATATATATATACACACATATATATATATATAAACATATATATATATACACACATTTCAGAAATCAAGTACAATTTACTACAAATGGTTATTACAAAGTCAAATTGAGTAGTGTTCTAGTTCTTACCTGATCTTTTCCAGATTTGTGTGACGTCATGTGGCGTTCAAGTTGCGTTCTATATGCAAATGTATAACTGCACATAGAGCAACTAAAATTATCTTCATTTTTTTCATGGCGATACTTAATGTGTTCTTTCAGAGAGGTAAAGCGTTTATATCCTCGATCACAATACGGACATGTAAGAAGCTGCGAAAATGCATCCGGGGTTCCTGAATAAAAAAAGATCATAATTTAGTTACCTGGAAATTATAGGTGCAATTGTCAATGTCCTGCTAAAATCGAATTTTACAAATTAACTTAAGGAAACTACTTACATACAAATATGAAAATGTACAAGTGTATACAAATAAAGATTTAACAGTAAACATTTGATTTGAAACTAAGGGATCCATTTAGTAAATATAATCATCAAATTTACACTGATGGGGATTCTGGAACTTAGTCCTTGGTCTTCTTCCAAACTGACTGGTAGCTGCTTGGACAACAAACGGACTATCCCAAAAAAGTTGTCACTTTAAACACGTTAATGGAGTACCAGAAATTCCATGCGTCTGTTGGTGAAGCAAGGGGCAGGGAACTAGGCGCACAATTTCCAAATAGTTTCTATATACTCCCATTTGCCATTCAACAGGGCTGAATTTAAAAAAGCTGAATTACAGCATACACTGAGTGGATAGGAGAGCAAGGACTAAGAGTAGCAGAACCTTCACAAAAGTAATTTTTATTCACTCTTGCATCCAACACTTCCTATTGACAGAAAATGAAGTGTTTTATTTGAAATGCCCCCTTTACTGCAAGCACGTTGTTGTTATGGCATCACAACCACCAATGAAAACACAAAAAAGAACTAATTATCTTGTTTTTGGAGATTGGCATGGACATACTCTTTGAGCTAGAGGAAACCTTAGAAATGGAGAATAGATCACTGTCGAAACAGACCCTCAGAATACTGTGTCAAGCGAAATAAGTGAGAATTCAGAGATGTGGGAAATTAACCCAACAAAATACTACTTTACGAACAGTAAAGCTACTCAAAATACGTTGCTAAAAAGATCTGGCTATGGATACTTTTCCAACAGAAATGCTATCCACCAGTAATAGTGTTACATGAGAATGAACTCAAGGAGTCATCATAAATACTGCCCTAGGGAAACCTAAGAAAAATATACAGCCATCTTGGTGGAGAGTGGGCCGTTATCTTGAATTAGATTATGTCAGCACTGTGTGACATAGTTCACTCCACAACTAAAATGTATGTCCAAATGTGCCATAGAATATTCTTTCTATGGCCCATGAAAGTAACAGTGGGTGATAAAATCTACCCTGCGGGCAGAGTTCATGGAGTTTTTCCAACTCCGCTTGGAGCACTGAGTTCAGCAAAAACTCAGCCTTCAACGCATGGCGGAGTTTACCAGCATCAAGCACCCTGAAACTCAGACGAGAAGAAATGCGTTACTTACCTGTAACTGCAGTTATCCAGTATTGGTGTCTTTCATAGATTCACATGCCTGAATCATTCCCCGTCGTCCAGACGGGAGTCTCCGGTACATAGAAAAGTAATGTCCTATAGACATACATAGAGAATAGTAGGCCTAAAGGCCTCACCTTAGTAACATATCCATGTCCTTTTGTAAAAAGGACCAAATTCTAAACAAGAGCCAATCAGCCATCACCTCCCTCAAGAACCTTCCTGGCAGGAGCCTCAGCCCCTCAGATGTTCGAACGCACTAAGCTAAGTAGGCGTGACACAGAGTTAGGTGAGTCCTTCCAGGGGAGGCGGGAGGATTGCATGTGAATCTATGAAATACACCAATACTGGATAACTGCAGTTACAGGTAAGTAACGCATTTCTTATCCAGTATTATGGGTGTCTTTCATAGATTCACATGCCTGAATCAGAGTAGCAAGTAATGCAGAGTGCACATTTCTGATGGAACAGCATATACTATTCCTTAGATAATACACATCATGCGAGCATGAACCATCATTAGACATCCACAATAAGTATTAGTAAAGAAATGTGCATACCAGAGTAGGATGGAGGGACGGAGGAAGGCTCACCTTACTGAAATATATAGCTGAACACTGCTGGTCCCACTACTGCATCCTTCCTCAGCTCCGTATCCAGGCAGTAGTGCCTAGTGAATGTATGCGGCGACTTCCATGTTGCCGCCCTGTAAATGCCAATGACTGGCGCCCCTGCAAAGAGGGCAATAGAAGTGGACATAGCTCTCGTGGAGGGCGCTCTCACTTTGGAATGCAATGGCTGTCCAGCTTGGTCATGACAGAAAGCAATGGCTGCAGAAATCCATTTGGAGATGCTCTGCTTGGTAAGTGGTAGACCTTTCCTAGGTCTGCTGTAAGCTACGAAGAGCTGGTTAGATTTCCTGAATGTTTTCATTTTGCCAATGTAAAACTTCAAGCATTGTTGAGATCCTTAGAATGCAGCGATCTCTCAGCTGCCGTGCTTGGGTTTGGAAAGAAGGAACGCAGAACCACAGGTTCATTTAGGTGGAAGTCCGACTGGACTTTTGGGATAAACCTAGGATTGGTTCTCAGGATTACTCTGTCGTTTTAAAAGCTGTAGAAAAGGATCCTGGATTGAAAACGCCTGTAGCTCACTGACCCTTCTTGCACATGTGAGCGCCAGGAGGAGTGCTGTTTTCCACAAGACATACTTCAGGTCAGCTCTGTGTACTGGTTCGAACGGATGTTTCATGAGCTGGTTAAGAACCGCATTGAGATGCCAGGCAGGTGGCAACACACTTACTGGCGGGAAAGATCTGTATAATCCTTTTAGAAATTGCTTAATCGACGTGCTTGACCAGAGAGATTGACTCGTTGAAGTTCTTTTATAACGAGGTATTGCTGCCAAGTGTACTTTAATGGAGGAGTGGGCTAGGCCCTACTGTGCCAGATGTAATAGAGAAGGTAAGATTTGCTCCGGTGAGGAGGAGAAAAGCTGAATGCTTTGATCTGCACACCAAACACAAAAGCGCTTCTATTTCAGGGAATACGTTTTGGTCGTTCTATCTACTCTTGCTCTGGCAAGAATGTCCCTACAGTCTTGTGGAATATTCAGATTGTGGAACTCTCGGAACTCAGGAGCCCGGTAGCTAACCTGAGAGACTTCAGATCCGGAGGTTGTTCATTGTGAGCAGAGATGGATACTGCCGCAGGTGGATCGGCGGCTCCAGGGATAGACGGTGGAGCTCTGAACTAATGTTGCCTCGGCCAAGTTGGGGCTATTAAAATTAGAGTACAAGGCTCCACCGAAATTTTCCTGAGGACTCTAGGAAGCCTCAGGAATGGCGGAAAGGCGTACGCAAAGACGCTTGCGCCATGCGATGGAAAATGCATTCCCTAGAGACCCTGACTGGGGATGCCAACCTGCGTAGTGTGGGCATTTGGCATTCATTCTCGTCGCAAATAGATCGATTTGCGGCGTGTCCCATCTGGAGAATATCTGGTAGATAATTTGTTGATCTAGCTCCCACTTGTGTAACTATGTTTTCTGCATGCTCAACGCGTCAGCGAGCACATTGTCCACGTCTGGGACATATTCCGCCCTTAGGGTTACATTGTGGAGTATGAGCCAATTCCAGATTTTTTAGCGACTCGCCAGAGAGTGTCAGCGAGCGTGTCCCTCCCTGTTTGTTGAGGTAGTGCATAGTCGTGGTGTTGTCTGTCCGGACGAGCACCAGGGAATATTTGATTCTTGGCAGGAAAACATGAAGGGCCAGGAAGACCGCCCGCAATCCGAGCAGATTGATATGTAGTTTCTTCTCCATAGGAGACCACTACCCGCTAATCTGTAGCTCTTGCAGAAAAGCTCCCCAGGCTTCCAAGGAGGCGCCTGTTGTGGCAATATGAGGAGTAGACAGAAGCAGGAATGACAAGCCTTGAGACAGGTTTTGAGATGACATCCACCATTGAAGGGCTCCGACCATCTGAGGATTCACTTTTATGTGGCCTTCGAATGACCCTGTGCATTGGACCCACTGCTTTGAGAGCGCCTCCTGTAGATTTCTCATCCGTAGTCGACAGTGAGGAATCAGGAGGATACACGCAGACATTATCCCCAGGAGGGATTTTAAGAGGCGGACTGTCAAGACTTTCTTCGAGGCTACTATAGCAGCTACTGCAAAGGGCTTGTTCATCCTCTCTGGATGGGAAAGCTTTTGCCGACCGTGTGTCCAGGGTTGCACCTAGGAAACTGATGCACTGAGAAGGTTGTAGGACCGATTTTTCCTGATTGAGGGTGAGACCCAAGCAATCGAAAAGCTTTAAACAGGCGTTGGAAGACCTGGACGCGTCTTTTAAGGATGAAGCCTTGACCAGCCAGTCATTTAGATACGGAAAGACGTGGTGATGGCACTGTCTGAGATATGCCGCCACCGTGGTACGACAGTTCGTGAATATGCGCGGTGCAGACTTGAGCCCGAAGGGCAAAACGCAAAACTGCAAGTGTCTGCCCGCTACTGCAAATCTCAAGTACCTTTTTGTGACTCCTGTGACTTGGGATATGGAAGTAAGCGTCCTGTATGTCTACGGACACCCTAAAATCCGGCTCTTACAGTAGGTGCAAGACCTCCTGGATCGTTACCATGCAAAACGACTGCTTCTTAGGAATTTGTTGAGGGCCCTGAGGTCCAAGATTAGTCTCCACTTCTTGTCTTTTTTCTGGATCAAAATAAGCGGGAATAAAACTCTTTTCCCTTCCGAGATGGAGGTACTCTCCCTATTGCTCCTATCTGCAGCATAATCGACATCTGTCATAGAAGCAGCCGTAGATTTTTGTCATTTCCGCTGTCCTTTACCTTGAAAGGACGACATCCCAAAAGAGGATTGCTTGCTTAGTCCGTCAATTTTTTGTGCCAAATAGTAACTATCACATGGCATGTCCAAAATCTTTGTTTGCACCTCAGGACTGAAAGAGGTTGCCTTTAGCCATCCTTGGAGCCGCAAGACTGCTGCTCCAGCCAACTGGCGGAACCCTGTCATAGCGCTATCCATCGCGCAGTCTATAGTTTCTGACGCCGATGCTTCACCATCTAGCAGAATCCTTTTTACTTCCTCTTTGGATGAATTTGGCAATACCGACAGGTATGGGGCTATGTGTGCCCACAATTGTCCATGATAGCGTCCAAAGAGCACTAGAGCGTTCACGGCCTTTACCGTCATTGCCGACATTGAGGAAAACCTGTTCCCAATGTGGTCCAGTCTTTTTCCTTATCATCAGGAGGAAGCGACGAAGGGGCCGAAGGATTCCTGGAGTTCTTCTGGGCCGCCTGAGTCACTACGGAGTCCGGCTTAGGATGTCCTGTTAAACACGCTGGTGCTGTATCTGGCGCCCTATACTTCTTATCCTACTGAGGGATCACTGGTGATACAGAGGAGGGGTTCTGCATGACCCTTACCCCTTCTGACTAAAGGTAATTGATAATCGGTATTGACCTTTCTGCCTTCTTGAGGGGTTCTTTGAAGTCATACAAGAAGCAGGCCTGTTCTTGAGAGGTCATTGAGATCTTAAAACGTTGAGCAGCCCTCTCGACCACATTATAAGAAATTCCAGAATTGGCGGATTTTCCCTCGTAGATCGCCGTCATAGACTATGCCGCCATAGACGAGCAGTCATAGATGAGGCCGTCATAGACTATGCCGCCATAGACGAGCAGTCATAGATGAGGCCGTCATAGACGACGCCATAGACGAGCAGTCATAGATGAGGCCGTCATAGACGACGCCATAGACGAGCAGTCATAGATGAGGCCGTCATAGACGACGTCATAGACGAGCAGTCATAGATGAGGCCGTCATAGACGACGCCATAGACGAGCAGTCATAGATGAGGCCGTCATAGACGACGCCATAGACGAGCAGTCATAGATGAGGCCGTCATAGACGACGCCATAGACGACGCCATAGACGATCCGTCGTAGACAAGGCCGCCGACGCCGTCGTAGACTAGCCTTTGTAGACGAGGCCATCATAGACGAGGCCATCATAGACGAGGCCATCATAGACGAGGCCATCGTAGACGAGGCCATCGTAGACGAGGCCATCGTAGACGAGGCCATCGTAGACGAGGCCATCGTAGACGAGGCCATTCTATACTAGGCCCTTGTCGATGCCGTACAGGCCGTCAGACTAGCAGTCATAGACAAGGCCGTCAATGACTGCCGTCAATGACTGCCGTCGTAGACGAGCCGTCGTCGACGCTCACGTCGTCGTCCACGTCGTCGACGCTCTCATCGACGAGCCATCATAGACGAGGCCATCGTAGACGAGGCCATCGTCGACGCCGTAGACAGGCCGTCGTAGAAGGAGTAGTCATCGATAAGGCAGTCGTCGACAACGTCGCCGTAGACGAGCCATCGTAGACAAGCAGGCTGTAATAGCAATGACGATGGTTTTTTCCGTCGCCGATCCTGTTGACGATGTTGACTTCTTAGTCTTTACATCAGGAGGTATAGAAGACGCCCTTTCTGAAGGGTCCCATGACCAGAGGAGGTGATTTTGACGGCTCAGAAGTCGTCTTTTTTATATGATTTTTCTCCAAAAGCAAACCCTTTACTCTACTTTTCCACAGAGTGAGGAGATTTTGAAGGACTGCCCCCAGAAGACCCATGAGTGGTCTTTTTTAGGGTCTTCTCAGGACGTCCCCCCTGAGGAATCAGTCTGAGGAGATTCTCTTCTCTTTTGAGGTCTCCTAGACGTTGAGGGCAACGCCTCATCACAGTAACTGGAGAAAATAAAAAACCTCCTTTCTGGTCGTAACCATATCAAAAGTCGCCCTTCACGACCTCTCAAAAACTTACTTGAGAAAGTGTGACATACCTTGCAGTCTTTGGCCTGCGGTATAGACAGAAAATGCAGTCAGTGTGAGAAACAGAGCAGAGCAACTTCTTGGAACAAGAAGCACAGGCTCTAAAATAAAATTCTTTCTTCTCCTTACCAGACCTTCTTTAACCACATTGGTGCTAAGGCAATTCCCGCTGGGTGCTGAAATTTCCAAGATCCCATTTTTCATGACAAGGTCAGCTCGTCATTAGCACAGCTCCAGTGTGCCTCATGACGAGCTGACCTTGTCATGAGCATGGAAGGGGTTAAAGAATGTATTTGAAGATAATCCATAGAATCTGAGCAGAGCTCAGAGGAGACTCCCTTAGCACAACGTGCGGTAGAAAATCTGAGGGACCGAGGCTCCTGCCAGGAAGGTTCTAGAGGGAGGTGATCGCTGATTGGCTCTTGTTTAGAGTTTGGTCCTTTTTACAAGGGCCTACTATTCTCTATGTATGTCTATAGGATATTACTTTTCTATGTACCGGAGACTCCCGTCTCGACGACGGGGAATGATTCAGGCATGTGAATCTATGAAAGACACCCATAATACTGGATAATGGTAGCACACCTCGTCTTGCGCAATTACTGTCTTCAGCCACAGTACATCCAACAAAAATGTGCTCACAAGGCGTGTTAGGAAAATGCCCATCTGCAATAAGCATGGGGAGATAACAGTTGACAGTGTGACGATACACAGGCAATACACACCTGCTTCCCTCCCACTTGCTCTACCCACCACACGGACCTCCCTCCTTTTTCTCCGCCTGCCCTCTGGATTAGATGTGGTTCCTTGCTTTGGACCCCTTCAAGGCTTTTCCTTATGATCTGGGGCAGATATGGACTGGAGCTTGCAGCCGGGAAAGCGAAATGTAAGTGTTTTACACTGTTTTTACTGTTTCATCAGGAGTCATGTCAGCTTGGCTTCCGGGTCTAGAGGCCACACAGAAGCCTTGTACTCTAGTTCAGGCACCGCCGACAAACTTGTATGCTGAAAAAATAACATTTGAGATTTTGAAGAGATTTAACAAGGCAAAGGCTGAAAAGCCTCTAAAAATACTTCGATCTTAGAAGCCAAAATTTATAAATGGGGGGGGGGGGGGGGGGGGGGGGGGGGACGGGGACTGCGAGGGGGGGCTACGAGATGGTGGCAGATTAGAAGAGCTCCTTGCAATTCGCCCTAAATAAGGCTTTAAAATCATACATCTAGGACCAAACTCACCTAACGGAGAGCGGGCTGACACTGCTCCATGTAAGACACCGGTACTTGAGTATCCGAAGCTGCTGTGAGCTTGAAAAAAGGCTGGCGCACACAGCGTCCCATCTGGGTCTAGAAGAACGTGCAGTGAATGTGAAGTCGGGGACCTGTGGAGGCCGGGACGTAGGGCACGCACGCCGAGCTTCTCTGGGACCTGCGGCCGGCTCTGCGGAGGAGTCCTCACGGGTATGGCGAAGCCGCGAGTCGGCAACCTACGGAGGCAAGGTGAGGTGGGTGCAGGAATAAGACCTCTCGCCGCGGGACAGAGCCGCCAGGATCCCGTGGGGACAACAGAAAGCTGCCGGAGAGGGGGTGAAACGGCCCGGGACCCCAGGCGGAGGAAGCGACATAAGGAAGGACAGGCACGGGTAACGGTGGACGGACTGAGCCCCCCCCCCCCCCGCTGAGCAGCTGTGCAGACCCCCCTCCCCCCACTACCAAACCATAAAGAGGAGCCGGGCGCCCGGCTGGATGAGGATGTACCACGTGGGCAAGACTCTTTGGACCAGACTGTGAAATGGAAGGGGTTTGAAGACCTAGGTGGGGGCAATCACTGGCAAACTCGACAGTATACGATCGCAGGTGCCTGCATATGGCTCATCAAGCGGGGGGAGGGGCGCTGCCCTGGCTGCTGGGCGCAGGGTGGGGGTGCAGAAGGCACACACCTGAATAAACCGATCCCGGCGCTGCCACGCAACTGCGCTACTGTCACGCTGGTAACTCCGTTAGCAGGATTGACATAGAGGAACCCAGACTTGAATATCGTGGCTGTGAAGGACCCTCAACCGAAGTCGTGAAGACAGAAGGGATCATATGCCGGGTCTGGAAGACCCTGTGAAATCGGACACCCTCCACCCTACAATCAGCCTGACACCGGAGCAAGCGGTACTCTGCACACTCCCCACAGGACGAAGGCATACCAGCTAGGACCATAGTCGACCATGGGAAAACCGGACAGAAATCAGCCCAAAATCAACTTTGACACAAGTAAAAAAAAAAACAGAACAGAGCGCGGAAGACCAACAATCAGTACAGGGGAAAACAGGTGCGTCAAGTGGAGTCCCAACTGGAGACATGTAGGCAATGTTTGCCACCATACAAGCGGCGCTGACGAACATAGATGGGAAGATCAACTCCCTTACGTATAGGGTTGACAGGATGTCAGAGCGCCTGGACAGACACACTGAATGGCTAGATATGGCTGAACGCCGCATATCTGATGCAGAAGATGAGCATGTACAGACTGACTCCAAACAAACGAGAATGGATAAACAGATGGCTGACCTCACGGCGAAAGCGGAGGATTTGGAGGAGCGGTCACGAAGAAACAACGTACGCCTGATGGGTATTTCCGAGACGACCAACACAGGTCCCATGGAAAGATATGTTGAACAACTGCTTATATAGTTGCTCGGAAGGGATACATTCTCGGAGGTCTTCATAGTGGAAAGGGCACATAGATCCCTTGCACCGAAACCCCCTACTGGCTCGCGCCCGAGACCGATTATAGCCCGCATACTTAACTATAGGGACAGAGACGCCGCTCTCCGAAAGGCCAGAGAACTGGGGAAGCTAACTCACCAAGGCATGGATATATCCCTATACCTGGACTTCACTGTAGCGGTGCAAGAGGCCCGAAAGAAATTCCTCACGTCCAAACAAACTAAGGGAATTAAATGTACCATACGCTATGCTATATCCTGCACGGCTCAAGATAACAGAGGATGGGAAAGCAAACATTTTTAACGAGCCTAAAGACGTGATGAAGTTCATTCAACAAATACCCAGCCGAGGCCCGAGACGGAAATCCCCGAGGAACGACCAAGACGAACAAGCTGTGAGAGCTCGGACACAGCAGAATGATGGCTGGATCCTCCGGAAACTTGTTTCTTCATAAGGACATACACCGCGAACATGCATGGATATCTGTGTGGACTTTCCGAAGTCCCTGGAGGCCGATGGCATGAACTGGGTCACTGTTAAAAGGAAGGACCAGTCAAAATCTTAAGAAAAAGGCTTCTTACGCTGGGAAATATCTGTCGCTTCAACTGTGGGAGGAGACCCTGAAAGAACTGTGCACAGCCGACCTCAGTCGCAGAAGATCGTCTCCAGATAAGTGCCATCATTAATGCGAACAGGATGCCCCAAGGTTTCATGACCGACGGGCCGAAGTTAGACTGTAAAGTTACTTATCGTACTTAATGTTGTCAGTTACCGTGCATAGTATAGTTAACTCATGTACTTACACACACGCCGGGAGTTTATGGTTCCTAGATATGTAATGGTTAGTAGGGCGTTAGCCTATGTGGTTGGTATCCACAGGAAATGGGCTGGCCGCTTCTGCCCCTGGGCGTGCACCGCAACAGTTTCTTTACTTCTATGCTGGTTGGGGATGTTTTGTTTATAATGCCCGGGGGGAGGGTGGAGGGTGCCAGGGAGAAATGGCATGGGGAACCAATCTTGGGAATGTCTCCATCCTTAATTGAGTGGGAGGTGGGGGGAATTATTTTTGGATATATAGGGAATGTCTAGTTGACAAAAGCGGGGACTGGTACAGAGACTACACCAACTTTGCAGTTTACAAATCGGGAAGGTTCGTGGATACACATGACTGAACAGAAATAAGGCTAATCGACAGACTAGAAAACTAACATTTATTACATGGAATGTACGAGGGCTTCACAACCCGCAGAAAGTACGTAAGGTACTTGCATACTTGGATAGACATTGGGTAGGCGTAGCGTGTACACAGGAAACACACCTCCCCCCTAATAGAGATGTGCGTATAGGAGAACGTTGGGCGGTATACCGCATGGCGTCTTCCTATTCCACTTACGCCAGAGGTGTGTTGCTGCTGGTTAGAAGGTCTGTCCCTTTTCAGCTCATACGTGAATTAAGAGATGACCAAGGCAGATACGTTATAATTAGGCTTTCCTGTTTTCAGTTTCTATTTTTGGTAAATTCTGGTGGGGTTTTTTCAGTGTTTTCAAGATCTTAAAAAACAGTTGTTATCAGTGGATACACATTTTCTCGCCACTAAAAACAACAGAAAAAGTGTTTTTCCGGTGTTTTGCTTTTATTATTGCTTACTTTCTGCACTGAAAGAACATGGTATATAGACAGTGTACTTATAGTGTATATGAGGTCCAAATAGATTTTTGCAAATTAATCTTATTGTAGTACACCATACAATACTTCTTCAGTGAGTCTTTGGGTCATGTGCGCTCGCTCTTTCCTTCCCATGTAAACTTCTGTGAAAAGGCCCTCTTAGCATTCTTAGCCCTTTGGGCTGAGAACCATCAGCTAAGAGACACAGTTGGGATGACTCTTTCTTTGATGCCACATAAAGCACAAAATGATAAATATTTGCGTTTTAGTTCCTGTGCATTAGAAACCAGTGAACCGGAATGGACTAAAAAGTCAATAGCATCCCTCATTAACTCTTAAGATTGTAAAGATGCTTTCAGCATACCATCTAACAAGTGCCAAGGATCTACTACAGGGAATCACTTCAGCTCGAGTATCAATTTTGACAGGTCATCACACACATTTTTTATATACGTAGCTGAATCACTGCAAATACAAACAATATCACTCCAATCTTTGTTGAACTTGGAAAGAACCTTTTTTGTAGAGCATTACAAGTGACACTGCGTTCCATGTTTTCCAAAGGTCTGGTGTCATGTTTTCACCACTATCCCAGATGCTTGGTGATATATATACTTGTCACTATACCTTGCATTGAATGTTTAAAGCCTGAGGTGTTGGCAATTCACCTACAATCAATACTGACCCACTAGAAACTATGGTCTGATGAATTAAGAGTTTTTACCCATTCTCTGTGGGTAAATGTGATGACACATATCAGGAAAGATTTTTATGAACCCAGCCATTTTACCTATTGGTGAAAAAATCAAATGCAGCCAAAATATCAAATATGAGTTTGGTATTTCCTGATTCTCTATAGTTTATAAAATAATTAAACTAGACATAAAACATGAAACTAAACCCTGCATCTTTAGACCAAAGGCCACTAAACTGAAAAAGTAAAAGGAAGAAGAAACAATATTTTAGTGCCATCCCTAAAGAACAAAACTCAAGCAGAATAATGTTAGCCAGTCTTTCTTACTGCTACTTGTATAACAAAGTTACATTGTATTGAATCCTTCAGGAAGAAAAAAATGACTTTCACTCTCTTTTTCCTTTTTTTGAATGGCATTTAGTTTGTGGTTGTCCAGGTGTTTTTTCAGTGTTTATATGTTTTCACCGGTGAGGGCTATTTTTCTTTCAGTGGGGTTTTATCAGTTATTATAGGTTTAAACCTAAAACCCCACAGCCTAGTTATAATACAGGCGAATTTTGGGGGCATAATATTTACAGTAATAACATCATATGGTCCTAACATAGACGACCCTGCTTTCTACGAAGATATATGGACTCAACTTAGAGATTTTAACAGCGCGCCTATAATATGGGGTGGGGATTTTAATACATGCTTAGACCCAACCCTTGACAGATCCACGGGTAATTAGCGCTATGGAAAGCGAGCGGCTGAGGCTCTCAAAGAGGGTATGGAAGTCTGGAGCATGACAGACATATGGAGAATGAGGCACGGTGATAGTAGAGAGGGCACATGCACATCAACCACGCAAAATACGTGGTCAAGAATAGACTACTGGTTACTCAACAGAAGCATGCACCTGGACAGCGTCGATCAGACATGTACCTAAAACCTTATCAAATCACTCTCCGGTATGCATGACGTTGGAGATCCCCCACCCACATCCCTAAACAATTCACGTGGAGACTACGGGGAAGTGCGTTGCTAGACCAGGTTTTCCGTACAGAGCTACGTCAGGCAATAGAAGACTACTTTCAGTTGAATACTGGATCAGTGTCGAGTGCTGGCACAATATGGGAGGCGTTCCAGGTCACTATCAGAGGACATTGTATTAGTAAACATGCAGGGATTTTGAAAGACATACAACACCAATTGACTATCATAGAAAGGGACATTGGGACATTGGAGGCTGACCATACACGAACAGGTGACCCCACTTTATTAGGCAAAATTAGGGGAAGATGGATGAATACTCCACATATGCAAAAGATGAGATAAATACAAATCAAAGAGATATTCAGCAAGGAACTATGGCGAGGGTGGACGACCAGGGCGAGCCTTATCAAGCAATACCCCTGCCATTTTAGCACGCTTTGTGGAATTTCATTCACATCTGTATGACACGCAATTAAACACCCCGACAGCTAACAAATTCCTATTTACAAGATGTAGCACTAGCCTGGCTATCGGACACTCATAGGAAGTTCCTAGGCCACCACATCACAAAGGATGAATTTAGCAATGCAATAAAATCCCTACCCAACAACAAGGCCCCTGGGATGGATAGACTCCCCGGTGAGTTCTATAAAACATACCAAGACCTCCTGCTGCCACACCTAGCAGCAATGTATGATGAAGCCTATGAGACGGGCAGGTTTCCCGCTTCCCTTAGAGAAGCACTGTTAATAGCACTCCCTAAGCCCGACAAAGACTTGGTGAAAATATTAGCAAAAGTGATTGCTACTAGAATACAACTATTACAAGAAAAACTGATATTACCTGATCAGGCGGGTTTTGTTCCAAACAGATCCACTACCCAAAATATAAGAACTATTTTCGCCCTCTATCACCATTTGGACCCAGAGATGCCAGCGGCAGCTGCCTTGCTGGATGCCGCAAAAGCCTTTAATTCGGTAGAATGGGAATACATATTTGTAGTGCTGTGTAGGATGGGCTTCCCAGAAGGCTTTATAGGTTGGATAACTATTCTATACACAGACCCGATTGCTAGGATTAATGGACAGACATCTGACCCTATACGCATAGGAACACAAGGCTGCCCACTCTCACCAATAATATTCACACTGATACTAGAGCCCCTAGCCTGCAAGATTCGCCAACACCATTCGGAAGCAGCCATACAGCTGGGACTGAGACCTCTTCACATATCTGTTTGCGGACGATATGGTGTGTGTGCGAGACCTAAAAAACACATACCTGGACGACCTGATCAGGGAATATATTCGCTTTGAAAGCTACGCAGGGCTGCGTATCAATTGGGATAAATCGGTGCTAATCCCTCTAACGCCATGCACTACACAGCCCGTACTCAATTACCCATTGAAATGGCACACAGACCCGGTCAAATACCTGGGGGTATGGATACACAGGGACCCAGACCAGGTGTTGAAAGAAAACTACGGCAAGGCACTAACTAAATTAGAAGAACAGATTGCCAGATGGATCAAGCTACCCCCATCACTGGCAGACAGAAGTGCGCAGCAAAAGATGATCGTGCTTCCCAAACTTTTATACCTATTTATTAATATCCCGATCCGGCTGACGCAAACATTTTTCTCTACACTACGCACTCAGCTACAAAGACTAACTTGGGCTGGCAAACACGTTAGAGTGGGCTGGAAAGTGTTAACAAAACCATACCACCAGGGAGGGTTTGGGGCACCAGACATGCAATTGTACTTTTATTGCGCACAGGCTCAGCACGCACAATATTGGAAGACACATGCGTACGTCCCACATGTGGCGGTTGAAACAGACAGTGTTCATCCAACTCCATTGATGGCTTTCATATCCAACCCCATATCTTACATACAACCAGACGTGATCCACCCTGTGCGATGCACCTCAAAAGCATGGCAAACACTAGCGATCAGAGCGGATAAATTACCAATTTACGCCCGGGCACTTCCTATAGTCAGTCAGTCAAATTACTTTTATTCGATAAATTAATATCATAAAAAGACAGAGGTACATTTATATTCAAATAACATACAACAATAATTATGCATATTAAATATTCAGACAAGATTTGATAAAAATTCATCACTAGTAAAATACGAATCTCAATTACAATTTGATACTACATTAGTGCCGTAAGTCTAAAATGAATTCATTCCAATCAAAGTCAGCCTAAGATAGACGGGGCACAAATGCTCTTGTTCTTAATCCGCACACCAGCTACTAAAAAACTTGCAACACGGAATATAATACGGGGGCTATTTAGCAATTGTAAATACAGGAGGGCAGGCCTGACCTGTAAAAACCCTGCCTCCCTCAAAATTGGGAGCAAAAACTTCTTCCTAATGTCCGCATAGTATTCGCAAAACATAATAAAGTGCAAAGTGTCCTGTGCCGAAAAATTACCACATTTACTACAAGGGCTAGAATTTTCTGGAGTGCCCCACGTGGGAAAACAGCCTAATGTCAAATGAATCAAGTTAAAACGAAATCTGGTTAGCAGATGCTGATGAAAAGGGCGATTCACAATAGTAAGATAGGGCTCAAGTCCAGGGGAGCTAGCTAAAACATAATTCGCTCTAACAGTAGGTTTCCTCATTTCCACCTCCTCCCTCTCTAGCGACAACAGATTCAGCAAAGCATTTTTTGTCTGTAAAACATCCCTTTGTAATAGTCTCTGGCGAGGAAAAAAGCTCAGGTCGCCCTATTTTAAAGAAGCTTGATTTAATGTACGCCAGCCATGGGATCCTACTGGCTTTATCCAACGAGAGGCAATCTTTAAGGATCATATGATTCAGGGTAATATCCTGGTTAAGCCAGGTCTTCAGCCAGCAGGTCAGGGGGGCGATTTTTATTAAATCTGTAACATACCCCACCCTCAACTCTGTGTGAATGGTATAAGTGGTAGTAGACTGTGGCACTGTTAAAACCGACCGTAGAAATTTATTTTCAGTCACCTGAATTCTGTCTGGGGGGGGGGGGGAATAGCCCCATAACTAGGAGCTATAAGTGGCAACCGCTAGACATTTAGCTTTATACACCTCCAGTATTGCCTCCACTGGTGTAGCCCCCAGTTTTTTTGTGAATCCCAGGAGTGCTGAGGTGGATCTAGCAAACACATTACTTCTGTTGTTTTGTTGGGGACCCCAATTCCCTCTTTCGTCAAAGAGGACCCCATAGTAAGTAAAAATAGGGACCCTTCTGACTTCTTCACCTCCACAAAAGAAAGTTTTCACTTTTTTCTTTCTGCTACATTCCCCTACAATCATGACTTGGGATTTTTTTGTGCTTATTTTCAGGTCCAAGGTCTCCACAAAACGGCCAAATGTATCTAGCAGCCTTTGTAGACCTATCCCCGAGCGAGCGATAAGAACGGCGTCGTCCGCGTAGAGGAGAAATGGAATAACCATGTCTCCTATACGCGGTACATCCCAGGACGCCTCCCTTAGAGCTGGCTCTAATGCATTAATATATAACGTAAAGAGAAGAGGGGCCATAATGCACCCCTGTCTGACACCCCCTCTCTGACTTAAAGGGACTCGTGCAACGCCCTTCCGAGGTAGCCCTAACAGAAGCTAAAAGACCACAGTGAAGGTCAGCTAAAAAATTAACTAGGGACGGGTCAATACCCATGTCTATTAAAATTTGCAACAGCTTTGACCTGTTCACCAGGTCAAATGCGGAGGAGAGGTCCATAAACCCCATATACAACGACCCCTCCTTCGCTTTGGTGTATTTACTGATTAAAAGTTGTAAATTAAGACATTGGTCAAGGGTACTCCTTTTTGCTCTAAAACTATATTGGACATTTGACAAGACCCCTCTATCTTCCAGCCACTCCGTCAGTTTGTGCAGGATAACACGTCCCAGGATTTTAACTGCAGAGTCTATCAGGGAGATAGGCCTATAGCAAGAGGGGTCTTGCCTGTCCCCCTTTTTAAAAACCGGAATGATAATGGATTTAGTCCAGGATACAGGGAAACTGTTTGGGCCTGAGGCATTAAACACGTTGGTCAAGATTTTTGCCCAGAATTTAGGGGCGCATTTAAACAAATCAGCAGGGACCCCATCAGGGCCTGGAGCCTTATTCTTTATCCTTATTCAACTGCTCTCTCAACTCTGCCACCTTTCCAGAAATCTGGAAACACGCCGAACTCAGCGCCCTTCTGAAAAAAACCCACAGCAGACCCCTCAGAACTGAAAAACTACCGACCCATATCCCTCCTCCCTTTCCCGGCCAAAGTCATCGAGAAAGCCGTCAACAGCCAACTCGCCGCCTTCCTTGAATCCAACAACTCCCTGGATCCCTCACAGAACGGCTTTCGAGCCAAACAGCACCGAAACAGCCCTCATTGCGGCGACCAACGACATCCGAGCACTCCTAGACAACGGAGAAACAGTGGCCTCATTCTACTCGACCTCTCCGCCGCCTTCGACACTGTCTGCCACAGCACCCTCATACAAGGCCTCAACAACATCGGCATACAAGGAAAAGCCTTGGACTGGATCATCTCTTTCCTAGCTGGGAGAACCCAGAGAGTCCGACTCCCCCCATTCTACTCAGAGCCCACCGAAGTCATCTGCGGCGTTCCTCAAGGTTCCTCACTCAGTCCCACCCTCTTCAACGTCTACATGAGTCCTCTCGCCTCCATCGCACGTCAACACAACCTCAACATCATCTCCTACGCCGACGACACCCAGCTAATCCTTTCACTCACCAAAGACCCCAACACCACCAAAACCAATCTTCACGAAGGTATGAAAGAAGTAGCCGAATGGATGAAACGGAGCCGCCTAAAACTCAACTCAGACAAAACGGAGGTGCTTATCCTAGGATCCTCCCCCTCAGCTTGGGACGACTCATGGTGGCCTTCCGCTTTGGGATCAGCACCCACACCCACAGACCATGCACGTAACCTTGGCTTCATTCTAGACTCCTCTCTCTCAATGTCCAGACAAGTCAACGCCGTATCGTCCTCCTGCTTCAACGTCCTTCGCATTCTCAAAAAGATCTTCCGCTGGATCCCCCTCGAGACAAGAAAGACTGTCACCCATGCACTGGTCACAAGTCGACTAGACTATGGCAACACACTTTACGCCGGAATTACAACAAAATTGCAGAAAAAGCTTCAACGTATCCAAAACGTGTCAGCGAGACTCATTTTAGACATCCCGCGCCAAGAGCACATCACCGGACACCTAAAAAATCTCCACTGGCTTCCCGTCAACAAGAGAATTACTTTCCGCCTTCTTAGCCACGCACACAAGGCCCTTTATAATCTGGGACCCGAATGCCTCAACACCCGGCTGTCTTTCTACATTCCCACCCGCCAACTAAGATCATCCAATCAAGCCCTCGCCGCAGTCCCGCGCATCCGAAAAACCACCATGGGTGGCAGATCATTCTCCTTCCTGGCTGCCAAAACCTGGAACTCACTCCCCACCCACCTTCGCCTTACTCAGAACCACATCTCCTTCAGAAAAGAACTGAAAACCTGGCTATTCGACAAATAGTGAACCCCTCCCTCTAGCGCCTTGAGACCCTCTGGGTGAGTAGTGCGCTATATAAATGCCCGAACTTGAACTTGACATCTCTTCTATGGTCCTTTACACTTCTATGACCTGGAAGACCACTGGGGCAGTTACATTTTGTAACATGGTAGCCTCTGAAGGAAGGATTCTCATGTCTTAGGGACCCATAGATATTCCCAAAATGGGCTATCCAATGATCATCTGTTATATAGCAATCAAGAGGAGAATTCTCGTCATTCGATAACAGAGGCTGATTTATAGTTGGCCAACATTTCCCACTATCTCTCAGGACCTCAACTGATAGGAGTTTACTCCAAGCTTCCTTTTTTATTTCCTGTTTTCTTGCTTGGATAGCTTGTTTGTATAATATCCTCAGTCTTGCTATCAGTTCCCTGTCTCTGGAACAGCTTTCAGGGCCCTAAGTAGGGCAGAGTGTGCCTTGGAGCAGCTACTGTTGAACCATCTTTTACCTTTATGTCTCTCCTGTTTATTTCTGTCCATCAGGCTATTATTTATTTGTGTACAGATGGTATCAAAAGCACAGACTATCTGTAAACCCGGTGCCTTTTTATTCAAACATGTGGCCACCTCAGGTTCAACCCTGGTCAGAACTTCCTGCAAAATGTTTCCGGACCACTTTGGTCCACTTAAGTCTTCTGCCCTGATCTTTCGGGGTCACATCAGTCCCACCCCTATGCCAGAAGGTCCCCTGGGACCACCTCCATTATCACGGGATTGTGATCACTAAAAACAGAAACCTCAACCTTCTACTTTAAAACCCTAGATAAAACAAAAGATGTCACAAAAATATAATCTATAACTGTACCCGAGTCTTTAGATTTGAATGTGGGAGCCCTTGGGCCAACCTCCCCACAGCCTGAATCATAAAAGTTTGAGGTGGCCAGAAAACTTTCCAGTGCCTCCCCCTTGCTTAGTATGTTCAAAGTATGTAGGCACCGAATATAGAGGTCCTTCATATTCTACACTGACACAGTATTGAGCACATGGGTGAATATTAATATCACCTATGAGTACGACCTCAAAAGTATTTGATTTTAAACTGTATGCCGACAAAAAAATTTCTAATAAAACTAAGATTTGATTAATGTAATCACTCACAAGAATTATAAAAAGTTAATAAATAGTAATTTAGAAGTTTGAGGGGCTGACAGTTCCACTATTAAACAATTTTGGCAGCCTGAGTCAAGTTGTATGAGGGAACCTTTCAGCTCAAGTGTAAAAAAATTAAATAGTTAAGCCCCGCTTAGCTCTGCCCACCGTGCCAGACTTTGCAGGAATGCAAAAATGGCTGTATCCATATAAAGAGAAACTGTCTGATGAGTCCCATGTCTCTTGGAGAGCTATAATGTCAAAGGATTTTAAAAATCCCACCCAGTATTCATTTCCAGTTTTTGACCTTATTCCGGCAACATTCCAACTTAAAATTCTACAGATGGGAGCACATGTCTGAGCTGTTTCAACTGGCCCTGGAGTGAATCCTTGTCAATCGTTCTCCTCCAATTGGCACTTCCTATAGTAAACCACCCAAAACTGTTAGTAACGCAAGAGACACTAATGTCATCGTTACTAGAGGACATGAAATTGCAGACTATGAAGGACGTGTTTCCACATGGCAGGTTTCTACAGCGAAATGACCCGTCGTTGAACACCCCAATGAAAATATTTGCTCATATGCGCTTACAAGCAGCAATTAAGGACATGTATACCACATACCCGGAGGAGCGGCCAACACTACTAGCATTACAATCACTGCTACAAGCATCATCCAGACGGAAACTAATCACACGACTATACACGACCTCACAATCAGAACAGACGGAAGCTAGCGACAGCACTTGCTAGGTGGGGGTCACTGTTGGGGGAAACTATTGAAGTACAGGACTGGGAATACAGTTGCACACAACTACGATTATTAACATCAAACTGCAATCTGCGAATTATTCATTTCAAATTTTTACACCAATTCTATTATTCTCCAGCAAAACTACATGGTTATGGGCTCAGACCACATGACAAGTGTTACAGATGCGAAGCTGACCATGCCGACTTTTTACATATGGCGTGGGCGTGCCTGCAGGTAGAAGAATATAGGCAAGAAATAATGACTGCACTCTCAAAGATGCTAGCCGAACCAATACCGAATGCTCCAGTAGTATGCCTACTAGGGATACACAAATTAAAGCCAGCGAAGAGAAGAAAGTTCCTTGCAGTGTCCCTGCTGCTAGCAAAAAGGAGGGTGGCTATCAGGTGGGGCAGCAAGCGCCCCCCAAGGTTTAAGGATTGGCTGGCTGACATGTCCTACTGCAGGGAAACTATGGAGGTTTATGCGGAGGAACTACCACAGGCATCGCGACCCAAATATTTCTGGGAACCTCTAAAACAATATCTCTTAAGTGTAGAAACTGGGGAATAGAAAAAGACCGGAGCATCGAGTAACAGGAGCTGGAAATAGTAAACCAGATGCTGTGCTTCTGAGCGGGAGGGAGCGGTATGTGTACATGCAGCGTATGTCTAGACTCATATATGCATGCTGGATCCTAGGGGGGGGTATGAGGAGCAGAACGCAACGTCAGAAACCCCATTGTGTATCAATATTAGTTACTATATCACAGTATGATTAGGTCTGTCCACCGAGGAGTATTTGTTGTAAAATGTAAATCTAATTCTTGTCTCTGTAACATGTGGTGTAAGTTTTATAATGCCGCTGTGAAGCAACATGTCAACCGGACGAAATAAATAAAATGAAAAATAAAAATGTATAAACCTATGAAGAGAAAGTAGCTATGAGTTTCAGCGCTATCTATTCTCCTCTGTTGGACATATGTATGAAATCCTTTTAGAAATCCTTTTGTACAGACAGCAATGCAGTTAAGGCAGTTTAAGACGTTTAATCTGGAAAAACCAAATAAACCTGAAAAAACTAGTTTCATCAAAAAATGACTTCCACAGGTATTATTGGGCTTTGCCATTTGCAGGCCTGGAGACCTGTATCAGTTTCAAACTGGGCCACAGACAGTTGTTTCTATTTGTTTACTACAAAATGTATTCCTCCCGTCCCTATGCATAGATTGGGACTCAACTCCCACTGCTATTCTGCTTTATACAATGTTTTAGGAACCTAAAAACATATTCATAACATTACAGACTTCTTTTAGAACTACTCAACTGATGTTCTAAATACGGGCAGTTGCAGGCATATAAGAGACAAATATTTAAGTCTTAGAATTCCTCCTGTCTCAAAACCAATTTAAGTAGTTAGTTTCAGGTGTTTCTTGAGACCTTTCAAAAGTTGCGAAAGCCTACTGGTAGACATTCTGATAATTTAAAGACTATTCCTATAATTCATTTGTGTATTTTTAGTCCTGAAGATGGTCTGAAAGAATTATTCCATACAAGCCCGAAACGTCGACGACACAGTTCATTTCCTTACCTGCTCTTCATTACACAAGGGATCTTTATTTTGGCAAAATAGGAGTCATTTGTCTTTTATTTGCATTGGTTTGGACTTTTTACACAAATGAATTATAGCAATAAGTTTGTATTTTCTTGTTCATTTGTATGAGTTATGATTAATTCTTATTTGTACCCTATGAATCTTTTGAATTTTTGGTCTAGAAATCTATATAAATGAAAACTTTGATAAAAATTTCCCGTGTTGCTTTTTTCTTCTTTTTATTGTCTACTAAAGTAGCTACATAATAAATGCTTCAGACACCAATTGAATTGGAACAGATACATATAGGTATTCAATAAACAATCTCATCTGTGATAAATACCTTTAAGTAAAATCCCTTGCTGGCACTTTTCTATAGTTACCCTTTTCTATAGTTTCTGCCCAAGCCCGCAAGGGTATATTGGGTCTCCCACCCCTTTTTCTTTATTATTCTGAGATAGACAGCAACTAATGCAATGCACTTCGATAAGGTTTTGGGAGCTGACTGGAGGCTGAAAAAAAGAACCTGGTATTGGTAATGGTCTTGCCCAAATGCAAACCTCCGGAACTTGCGATGTTTCTGGGCGATGGGCACCTGGAAATATGCATCCTAAAGGTCAATGGAGCAAAGTCACTCCACCTGGTGTAGTTGGGAATAGATGTGATGTAATGACAGCATCCGAAACTTCTTGCCGAATCCATTTGTTGGTCTAATGTTAGGTCAGTCAGTCAAACCACTTTATTCGGTTAAGTTAAAACCATAAAAGTACAAACACAAAATACATACATACATGTGCAAAAATACAATGTAAAGTGTCCACAATATGATACAATCCGGCAATAGGCAGTCTATGTGCAAGGAACGCGATACAGTACTGGTCAGGTAAAGTGCATTTACAGGACAAAAATGACAATGCATCCAAGATATTTGATATAAAATTCATAAAAAATACCAATCATAAAAACCAAGTTTAAAAGGATAAAATCAGAAGTAAAACCTCATTAATTATGGGCTCTCCTCACGGCTATTTCTCAACCGGACAGCTGCCATAAGGAAACTGGCTATATAAAAGATCTCATTGGGATTATTTAATAGCTGTAAATACAATAAGTCTAGTTTAGCTTGGATAAAACCCTTTCTTTTTAGTAAGGGAGAAAGAAACCTCTTCCTGATGTCACTATATAAATCACAGAACATTATTAAATGCATTGTGTCCTGGGCTGAAAAGTTATCACAAGGGCATGGACCTAATTCTTCCATCCTGCACCATCCCTTGGAGTTCCCTAGCGAAAAGTGAATTAAATTAAAACGGAAGCGTGTAAGGAGTATACGATGGAAAGGCCTAGTCACAATTTTCAAATAAGGTTCCATCGACAGCGTAGTTTTTAAAAGGTAATGTGCTTTAACCGTTATTTTTTTCAACTCCAATTCCTCGCGTTGTACTGCCCACAAATTTAAAAGCGGTTTCTTCACCCCGCTGGGATGCATTTTCGTGATCAACCCAGGTTCATCATAGTCACCAATGTTTCCCTTACGTAAACAAGCCACCTAATCTTGTGAAAATAATCCAGAGTAAGACAATCCCTGATCAGTCTGTAATTAAGGTCTAATTCGGGATTGAGCCATAATTTAAGCCAGAAAATAACTGGCGCCAACCTGAGTGTATCGGTTATACAACCCACCCCCAATTCCTGATGTACAGCATAGGTGGGTGTTGATTGGGGACCGATAATATACCCCGTAAAAATGTATTCTCCTCTAGCTGTATCCCCTCCATGGGTCTATACCCCCAGATAGAGGAGCCATATATGGCAATTGCGATGCATTTAGCTTTATAAATGTTCACAATTGCCTCTACAGGTTTGCTTCCTAGCCGTTTGGCAAATCCGTTAACGGCCACAATTGCCCTAACCATGCCGTTGACCTTAAGTTTATATTGAGCAGCCCGTGTACCTTTCTCAAAGAGAACCCCCAAATACATAAAAGAAGTTACCCTGGTAACTTCGGGGCCTTCACAATAAAAAAAACGGCAATTTCGTTTACTCTGGTGACCTATACTCATTACATGTGATTGGGCTATATTTACCTTTAAATCCAAGGATTTCATAAAATTACCAAATCCCACCAGCAGCTTCTGTAGGCCGACTGCTGTACGGGATAACAAGACCGCGTCGGCGTACAGAAGCACCGGGCAACGCTCCTGACCAATTTTGGGGACATCTAAGCTGGCTATATCTAAAAATCGTGCCTAAATTATTGATATAAAGAGTAAAAAGCAAAGGTGCTAAAACAAAACCCTGTCTTACACCACGCCCAGAACTAAAGTGCCTAGTGCAATTCTCATCTTGATCGATCCTCACCCGTGCAATAAGGTTCTGATGCAGGTCAGCTAGGAAGTGAACGAGACTTTTTTCCATCCTCTAGGAGGATCGTCCAGTGCTTTTACCTGTTTACCAGGTCAAAAGCTGACGATAAATCCATAAATGCCAGCTGGAGTACTCCCCCTTTGGCTGAGGTATATTTGCCAATTAACAGGGATAAATTAAGGCACTGATCTTAACCCCCTGCCACTTCTAAAACCATATTGAGAATTTGATATTAATGTTAGGTCAAGAATGGGACTGAATTTTGTCGGGTCTCTTCACCAGAAAGTATCTGGAGTAGATGCCTGTGCCCCGCTGTTTGTGGGGCACGACCTCCACTGCACGCTTCTGCAGAAAAATGTTCACTTCCTCTTGAAGCAGGTGATGGTTTTGGTGGAATGGTCGGAGGAGGTCTGATCAATAAGAGCATAACCATTTTGAACAGTATTCAGAACCAAGGCCCCTTGCGAATCTTTGCCATTGCCAGAAAATGAGTAATGCTTCCCCCTACCGAAATAGGCAACAGAAAAGGGGGAAGTGAAGACTCAGTTTGGCGCCAGTGATGGGTTTACCCCCTTGGGTGGGCTTCTGGGAAGAGCGCCCCTGGGATTGTAGTTGCCGCTGTTATGGCCGCTGCTGTGTTGGCTGTTGATGACTGACACTAATGAGGGGTTTGAACCCTCTGGAGGGAATACCGACGTTGGTAAGGCCTGAAGGGGTGCCTTTGATCTTTAGGTCTTTCCAGGTCGACTGCTTTAAGGGTCTCCATTTCAGCTTTCAATAGAGCAATGTCATCAGCGTGGTTGCCGAAGAAGGTAGAACCTGAGAAAGGACGATTTAAAATCCTTTGTTCTTGGGGTGCACATCTCCAGGGAGCCAGACCTTGCATTGAGCTTTAAACTCAATCCTGTTACGCGCCAGATGCAGGAAGAGCAGTTTAAAATGGTGGTCCTCCCTAGACTGCTTTATGTTTTGCAAACCTACCCTCATTGTATCCCTTGTGCATAGTTTGATGCAATGCAGGCCATGGGGCGCAAGTCCCCCGGGTGGCCTTTGGGAAATGTACTCGAGCGACATGACGGGGGTGCGGTGGCAATGGCTGACATGTGACTGTACTACTGGGTGTCACACCTTCCTATTAATGACTGGCTGCACGGAGGATGGGACGAGCTAGCCTATCGAGGCAAACTGCCTCTATTGAGCCTAGACACTGTACGGAAATCCTGTCCCCTCTTCACTTCCTGAGAACACAAGTTACTATTCAAGGTTGGAGAGACCGGTTTCGTTGGACGGGGTGAAATCGCAAAATTACATTAGAAACTACGCTGTGGGAGGATAGGTGGTTGTATCAAGTTTAGTCTGAGGGGCCTCAGAGGTTGGGACTCTTCGGGAATCTTAAGTGTGGGATGTTTGCGAGAAGGATCATATGAAATTCTTTCAAGGCCGTAGATCTGAGTTTTATCTCCCTCATCAAGCAGAACTGGAGAATGTCCCAGAGGACAGACCCCTAGAATGCTGTACCACATCTTTGAGTGGGTGGGATATCTCAAACATACAAATCACTTGTCTTTCACTTCCCTACAACATTAGATGATCTGAAGGTTTAATGGGAGGGCTGTGTTGGAGAGCTGGTCGAAGCAGTTTGGAGAGATCAATGCATGTCTCCTCGGGCCCTGGTGATATCGTCTAGACTCCGTCTCATACAATGACTATATCTCCTTCAATCCTATTTATCACCACATTACTTATGTAAGGCCAGCATTTGTAGCTCTCCTGCCAGCCCCAGGTGCCATGTTCCGAGGGGTGATTTCTTTCATGTGGTTTGGACATGTCCAGTGATTCGCACCTATGGGTCTACCATTCTCAATATCCTCTCTGTGGTAGTAGGGGGTCCCCATCAAGTTGAATCCACTCTTTACACTGTTGGGTATAATGAAGGACTCATGGGATCATATCTTTAATTGGTCTTTGCACACTCATAGCAAAACACAAAATAGCACGCCACTGGACATCCCAAACAGCCCCCGCAGTTGAAATCTGGACAAGGGGCATGGACTGGTGTGTCGAATTGGAAAAAGCAACATTTGAGGAGGAAGGGCTTACCCCAGAAGTACTCTAAAATATGGAGGAAATGGTGGGACCACTTCGGACTGATTGGTTAATATAAAGCATAGGTGCTGCAAAGCTTATCCGGGGGTTGGAGGAGTCATGCGGCTATGGGGATCTGATTTCACACTGGATTGTTGCTTATCAGTTTGCAGAATCACTGCTTGTTATAACCTGTTTTTTAAAAACAAAATAAATAATTTGTTTGGACTATGGTTTAAAACATGTGCCGGTAATAGAGAGGTGTACGTTGTGGCACGGATTACTTAATTAGAAACAATAAGACCTGCATTCACAATCTCTAGGAAGTCTTCTCTTTTGTCCCTCGAAGATAATTGGCAAATTGTTGGATAGAGTCCCAGAGCGATCCATCATATCTACTCAGGAGAGCCGTAGCACTGGCCGGTATCATACAAGTTGAGGCAGTGTTACTAACCTTGTGGTCCAGGGAGTCAACTTTTTTGCTCTTCTTAAGAGGGACTGAAGAAGCTGGTGCTTTAGCATGCGGTTTCTTGACCGCCAGAATGACCACTGAATCAGGAGGTGGTTCGGAGAAAAAGAGGATCCTACTTAGGAAGTCTATTTCTTCCGTAGCCTTGAAGGAGCTGGTTGAGTTGAGGCTGGAGTCCGAAACAGTTCCATTGCTGGTTCCAAAATACTGGGAACCAATGGAAGGAGAGGTCTTGAGGTGGATCGCTGGTGTAGAGTTTCGAAGTTGACAGAAACGGTAGGTGTTAGTATCTGCATCTGAATACTAAGCTTTGTAGACCCTCTAACCTGAACCTTCCGAAATGTGGTGATATCATCCACTGGAGAGATGTGAGGTTGTGGAGAATCAGATAGTGTAGTAGAGTACAGCCAGTAGACAAGGATGTTGTGTGCCTAGGTAGATGCCTGGATGATGTAGGAGTTCTGGACCATGATCTATGGCTGCAATGGGGAGAGGCCCTAGATGAAAGCCTTGAATGATGCCTGTGATGACATGGCCTGTGGTTTGCACTGGAGCACGATCTAGGTCTTGGCGGTGCTAGAGGAGCTGTTGACGCTGGAAGGAGGAGGAGATGGAGGAGACAGCAGCATTGAAGACAGAGAATCCTGGAGTACTATTGGGGAAGAAGGGGAGTAGGCCCACGAGTACACAATCTGGTGAGGAATAGATTTGCATCCTCTTTTCTAGAGTCCGAAGTTGAGATGGATTTCAACGTCTGCGCCGTCAACTCGACCTTCTCCTTGACGGGGGATCTCCTTTGATGCAGAACCGATCCTTGGCTTCGATGGCTTTTCTTGCCTGGATGTTGAAACGTTCGACCTTACAGAGCGCATCGATGGCGCACCTCTACTTTGCCTTCACGTCCATCTGAGTCTCTTCCTCAGCGGAGAATCCAGTCCTGGACAGCGAGCAAGACAGTGCTGTACCTGGTCTCGGTTTAATCTCTCAACGTCGACAGGGAAACCGGTTTTCTGGCTGGCACGCTTTTTGGACCTTCCACAGTCCTAAGAGGCAGATGTAAGAGCCCTCGTAGAGAACTGACTCTTCTCGCTCTGAGGACTGACCTTGAGACTGGACTTGCTGCCTGCGCCGTTCCTCTGTGCCATGAAGGCAAATTTTCTCTCTCCCTCAGGGTACAGCAAGAACACTTCTTGCAGTGTTGGCACTGCTCAGGAACATGTGTATGTGGAAGGCAGAGAGTGCAGATGTTATAAGTGTCTGATTTGGCCTTCTTCCTCCCACAGGCAGGGCACTTCTTGAACAGGGACGGCATAATTCTGAAGAAAATGCCTCAAAATTCTGTCAGAAAATGCTTAAAACCTTGAAAGGATGATAAAAGATGTCGAGTGAAACAAAGAAAACTAAATTCCACTAGTACATTTTGAAGAAAAAGCCTAAAAGGCATAGCTCAATGCTCAAGGATCAGGTCACCAGATGCTGGAAAAAGGAAAAGAGGCAACTGCCACCTGATAGGCATGATGGGATACTGGTGGTCTCCGAGTCCTTAAAGAAGCAGACGGTTTTAACTCACATAATGGCAGCCTATGGGGCTACACGGTCCTATTATTCATCTTCTACCTCAACAAAAAAGTGTCTGTGAAAGATTTGAGCTGCTTATGAAATTTTATCTTCAGAATTATTCATACTTAAAAAGTATTTTAATCCTTTTGTAAATGCAATCTAAAGTATTTATCCAATGTAGCCTGATTTCTAGGCTGCACATTCTGTTCTTAAGTGTTTCTGATGGCCTTCCTGATATTCTATGAAGTGATCCGGGATCCTCGCACATGGGCGGAACTATTCAAACACTTATGACTATCAATGGAGATCCCCTACGAGATAACTAGTAAACCCAGGGCAATTATTTTTAATGGTTAAAAAAAGGACAAGCCTATTTAACAACTTATAAGTCTGACAGAAGCATCTCAAATTAATTTTTGCACGCATTCAACCTACTGGATAGCAACAAGCTACTGATAGACGTTTCAAAATGTAAGCCACCATGATTAATAAATTAATCTATGTTAACAGATGCTCATGCATGTTATGTCAATCTGCAGAAAAATTGGCAAGGACAGACTGGCATTCATTTAATAAAAGAGAAAGAGAATGTTAATATGTCAGGGCTGAAATAACTGAATATTGCTCTGCAAATGTTTTTAAAAGAAAGATTAAGAATTTTTACTACTGAAGGTCAGGATACTAATTTGTTGAGCACTTGGAAACATAAAATATGCATTTTTTAATTCACTAGGAGATCTCCTATGACCCCGCAGCTCAGCTTAAGATAAACTGTCTGAACCCATATCATTAACTGGAATTGATATATGGATGGACCCTAGGTCATTATACCAAGGGAACAGACAAAAAACTATTCCCAAAAAGTTACAGAAATGTAAGTACTTTTAGATTACGTAATCAGAATACAGACTAAACGGTCCCCAACAAGACTCATGACATGGGAATGACGGATATGGAAAGTTACTAAAAGTATCTAGTTAAAAAAGCAAGCTGTAAAAAAAGTGCTTTTGTCTCTGCATCTCTCCAGCTATAATAAAGAAGTTTGAAAATACGGACATGAAAATTAAGATTTGCCAGCATGATCTATGTACAGGGGGGAGCACACAAACACTAACTAACGTCTGCAACCAGTCTGTGCTCACATGAGTAACGGTTTTTAAATGTTTAATCCTGAAATGGAAGCAAGCCCATCTTCTATTTTGATTAGTATTATGAGCAGATTGTTTACATGGGACGAGAGAAGAATTTGTGTACGACACAAACTAAAAGCACAGAGTAAATGTTTTGATTGCATATACAGTGTTACAGGTTGAATGCTGAGAACTGAATGGGTATTTGTTTCATGGTTCACTATTGTCAATTCTTACACCCTTTGCTGTACCAAAGTCCCATGACACTTAAGTAGCAGAAGTGCATTCGCCCATAACCTGTAAGCCTATTAGATTCTTGAGCGAACCCTTATATGATTTGGTCAGATACACATGAAACTGCAGTAGCTTTCCCAGTCGTTACACCTGGTTTGTTTTGGTACTTGTGCGCTCGCTTGCATTTCGAGTTGACATAGGAGTGACACGTAAATATTAAAAATAAGTTAAGGAAAACACTTCTTCCATAGAAGTATTAGAGAAGTGACTCTGAAAGTTCATGAATAATTAGGCTATAAGAGCAGATGACGAATGTCAAAAATTGATGAAATTACTACTGCAAAATGTAGTGTCAAGACAGTGAAAATGTTCTTGAATTCAAAGCAAGTCACAAAACAATTTAATGATGTATTGCTACTGAGTGTTTAAGAACTATTCTATAGAGCGTCATGCCACACAGTGGTCTTAAAGATCTGGGTATTTAAGTGCCAATAGCCCATCCGGATGAGAGAACAACCATTACTCAGAAAACAAGCATTTGCAATGCAATAGGTCTCGCATTAGGAAAGTTTGAGCTATTGTATTGTAAATGACAAATTTTTTATATGTGTTAGTTTTGAAAATAGCGAAATTAATAGCTGTCATTTACAATGCCAATAGTTTTAACTTTCGCAAACGTGACACCTATAGCATTTGTAATGCAATATGTGTTGTATTTACGTGACTTACATGTATTGATATTACAAATACCAATGGCTTTTAATTTGTTGTAATAATTAATACTTAAATACGTTATTGTAATTTATGGATATAGCTTAAACTTTTGTAAAATACTTTTATGAAGATTATGTTCAGTGTATTTTATTGTGACGAAAATCCAAGAACAGAAGTGAAATATTAACATCTTTTTGTGACATTTGAAATAAAGCTTGAAACATTGAGAGAACATATTTGAACCAGTTGTTGTTGAATGGTTGCACAGAGTGATGGTGTGGCGTTCAGTGGTGCTGAGTGATGGTGTGCGTTCAGTGGGGCTGAGTGATGCTGTGGCGTTGAGTGGTGCGGAGTGATGCTGTGGCGTTGAGTGGTGCGGAGTGATGCTATGGCGTTGAGTGGTGCGGAGTGATGCTATGGCGTTGAGTGGTGCTGAGTGATGCTGTGGCGTTGAGTGGTGCTGAGTGATGCTGTGGCGTCGAGTGGTGCTGTGGCAATGTAAAATGTAGCAAGGCGAGAGCTGGAGGGGCCTTGTGAGGAACCAGAAACATTTGAAGCTAACGAGGATGGCAGAGAGCTGATGAAAGGGACGCTTGTGGAGGTCTGATGTTTGTTGATGTCGGATGCCGGACGCCTGTGGATGCCGGACGCCTGTGGATGCCGGACGCCTGTGGATGCCGGACGCCTGTGGATGCCGGACGCCTGTGGATGCCGGACGCAGAAGTGCATACATAAGTGGTCCACTAATCCCATTTGCAACAAAAGAGCACCTAAATTGAGTGGCACCCGCCCCGCAACACCGAACATGTACATCCACTTCAGCACAGACAATGAGTGGGCTCTTCTACCCTGGAGAACATAAACCAAGTTTTCCATACATCATACGTATATACTACCCACTCACATTCCAGGGACAGTGCGTGGCCTGTCCCTCCAGTTCATGTACACAGAGTCTGCCCATTCAACATGTACGTAAGGGGGACAATAACCCTCAAAGCGCATACAAAGGTTGTCTATGCTTTCCTGGTATGATGTGCGTATTCCCTATTCACAAGTGGTTTCTCACCTGTCTGGTTCACAGATGTTTGAAGCTCTTGGGGGCCCTTGGCCGGGCTGTTTGGCCCTGGGATGCACAGTTCTCGTTGATGGGGCCCGTGGGGCTGTATTTCAATAGGCTTCAATAACAGTGTAGCCAGTAAGGGGTGTGGGCAAAGCTCTGTGGTTCTTGTGAGTCCCGTGTAAATATCCGATGCTGTAAGGCACTGTGTGGCCCTTTTGGGCCTTCTCTTGTCCACGTGAACATAGGATCAGCACAGTGGCTCTCAGGGGTACTGCTCTTCAACTAGGGGCCCAAGGTGATTCATGTCCCTAGAGAGGTGCCCGTTTCTCTATTGACATCCAGTGATCCCATTACTTTATGTACTTCGATGACTCGTGCTCTTCACTCAGTGACCCTCTTAAGTTTGTGGCCCTCGTAAACCCTCTTAACTCTGGGGCGCTGATTCGGGTAGCGTGTCTCACAGGAAATCTGCTCCCAGTTTAGTCAAAGTACAGGGTCTCGGCTCTCGACTAAAAGTCTGGCGTCCCCTTTTTAGGTTTCACCTCGTCGAAAGCTGCGCCGCGCAGCTTTTCGGCGCAGGCGAAAACTTTTGAGAAGAGTATGTGGCTTGGTCACCGCCTCTCACTTCCATTGGCTAGCTCCATAAATGGAGGCTAGCCATTGGAAGTGAGATCTGTCCGTCACGCTCCGAGGCGATTCGTGGGCGTTCCGGCGATCTTTTTCTCATCCTGCCCCTTTTCGCACGTCATGCGGCTGTGGGCGTGTGTTTTTTTTTTTTCGTGATGTTTTTGTCTTTTTCGAGTGGGGGAAATCCACTGACGAGTCCACCATCCTTCGGCAATTCAGTCGCCTCTGGGGTCTCTCGCTCATGTCAGACCCGCAATCCGCGCTTCTAGGTTCGCGAAGTCCGAACTTAGTTTCACACGGTGTCACAGTGTACAATGGCAGGACCACCAGAGTCTTGAAATTGACGATTTCCGGGCAACAGTACTTCCCAGTTTGGGGTCCATCCGCGCTAGCAATTCCCAGTTCATAAGATGACCGGGTCACTAGTGTTTCGCAGTTCACAGCGATGTCGAGGCCACTAGTAATATGCAAACATGTCCAGACCACTAGCGCTTCAAAGTTCTCGGCGTCAAGAGCGCTAGCAAGACGCCCGACCCACTAGTGCAGCGTAAAAAACCATGTCCAGGCTACAGCCACCACACGACAGCCGCACACCAGGACTGACCACTGCAGCACGTCAGCCCATGGCCTTCCTGCATCCTGCGTGCAGTGCTCCGTAACCCCATCCGTGGCTATGGGGACTTCTCACGCCCTCCTGTTCCCAGCCCCTCCCCCACTTTCTAGACTGCTTCTCTCCCCCCTAAGTTTCAGTTCTCTCTTCCGACCGCCCCTAAAGCTCTTTGGTGAATTATTTTGCACTTAAGTGGTCTGCCCCGCCTAAATCTATGTGCAGTAAAGCAGTGAAACGCGAATCTGTTGGTAGTAGATTCCAACACAGGTGCTCATAATTTTTACTAGAGAAGGTAACAATAGGACGTGGGGATTTAGCGATTTCTCGAGGATCACACTACGCGAGAAAAACTGGGAATATAAAGCGGCGATCTTTGTTCCGCAGTTAATAGTGCACTTTACCATCTGTATAGTGGTTCAGAATCCCGACGGAGTCACAAAGCGCTCCTATGTGAATCAGGGTGACCTTAACACCTACACACACTACAAATCGGGCCTCCTTTCAACCTGCCAGAAAAATAATTAAAAAACCACACTATCTGCAGGGTGTGAAAAATCGGAGAAACCCCTTAATACAACGCTAGGTACCACCCCAAAATGTTCGCACAGTTCTGGCGCAGACTGGTCTGATTGGGGTGGGAGAGGTTCTGACTCGTGTGATCCTGGGCAAATAACCTGTTTCCAATTGCCTCGAACTGTACACATGCCTAATGGATTTACAAAGTGTAAACCACGTTTGATTTAATTATGTAAAAAGCAAATGTGCTGATCCAATTAAATGTTTCTACCCGAAGCCCCTCCCTATCACCTCCGGGCTTCAACAGTGCATGCTTTCGCCCACGGTTCCTCAGATTCCTCGAACCTGAATAAAGGTACAGGGACACAGGCAGCACTTGGAGCGGTCACTGTGGCATGCTCCCAAAGCCTTTGTGACGGGTATTGTGAACTCCTCCTAACCCTACCCACAACTGAAAATGCACAATCGCCTGTTTTTGCCAATCATGTCTGAGAGATTCTTCCAGTTCGGATAATGGTACAGTGACAGACTGCGACCAACCCCCACACACAGTATTTGTGACAGTCACTCTGACCTCCTAGTCCTACACAGAAGTGAACTACTTTTTAGGCATATGCGCACACTATGTAAAACTCACCGTGGAGTGAGATAATGGCTCAGGTGGGCGACCCATCACCTCATGCAGTATGGTGTAGGTGAGCAGAAAGAAAATGCGATCGATACTGAATAGACCAATAAACTGAGGGGGGTGAATAGCATACAGCTTGGATCAATGCATCAGCCCACACCATCCATTGGCTCTCTTGCACTTTGAGTGACAGCATTTTTTCTTATCACGAGTACAGAGCAGTCGAGCTGCTGGGGCCACTTCTTTATTTTTATATATTTGCAGTTTTTTTTCATAATTACGTACGTTTGAAGAAAAAAAAAAATGTAAACAAGCGCTGGCTGGCAAAACCAATAGGTCTCACCTACATGAGATATTGCTTTTGTCAATGTTTTTCTAGCCATGTTGTACAGCAGTATTGTTGCTCTGCAGAAATACCTGAACTTATTTTAAAACCCCACTATGATGCAGTCACCACTGGCAACGTCATTGCGCTTTTTTTATTGCTGGCAGGAGGCAGGGTGGGGCAGGAGCCAACACTGAAGTGGAGTGGAGGCAACAGGTAGGGCGGAAGACGTGGGTGGAAAACGCTTAAAAGTGGTCAGTGGTGTCTAGTGTCCATGTAATAGCTCGTCCGTAGGGTACAATAGGTCTCACATTTGCGAGAGATTAAGCTAATGGCAATGTAAATAACAATGCCATTTATTTATCGGTTTTCAAAACCAACACATAAATACAAATTGTCATTTACAATGCCAATAGCTCTAACTTTTCCAAAGGCGAAACCATTGCATTGTAAATGCTTGTTGAGCTGTGTGGCCACCAAGTAACCTTTTTTTCTGCCGTCTGGATTCAGTGTCCCTTCACTTAGGGCCCTCAGGTGGGGTCTTTTCTTCGGTATAAAGCCTTTAGGGACCCTTGCTTTCACGATCTAGTCTCCGGGGGGCCTGCCCTTTATACCCTGACGTGTTTGGGCCCTTTTCCGGTTATGGGCCCTCAAGGGCCCTGCTCTCTTCTGGACAGTAAACAGGTTTCAATGGCCGGGCTTCAGAACTCGAAGTCCTAAAAGACCTTGCTGTCGTGTTGTGGCCTTTTGGGGCCCCTTTTTGGACTCCAGCCCTGTTTTTTTCCACTCCAGGGGACTACTCAAGACTGTGTGGCCCTAAGGGGCCCTGGAACCTTCTGAGGCACCTTCCTTTTCTCGTACTGGCAACTGAGGGTTTTTTTTGGGTATTCCAGAATTACAAGGCGCACAACCAGAGTGTCCGTAAAGTTAAAGTTTGAAACAAAGGTATTCAATAGTTGGTACAGGCAATGGGGCGAACGGTAAAACCTCACAACCGCTCCACGATGGACCAAGCTTGGTACATACTAGAACAAGAAGAAAACCACAATGCCCCTGCACTCGTACAGAAGTGTAATTAAGGTGTATGGTAACAACACTGTCAATTCGCTCAGTATGAGGGAAAAATTAGAACAACATCCAACTCATTCAAGTAGATCAATTGTCGGTAATCATTTTTCAGACAAAATAGGGAAGGAAAATCAGGATGTAATCCGTTGTTGGTACGAAAGAGTTTCGTTTATTGTTCCTTTAGGTAGGCCAACACGTGTTTCATCGCAGGGAAACAGACTGCGAATCTTCAGGGCCTAATAGGTGAGGTGCAAAGGCCACCTCGGATAAGTGTATTCAAAGGATCCTGTAAGGCGGAGTTTCACTGGGTGAGTGAAGTCGCACTCCGAGACCGGATAAGTCTCTTAAATAAAGCACAAAGTGTAACCGGGAGGAGAGGATTGACAGGTAACTTCAAATACGTGACGTTGTCAACAAACACGAAAGGCGGGTACACCTTATCGTAGCAGTTCTCCCTCTTGAGTTTCCCGGCGCCGTTTTCCGAGGACGGTCTCGGAAAACGGCGCCGGGAAACTCAAGAGAGAGAACTGCTACGATAAGGTGTACCCGCCTTTCGTGTTTGTTGACAACGTCACGTATTTGAAGTTACCTGTCAATCCTCTCCTCCCGGTTACACTTTGTGCTTTATTTAAGAGACTTATCCGGTCTCGGAGTGCGACTTCACTCACCCAGTGAAACTCCGCCTTACAGGATCCTTTGAATACACTTATCCGAGGTGGCCTTTGCACCTCACCTATTAGGCCCTGAAGATTCGCAGTCTGTTTCCCTGCGATGAAACACGTGTTGGCCTACCTAAAGGAACAATAAACGAAACTCTTTCGTACCAACAACGGATTACATCCTGATTTTCCTTCCCTATTTTGTCTGAAAAATGATTACCGACAATTGATCTACTTGAATGAGTTGGATGTTGTTCTAATTTTTCCCTCATACTGAGCGAATTGACAGTGTTGTTACCATACACCTTAATTACACTTCTGTACGAGTGCAGGGGCATTGTGGTTTTCACCTTCCTTTTCTCGGCCCGCCACCGGAGCGTACTAGCTAGACTCCAGGGCCCAGCCTCCCGCCGGCTTTCAGCGGCCCCACCTCCGACTCCAGCCGCCGCGGCCATTCATTGTCAGCCAGGGAGCAGTGCCGCACACCGAGCGCCGCCAGCCCAGACCGAGCAGCCCAGACTCGGCCCCAGAGCAGCGGCGGATAGGAAAAGCAAGCAAACGCTGAGTGAGCGAGCCAGACAGCAACAGCCAACGAAAGAGGACTGATAAACCAGCCATCGTAGATCGGGAGGAAACTGGAGAAAATGTACAAAGATAGCCGTCTTTCATTTCAATAAACGTAACTGCTAGAGGTTATCTTAAATGAGTCCCCTTAAATGTCATATTAGAACGGCACAAAGTTCACGGGATATACAAGAAACTGCAGCATAGATTACTTTACCGAAAAGGCAAACAAATTAATTCAATTAGCAACGTAATGACGCAGGCGGCTGATTGTGGCGCCCCAATACATAGCCGGTCAGTCCATGAATCCCGTCGACCATCTTGAGAGGGTGCAACTGGCACGTGCAACCTTTCGAGCCTCATAGCCAATGAAAATCGTAAAAACTCCAATCTCGCTCAATCGTAAACCTCAGTACAAGCGTCACAGGATCGACATCCAATGGGAAACTGACAAGTGCTCTCTCAGCCAATCGCATGGCAATGTTTTAAAAGCACTGGGCAGAGAGTATTGCACTGGGCAGAGAGTATTTGGGCTGCGAGGAGACGTGAGAGGGCGGGGGCTGCCCGCGCATGCGCAACATGCGCCATTCATAACTTTCGTTATGAGGAGCAAGCCCGGAGCCAAAGCCAAGTGCGGGAGCCGAAGTCCCGGGTCCTAGGAGTGGGCCCGGGTGAAGAGCAGCTGATAGCACGGCGGGGCTCGCAGGCCTAAGGGGAGAGCCCCGCATCGTGCTGCCAAAGGACCTGGAGTACAGAGATGAGGTAAGGGGGGGTGCGCGTGTGAGCGTGTGTGTATGCAGTGTGCGTGCGTGCGTGTGCCTGCGTGTGTGTGTATGAGTGTGGCTGTGTGTATGTGTGCGCGCGCGACAGTGGCATGGCGGACTTCCTGGGAATCTGAGATAGGATATGTGCACGGCGCCGGCCTGGGCGTGCGCGCCCACGAGGTGCAATCGGCGTGCGTGTCCGAACCCCGTCTCAGATTCCCAGGAAACTGATAATAGTTGTCGAGCTAGACGCATGCTACGCATGCGCACTCCAGCTCGACCTAAAAAGGAGGAGTTTTATTCTTAAAAGGACAATATCAATTAGATTACAATTCTCCCACTACCAAAATTAAATGTATTACTATAATAAGAACAAGTGTAAAAATATTATTTTAGGACAGCAGCCATAACCAAATATACGACAAACACAATTAGAATTTATGTCCAGAATTGACATTTTTAGCCATCTACATTTGTAACATGCAGTGTCGGTTTCAAATGCCCACCAATGAGATACTGCAAAATTACATTCTACATTTCTAGAGCTTCAGCAACCTGCAGATTCGATTCCACTGCTGCCAACATTAAGATGCTTTTCAAACAGAATGCATCAGAATTGTTTTTAAATGTAACTGTCCTTTGTGGTTTCGAACGCTCCCAAAAATCTGAGCTTGTAAAGACACTTCGGAGCAGATGGCAAACACCGTTTTTTGGTTGCAAACCCGCTGAATGACAAATTCACTGACCTTACGATTCCCAATATTGTGTTTGGCCATGGCTCACAAACGGGGCTTGTGGAATAATTCCAAAAAGCAATAAAGCCGGCGGTGAAAAAATTCCCCATTGTGATTCGCAATGGTAAGTTTCAATGGTTTGTGTCTGCAATTGCAAATCTCTGAAAAGATGCCAACACCTTAAAGGACATGGTAACTGATTCCCAAGGGGGCGCTTTCCCTGAGAGATAGCTTCCTCTATGGGAATTTTGTAGGCACCCTCAGGGGAAGCAGGCAGTGGTTCTGGAGACCACTGCCTGCGCCCTGTGAGGTCTTCCGAAACAGATTTTTTTTTTTTTTTAAGTAATGCCGGTTCTTTTAACACAATGCTTATTAAATAAAAACAAGATTCCAGCTTGGAAATGAGGATGCAGGGATGGAGATCTGTAGTCCCGGAGATCTGTAGTCCCTTGCAGGCCATGTATGTATGAATGTATATGTATAGGCATTTATATAGCGCACTACTTACCCGTAGGGTCCCAAGGCGCTTCGACCGCTGCGAAACCCTTCCTGGCTTCCCTGAGAGATGGTCCCTTAATGGGTATCTCCAGGGTGAGACCAGGCATCCCCGGCGGTCTGGTGGGGCCGTTAGTGAAGATGAGGCAAGCTAATGCCCAGAGTTGCCAAGTGTGAACGCTGCTCAGAGTGGGCACCGAGGCGAGAGAATTATCGAGTCCGCTGACCCTGGTCCAGAAACCTGCCGCGCCGGGAATCGAACCCTGGTCCCGGGCCGTCCTCTGCTCTCGGGTCTGCCGCCTCTAACCAGTGAGCCACACTACTTCATCATGCCGGCATTGATAGCCAATCAAATAAGGACGCAAATAGCAACCTGTGAATGAGCGTTTTGCAATGCAATCTGCAAGTACCTAGATCACATAGCAAGATGACAGCCAGGTTGCAAAAAGTAGGGTCTGCGTTTGCAACTATTTGCGACCTGCCTGTTCTTAAATCCTCAGGCATACCAGCACAAAAAAAATCAAAAAAAAAAATCAGTGTAGCTATTAGTTCAGAAAGACAAAATAGTTTATTTTTCTCTATTATAGTAGCAAGAAAATGTATTAAACGTTGTACTTTCTCAATTCATGAAAAACACCCTATTATAGCCAAAGGATACATCAAATGGCCCAATGCCACCACTGCTCCGCTCCCTCCACTCAATTTATCCCACAATTCAGCTGTGACTCTAATAGTACACCTTCACTGATCATTGCTGCATTTTAATTACTAAAGTACAAGTTGCCTTGTCCCCGATAAGCGATTGTACCCAAGAGTAAAAGATGTAAACTAATTAATCAATTATAGGTTTAAGGTTGGTTTCATCTTCTGCATCAGCCAGCCATAATTCACTTAAGTGTGCTCTATATTAACCTAAATGACCAGCATTAACCCAACATTTTGCCCACCGCTTTTTAGCTAACATGCTCTCACTGTGCTGGCATTAAACAAATAGGTTTAATGATATCAGTAAATTGGAACGCCCTCCCAGATTTATGCATTTTAAAGGCCTTCGGGCACAATATGAAGAACTGGGTGTTCGATGTACTCAGCTTTGTGGTCACAAAGCCAGCACTTTGGAAAATCACAAGCATTGCAACCGTGAAAAAGGTAAAGCGCAATGTACAAAGGACACACTAAGTTTGAGGCGATTTGCAGAATAGTCTTTGCGCCTGACTGCGAATAGGAGTCACAATGGTATGTGCAACATGTTTGGAACCACAACTGCGACACAATCCATTAAAATCCTCACCATCATTCACAGCATGCCAGCTTTTCTTTTTGAAAGCAGCACCTGTTCTCAGGAATGGGTTGCTAATACAAAGTTTGCAATGAATGAATGGATGGATGGGGTATGTGGTCACTCGTAGGCATTCATCTGTTGAGTTCACGGTTATTTTCATAAGTCACAACATAACTCCGGCATCAAATAATAAGGCAGAGCTGTCCCTGCAAATCAGCATTTGGTGATGCAATAACTAGTGCATGAGTCCCAGCGCAAAATGAAAGTAGGGTCGACAAGCAGATGTGTGCAATCAACACAGAAAACGTTGCCATCCTGCTTAGTACATTGGAGCCTAGCTCTCAGAAAATAACTGCTATGGGAAACTACTTATTAATCCAATATGGTCAGTGGTACCTAGGATAAGTACCAGCTCCTCGAGCACAACCTTTCAAAGAAGAAATTCACTCTTTAAACCAAAAGATGTGTGGATACGGTGTCCATGTTTAATTCACATGTCGTAATTCATGTCCATTATCCAATCTCAATCAAGTGAATAATATGTACAATCCAATTGTTGCATTTTGGTATTTAAACAATTTCCCTCCCGATGCATTTCGGACCTCCGTCCTTCGTCAGGGGAATCCTAAAAAGGCAAAGACATCGTCTAAGCGTCTCACCCCGGGGTTTAAGAAATCAATTTACAATGAAATTATTACGCATTGAAATTATAAACGGTGAACTAAAGTGCTCAACCTATGCTCAATCATTGCCCAATTGCCGTTGTGCTGACGCATGCTGTTTGCGTAATCACCGTGTTTTTTCAAAGTGACTATGAAAAAAATAATTGTCGAGTTCACAATGTGCTAACCAATTCCACAACACCCAGTGCTCGGTAAACGGTGCTCATGTCCAATTCATTCATAAACCATCGTGTGCTCTGTGCCTGAAGTTATACAAAACATTCCTACATCGAAAAGTGAAAATAATCAATTCAAACTTACAGAGAAAAGGTGTTGTGAGAGCCCGCGTCCCACTCGTGTGCTCGCTGGCGTCTACCGACTGAGTTTAAGCGTGAGCGCAAACATAAATGAGGGGTGTTCAAATGCATGCAAACCCGAGGGACTGTAGCGGCCATATTGTAATGGTGTGAAAAAACTCCCAACATGTTCATAAATCCATTAAAAAAATGTCATATGGTCTGTCTACGTTCTCAAGTAAACCTCATGGTGTAAACAAACGATATTATTGAAACTAAAACAGCAGTTGGTGATTAAATAAAAACAAGTACTTAACATGACAATGACATTCAACATATAATAAAGGCAAGTATTAGTGTCCATCATGGTCTATTACAGGTAACATGTGAATTCCATCCGATCGTTGAGACCGGATGGCTTCATGGATTGAAGAAACTTAATCCAGTGATTCTCACGCTGCAATAAAAACTCATTGTTGTCTCTGCCTTCCCGTTTCTTCACCACTTCTACAGCAGCGAACCGCAATTGACTGATGTTATGTCGATTTTCTTTGAAGTGTACAGCAAGGTTGGATTTCAAGTTCACACCACAGCTTGTAAACTACTTATTAATGCCATCTTTCTACCTGGACAGTCTTTTTTTAAATAGTTTATGACACATTTAAAAAAAAAGTTCACCTTTAGGAGTAAGACATAAAATGTCAATCAGCTATGGAAAGAGTATACGTTGACTTTCTTGGCTTTCGCTACCACTAACAATGGTCACCAACTCATATAAAACGCATTGATAAGACGACACAAAGGGATGCTAACTGCTGAAGAACTGAGGTTTCTGCTTGATCAGGAACTCCGCATTTGTGTGGACACCAGTGGACTAACCGATGAGGTAGAGAAGGACAACAGCGTACCGTTCAATGGAATGCATCGACAGCTGATATTCAGTTTACTTTATACAACAATTTATTTTTAAATAATGAACATACTGGGAACGTTCCATGAACTTTTACTAGAGATGAAACAAGACATAGGCCATGGGCATTGTTTAACAATTATTGATCAGACTGGTGCAACAGTTTACAAACGCCAAGGTATAAACTTTGTTCGTACAGAGAACTCACAGTAGTGCAACTGGCTGACTGCGTTGGGAAGGAATGAACCTCCATTCAGAATAGCCAGGACCACAAGAAACCAAGTGTATGGCCGGCCTTCGCAATGTTACCAGCTGTTGCAGTTAGAATGTGCCTGTGAGGGATTAAGAGTGCTCCATATTCATCATCCGATACCACATTCATGGGAGAGATTGGCCGAAAAGGCAATGAGTAAGATGTGCACGTCTTGACCCTGACAGAGGGGCCCGGTTTACACATGAATCTTTAATGTACAAAGGCCCCAACACTCCACTAGCTAAATGGCAGCTCAGCCCTAGGACTGAAGATGGGACTGGCACGTGGAGAAATCCCTGCACGAGAGGATTGCAGAAGCTAGTGTTCCGCCATACGGATCCAAGATGGACGCCTACATGGCAGGGGGCAATTTCCTTGGGTAGGGACCCGGAGGTTGCCTGAAAGGGGTGCAACTGTATGGTTGGCCCTTGGAATTGGTTGCTGCCGACTGCGGTGTATAGGGCGGAGACTACCACTTGAGGAGACCAGGAACAGTGTACTGCACTACTTATCCATTAGTAGAGGCATCCAGAAGCAGTGAGATCACGCGGGCCCGGAATGGGGGAGAGTCCTGCTGTGAGTCACTTGCTGAACTGTACCGGAGGGTGATAGGGCGCATATGAAGCGTGCAACCAATTCTCAAATAAGTAATCTTCTGGAGGCATTCTTGATGTGGGGTGGGAAGGGGCCCATTGTGGGGCCTTATGCACAATCCAGCTGGGTTGTGGCACTGGCAGGGGAAAATCCTCCTCCTATAAATTATTTGCTAGGAGGGTCTATAAGAAAATAATTTAATCCTCTCAGGAAAGTAATCTTTGGGACTCGTGTAGCAGACAGAGCAGAGGTTGTGACCAGTCAGATTGAGTAGCTGAGTAATGAGGCAATGACTGATTGCAGGCCAGTACAAACTTTCTGAAGGGACCTCGTGCCATAGGGTTACCAGATCAGTTGAGAGATTTCCCCCTGTATGGAGTACACAAACTACTGCCACTGTTGAGAGATGTATGAATACAAGGGCAGGATGCGCTGGAGGGCAAGAGAGACGGTGCCTGTGTTAACAACAATGGAGGTGCGCACCAAAACTGCAAAACCAATGGCAGGTAAAGACTTGATTACTTCTCTACCTAGCGACAGTGAGGACGGCTCAGTCGTTTGGACCTCGCTGGATGAACACACTTGTAAAATCCTTACTGTCATTAAAGAAACTAATGCTGCTCTTGAATGCTATTCCACATGCATAAGCGCATGTAGTATGAAGTAAAAAAGCAGGAACTGCATTCCTTGTACTGATGATGTAATCCTGTGATCTCAGCACAGGCAGAGTCTTCCCCAGTCGCTCATCCACTGTTGACTGAAGCCCGTCAGACCGAGAAGGCCTACCATGCATTATCCACCAAATGAGTGAGAGAAAATCAGGGACTTTGACCGGACAGTGAAAGTGATGCTACTAGTCTCTGCTGCCAAGTTCCCTTCTAGGTACCGGTACCTTAGTGTTACTCTGAGACACTAAGAAGGCAAGAAAGAAATGCGTTACTTACCTGTAACTGCAGTTATCCAGTATTGGTGTCTTTCATAGATTAACATGCATGAATCATTCCCCGTCGTCGGGATGGGAGTCCCTGGTACATAAAAAGTAATGTCCTATAGACATATATAGAGAAAAGTAGGCCTAGAGGCCTCACCTTAGTAACATATCAATGTCCTTTTGTAAAAAGGACCAAACTATAGAGAAGAGCCAATCAGCTGCCCCCTCCCTCTAGAACCTTCCTGAAGGAGCCTCAGTCCCTCAAATTTTCGTACGCACTAAGCTAAGTAGGCGTGATACTGAGAGAATTAGGTGAGTCCTTCCAGGGAAGGCGGGAGGGTTGCATGTGAATCTATGAAAGACACCAATACTGGATAACTGCAGTTACAGGTAAGTAACGCATTTCTTATCCAGTATTATGGGTGTCTTTCATAGATTCACATGCCTGAATCAGAGTAGCAAGCAATGCAGAGTGCACATTTCTGATGGAACAGCATATACAAGTCCTTAGATAATACACATCATGCGAACATGAACCATCATTAGACATCCACAATAAGTATTAGTAAAGAAATGTGCATACCAGAGTAGGATGGAGGGACGGAGGAAGGCTCACCTTACTGAAATAGATGGTGTAACACTGCTTGTCCCACTGCCGCATCATTCATCAGCTCCGTATCCAGGCAGTAGTGCCTAGTGAAGGTATGCGGCGACTTCCATGTTGCCGCCCTGCAAATGCCAATGACTGGCGCCCCTGCAAAGAGAGCCATAGAAGTGGACATAGCTCTCGTGGAGTGCGCTCTCACTTTGGAATGCAATGGCTGTCCAGCTTGGTCATGACAGAAAGTAATGGCTGCAGAAATCCGTCTAGAGATGCTCTGCTTAGTAAGTGGTAGACCTTTCCTAGGTCTGCTGTAAGCTATGAATAGCTGGTTAGATTTCCTGAATGTTTTCGTTTTGTCAATGTAAAACTTCAAGCATCGTTTCAGATCCAAAGAATGCAGCGATCTCTCAGCTGCCGTGCTTGGGTCTAGAAAGAAGGAACGCAGAACCACAGGTTCATTTAGGTGGAAGTCCGACCTGACTTTTGGGATAAACCTAGGATTGGTTCCCAGGATTACTCTGTCGTTTTTAAACTGTAGAAAAGGATCCTGGATTGAAAACGCCTGTAGCTCACTGACCCTCCTTGCAGATGTGAGCGCCAGGAGGAGTGCTGTTTTCCACGAGACATACTTCAGGTCAGCTCTGTGTACTGGTTCGAACGGATGTTTCATGAGCTGGTTAAGAACCACATTGAGATGCCAGATAGGTGGCAACATCCTTACTGGCGGGAAAGATCTGTATAATCCTTTTAGAAATTGCTTAATCAACCTGCTTGAGCAAAGAGATTGACTCGTTGATGTTCTTTCATAACGAGGTATTGCTGCTAAGTGTACTTTAATGGAGGAGTGGGCTAGGCCCGACTGTGCCAGATGTAATAGATACAGTAAGATTTGCTCCGGTGAGGAGGAGAAAGGCCGAATGCCTTGATCTGCACACCAAACACAAAAGCGTTTCCATTTTAGGGAATACGTTTTGGTCGTGCTATCCGCCCTTGCTCTGGCAAGAATGTCTCTACAGTCTTGTGGAATATTCAGATTGTGGAACTCTCGGAACTCAGGAGCCCGGCAGCTAACCTGAGAGACTTCAGATCCGGATGTTGAACTTGATTGTTGTTCATTGTGAGCAGAGATGGATACTGCCGCAGATGGATCGGCGGCTCCAGGGATAGACGGTGGAGCTCTGTGAACCAATGTTGCCTCGGCCAAGTTGGGGCTATTAAAATTAGAGTACAAGGCTCCACCTAAATTTTCCTGAGGACTCTGGGAAGCATCGGGAATGGCGGAAAGGCGTACGCAAAGACGTTGCGCCATGCGATGGAAAATGCATTCCCTAGAGACCCTGACTGGGGATGCCAACTTGCAGAGTGTGGGCATTTGGCGTTCATTCTCATCGCAAATAGATCGATTTGCGGCGTGCCCCATCTAGAGAAGATCTGGTCGATAATTTGTTGATCTAGCTCCCACTCGTGTGACTATGTTTTCTGCCTGCTCAACGCGTCGGCGAGCACATTGTCCGTGCCTGGGACATATTCCGCCCCATGGGTTACATTGTGGAGTATGAGCCAATTCCAGATTTGTTTTTTTTTTTTTTGCGACTCGCGAGAGTGTCAGCGAGCGTGTCCCTCCCGGTTTGTTGAGGTAGTGCATAGTCGTGGTGTTGTCTTGGCAGGAAAGCTTGAAGGGCCAGGAAGACCGCCCGCAGTTCGAGCAGATTGATAAGTAGTTTCTTCTCCATAGGAGACCACTTCCCGCTTATCTGTAGCTCTTGCAGAAAAGCTCCCCAGCCTTCCAAGGAAGCGCCTGTTGTGACAACATGAGGAGCAAGCGGAAGCAGGAATGACGAGCCTTGAGATGACATCCACCATTGCAGGGCTCCGCCCATCTGAGGATTCACTTTTATGTGGTCGTCGAATGACCCTGTGCATTGGATCCACTGCTTCGAGAGCGCCTCCTGTAGAGGTCTCATTCGTAGTCTAAAGTGAGGAATCAGGAGGATACACGATGACATCATCCCCAGGAGGGATTTGAAGAGGCAGGCTGTCAAGACTTTCTTCGAGACTACTATAGCAGCTAGTGCAAGGAGCTTGTTCATCCTCGCTCTGGATGGGAAAGCTTTTGCTGACCATGTGTCCAGGGTTGCACCTAGGAAACTGATGCACCGAGAAGGTTGTAGGACCGATTTTTCCTGATTGAGGGTGTGACCCAAGCAATCGAAAAGTTTTAAACAGGTGTTGGAAGACCTGGACGCGTCTAAGGATGGAGCCTTGACCAGCCAGTCATTCAGATACGCAAAGACTTGGTGATGGCACTGTCTGAGATATGCCGCCACCGGGATACGACATTTCGTGAATATGCGCGGTGCAGACTTGAGCCCGAAGGGCAGAAAGCGAAACTGCAAGTGTCTGCCCGCTACTGCAAATCGCAAGTACCTTTTTGTGATTCCTGTGAATTGGGATATGGAAGTAAGCGTCCTGTAGGTCTAGGGACGCCCTAAAATCCTGCTCTTACAGTAGGTGCAAGACCTCCTGGATCGTTACCATGCTAAACGACTGCTTCTTAGGAATTTGTTGAGGGCCCTGAGGTCCAAGATTGGTCTCCACTTGTCTTTTTTCTGGATCAAAAAGAAGCGGGAATAAAACCTTTTTCCCTTCTGAGATGGAGGTACTCAATTGCTCTTTTCTGCAGCATAATAGAGATCTCTCGTAGAAGCAGCCGTAGATTTTTGTTATTTCCGCTGTCCTTCACCTTGAAAGGACGACTTCCCAAAAGAGGATTGCTTGTTTTGCTGTTGTTGGCGCGGTTAGTATTGCAGTCTACTCTGGCCTTAAGAGCAGGAAGACTTGTATTGATAATTTCCTCTGTAGGAAGACTGTCCTCTTCCTCTATTCCTACTAAAGGACTGGTTCTTATACTGAAGAGTGCCCAAAGCTCTCGCAGTGTCTGCTTCGTCAATTTTTTGTGCCAAATAGTAACTGGCTATCATATGGCATGTCCAAAATCTTTGTTTGCACCTCAGGACGGAAAGAGGTTGCTTTTAACCATCCTTGCAGCCGCACGACTTCTGCTCCAGCCAACTGGCGGAACCCTGTCATAGCGATATCCATCGCGCAGTCTATAGTTTCTGACGCCGATTCTTCACAATCTAGCAGAATCCTCTTTACTTCCTCTTTGGATGAATCTGGCAATTCCGACAGGTATGGGGCTATGTGTCCCCACAATTGTCTCTTATAGCATCCCAAGAGCGCTAGGGCGTTCGCGGCCTTTACCGTCATTGCCGACATTGAGGAAAACCTGTTCCCAATGTTGTCCACTCTTCTTCCCTCCTTATGAGGAGGAAGCGACAAAGGGGCCGAAGGATTCCTGGAGGTCTTCTGGGCCGCCTGTGTCACCACAGAGTCCGGCTTAGGATGTCCTGTTAAACACGCCGGTGCTGTATCTGGCGCCGTATACTTCTTATCCAACTGAGGGATCACTGGTGATACAGAGGAGGGGTTCTGCATGACCTTTACCCCTTCTGACTACAGTTAATCGGTATTGACCTTACTGCCTTCTTGAGAGGTTCTTTGAAGTCATACAAGAAGCAGACCTGTTCTTGAGAGACCATTGAGAGCTTAAAACGTTGAGCAGCCCTCTCTACCACATAAGAGATTCCAGAATTGTCGGAATTTCCCTCGTCGACGAGATCGCCGTCATAGAGTATGCCGTCGTAGACGAGCAGTCATAGACGAGGCAGTCGTAGGCGACGCCATAGACGAGCAGTCATAGACGAGGCAGTCGTAGGCGACGCCATAGACGATCCGTCGTAGACGAGGCCGTCGTCGATGACGCCGTCGTCGATGAGCCATGGTAGACTAGGCCATGGTAGACTAGGCCATGGTAGACTAGGCCGTCGTAGACTAGGCCATGGTAGACTAGGCCGTCGTAGACTAGGCCATTGTAGACGCCGTAGACAGCAGTTGTAGACGCAGTCATAGACAAGGCCATCCATGACTATGCCGTCGTAGACGAGGCCATCGTAGACGCCATAGACAGGCCGTCCTAGACGCCATAGACATGCCGTCCTCGACGAGGCCATCGTAGACGCCGTAGACAGGCCATCGTAGACGAGGCCATCGTCGATGCCGTAGACGGGCCATCGTAGACGAGGCCATCGTCGACGCCGTAGACAGGCCATCGTAGACGAGGCCATCGTCGACACCGTAGACAGGCTATCCTAGACGAGTAGTCATAGACGAGGCCATCGTCGACACCGTAGACAGGCTATCCTAGACGAGAAGTCATAGACTAGACCAGGCCATCGTAGACCAGGCCATCGTAGACCAGGCCATCGTAGACCAGGCCATCGTAGACCAGGCCATCGTAGACCAGGCCATCGTAGACCAGGCCATCGTAGACCAGGCCATCGTAGACCAGGCCATCGTAGACCAGGCCATCGTAGACCAGGCCATCGTAGACCAGGCCATCGTAGACGAAGAGGCTGTAATAGGCAATGATGATGGTTTCTTCATCGACGATCCTGTTGACGATGTTGGCTTCTTAGTCTTTACCTCAGGAGGTATAGAAGACTCCTTCCTGAAGGGTCCTATGACCAGAGGAGGTGATTTTGACGGCTCAGAAGTCGTCTTTTTTACATGATTTTTCTCCAAAAGCAAGTCCTTTACTCTCCTTTTCCACAGAGTGAGGAGATTTTGAAGAACTGCGCCCAGAAGACCCATGAGTGGTCTTTGTGAGGGCCTTCTCAGGACGTTCCCCTGAGGAATGAGTTTGAGGAGATTTTCTTCTTTTGAGATGTCCTAGAAATGGAGGTCAACGCCTCATCACTGTCACTGGAGAAAATAATATACCTCCTTTCTGGTCTTAGTGTTTGACACCATATTAAAAGTCGCCCTTCCTTACCAGACCTTCTTTAACGAATGTATTTGAAGATAATCCATAGTAGAAAAGAATCCTTGACAACAAAGTTATTTAATGAAGTGAAAAATACACAGAATCTGAGCAGAGCTCTGAGAAGACTCCCTTAGCACAACGTGCGGTAGAAAATCTGAGGGACTGAGGCTCCTGACAGGAAGGTTCTAGAGGGAGGTGGCAGCTGATTGGCTCTTCTCTATAGTTTGGTCCTTTTTACAAAAGGACATGGATATGTTACTAAGGTGAGGCCTCAAGGCCTACTTTTCTATATATATATATGTCTATAGGACATTACTTTTTATGTACCGGGGACTCCCATCCCGACGACGGGGAATGATTCATGCATGTGAATCTATGAAAAAGACACCCATAATACTGGATAATAGGTCACTCCATCCCGGACCTTCATTTCCCCTATCAGGACTGGTGAATCTATGAAAAAGACACCCATAATACTGGATAATAGGTCACTCCATCCCAGACCTTCATTTCCTCTATCAGGGCTGGAGAAGGCAGACGAGCAGTTGCCAGCATGGAAGTGGACTGGTCTTACCTGCTGGAGTAGAACAGAGAATGGGATGCATGCGACTGTCGAGTGGGTGTGTTACTCTGTGTGTATATATCAACACTAAACAGACAGTCTTTAGACTGAAATAGGTTTTGCAATCCTTCCCAATCCTGAAACGGAGGGGGCTTAAAAGGTGTTCTTACTTCCTTTCTGCAAGTTGCAAAGGAATGAATCAACGGTTTGTGACCTCAAATGTTTTCGCACACCATTGAAAAGTTACCAGCTCTCAAGATGGGGTGGCAGCTGGATTGCCAAGGGAAAGCTGGCCCACAGCTCCCCTTTGGGACGGATGTAAGATAGTCTTGGGGAGGAGCATGACATGTTAGAGGACCTCCATCTCCTTACCCCGCTATATGTTTCCCTAAACAAGAAACTTTTTTTTAAAGCAGAGCCTGTCTGATGGACATGGGCAGTGTAAACAAAAAAAACGACCCCATTTGGGAAAGGAAATTGAGGTGTGGCCTACGGTCCCTTGCAGCAAACTAACCATGCATTCACAAGAGGTCACCAACTACCATACGACTACACAGTTGCATTGCAAATTACATTCCTTTTCACAAATCAGTCCGTGTGTAACTTGCACATGCCTGGCTGGCAAATGGGGGTTATTACATCAGTTCCTTCGAGTACTTGGTGAAAATGTTAGGTTGATGCTTGGGGACTAAAACAGTAATTGTGTAAATTCTGAAAAAAGATGAACGCAATGTGGCCACCAGGACCTGGGTCTATATATTTTCAAAATACTGGTCATATGGGAGTTTTCGGTATGGAGACAATTGTGTGCATCAGCAGTATTAATTTTCGTGAAAAAAGGCATGCATGGTAAACATTGAACAGGTAGGTACAAACATATACATACATAGTTTAGGGTGGGTATGGATTTTTTGGGTTTGGAGGGAATATTTAGGGTGGGGATGGGGTTTTGGTTCATGGTAAAGGCATGCATGGTAAATACTGAACAGGTAGGTATGAAAACAAGTTACTTACCTGTAACTTCAGTTATCCAGTATTGGTATCTTTCATAGATTCACATGCCTGAATCATTCCCCGTCGTCGAGGCGGGAGTCCCACGGTAAATAAAAAAGCAGTGCCAAAAGCACTTTGCAGTAGTAGGCCCTAGAAAAAAGGCCTGAGGCCTATATTATAGTAGCCTATCTACCTCCTTATGCTAAAAGACCCAAAGTCTTTGCTCCAACCAATCAGCTCACAGCACCCTCTAGAACATTCCCTGCAGAGCCAGCTCTCCTCAGATTTTCGTAGCACAAGTGGGAACAAGTATCCCAAACTTAGAGAACTGACTCTCCGGGGAGGAGGGTGGGTTGCATGTGAATCTATGAAAGATACCAATACTGGATAACTGAAGTTACAGGTAAGTAACTTGTTTTCTTATCCAGTATTGGGGTATCTTTCATAGATTCACATGCCTGAATCAGAATAGCAAGCAGTAAGCCAGGCAAAGTCGGTTGCGGATGGTGGGAGACTTATTGCAGTGCACCCCCATGAGTGTATCGTCAACAACCAACAAACGCTTAGAGATTGAACCATTACTACATCACGTTCAAGTTCAACATTGACATTACGCATTTTCTTTCTGGAAAGAAATCGTAGGCATCATACAACAAAAACACAACATGTTAAATGCTTTCATAAATATATAAATACAATCTAATAAAAGCATATACTTTATATGAAATAAGTGAACATCAGTACCTGAACATACACCTTATGGGAACAGGTGACGTAAAACAGCTTGACCTACTGCCGCATCATCCTGATTTGCTGATTGTAGGCAGTAGTGTCTTGTAAACGTGTGGACATTCTTCCATGTCGCAGCACGGCAAATGTTTTCAAGCGTCACCCCTGCAAACAAAGCTGCAGATGCTGCCACAGCTCTTGCGGAATGAGATCGAACAGACCTTGTCAAAGGTCGGTTAGCCTTGATTGTGACAGAACTGGATGGCAGAGGCTATCCATCTAGAAAACGTAGCTTTAGTGACCACTATATCCAATGTAATCTGGCCATAAGTCACAAACAGATGATCTGATTTTCTAAAAGTCTTGGTTCTCTGGTGTAGAAGTTTAAGCATCTTTTGATGTCTAAAGAATGCAATGTTCTGTCCGCTGGGGTTGAAGGATTTGGAAAGAAAACATGCATGTCCTTAATCTTACCGGTTCGTTAGAGTGAAATTGTGTCGGTACCCTAGAAAAGAACCCAGGATCCGACCAAAGGGTGACATAGTTCCGAGAAAAATGTAAAAGTGAGGTGTTCCTTATAGTGAAAGCTTAGATTTCACGAACCCTATTTGCCAAAGTAAGAGCCAGTAAATGGGCAACCTTCCAGGTGAGGAATCTGAGAGCTGGTCTATGGATCAGCTCAAATGTACACTGCATTAACCGCACTAGCAATGCAGAGTGCTCACTCTGGGAGGGTGCTTGCACTGGAGAGAAAGGCTCGGAAAAGCCCTTTCATAAACTGTCTGACAAGCGCCGAAGAGCAGACAAAAGAAAATTTTTTAACATTTCCTAATTCTGGAAAGAGCAGCAAGACGCATTTTGTTTGTTGAAGAAAAACTAAGCCCAGACTTGGCTAGAAGAGCAGATAATGGAGAACATGTTCTGCAGTAACCGTAATTGAGTGAACTGCTATCACCTCACACTAACCGCAAAATCGCTTCCATATGAGGCGATAAGCCTTGATTGTGCCTCGGGCACGAGAATTGGTCAAAATTTCACAACAGTTCTTTGAAACGTTGATGCCCTTGAACTCTAACAAATGATAAGCTGTGCGTGCAATAGTAATGACTGTGGATCCGACAGAACCACTTGATCTCCGTCCCCTGACAATATCGTAGGCCCAAGCCGCAGCCGAATGGGCTTGTCTATAAACAATAGCAGAAGTTCCGAGAACCAATATTGCCCAACGGGGTGCAATCTGAATCAGATGGTAACCTCGCAGCTTCATCTTGCAGAACACCTTCGGAACCAATGGTATTGGCGGAAAACTCATTCGCACAAAACCCTGACCCTTGCATGGACAGGGCATTCCCTCTGGATTCCTAATAAGGAAACCTGCTGGCATAATATCGGCCGTCCTTGTTCTCTCTGAATGCAAATGGATCCCGTGCCAGATGAACCCATGTTCGGCTCTCAAGACATCTTGTGCAATGCAACTCCTTCACACAATTCCTGAATCTCTTGCGAGAGTATAGCAGATTTAGTTTCTCCTTGTGTATTGATATAAGACATGCGGATGGTGTTTGCGGTCTGTACTGGCACAGACAAACCCTCAATCCTCAAGCGAAATGCTTGGGAGGACAGAACAGCGTTGTGGAGCTCAAGCCTGTTGATCTGCTGTTGTCGTTGTCTTTGAGACTATGTTCCTTGAATTCTGCAAATCCTGCCGATGACCTCCCCATCCTTCCATGGAGGCATCAAGCGTTAAAACAAACCCTGGAATGGTTTGCAGGAACGTGCGACCCTGGGCAATATTTCCTGTCTGCGACCAGCAATGTACAGGATTGATCATGCACGGCGTAACCTTGATGGTATCGTCGAACGAACCCATTGGTTATTGATCTTGAAACTGTAGTTCTATCTGAAAAAGTGTCATTTTGAGCCATGCTAATTGTACGAGATGTATCACTGAAGAGCACATCTTCAGGAACGAAACAAACATTTGAACTGAAACTGACCTTATGAAGTTAACCTTGCCCATTTTTGACAACACAACTGGTGGGCGTGTGACAAGAATGCTTTGTTGCGGATTGTGTCTAAACCTGCTCCGAGAAAATACATTTACTTGGAGATGGCCTAACTGCAATATGCTGTCGTTGAGAATCAGCCCCAGAGAAAAAATGAGATGGGTACATCTACTGTGGCAATCCTGATTTCGTGTTTAGAAGGACCTTTAAGCAGCCAATCGTCTAGACAGGGGAACACCTGCATTCCTCAAGATCTCAATGTTGCTGCCACTAGTACCAAGTACTTCGTGAAAGGCTCTTGGTGACGATCTCAGCCCAAACGGGAGCACTACGCACCTATAATGGGCGTCAGCCGTGTGAAAGCGAAAATATTCGTGCTGTTTGGGGTGGACAAGTATGTGGAAATTCGCACCCTCTCCATCCAGAGAAGCCATAAAATATCTATTGGTGAAATAACAATTGTTGTGAAAACGAGGATGGGGGGGACCCCTGGGCCTAGTAGTATATGGCTGACTGATGAATTCCATGGAATGGCCATTGGTTACTAGGTTTAGAACACATTGGTCCGACATAGTTCCTTGTTGCTTTGGAAAACAAAAACCTGAAACCTTCGGGACCACGCGATAAAAGGATAAAATGATTGGAACCTTGTGGTGATCATGGCCTCCTGTTAGTGTCTCAGTTTGGATACTAAAATCTCGTTCGTGACAGGAGAAAGTAGACAGACTATCAACGGAAAGATGCCTGGCTGCAAGGCTGTACTGAGATTGATACTGTTCATCCGTTTGGTTTCGGTATCTTCCTCTTGATGAAAACCCCATTATTACGCTTCTCTGAAAGATCCGCACCCCTATTAAAGGGTGCTTAATGATCGTGCATTATCAGTGCCCGGTTTTATAACTAAGGGGGCATCATTCAAATGTTTAGCAAACGGACAACTCTTCATCATAGGCCATGCCTAGAAACTTCGCTCAGGGCTGAAGGTAGCGGCTTTAAGCCATTCCTGGCATGCACCTTCCAACAGAATCTTTCCTGCATCCCGCTTTCGGTCCTCAGGAATGAGGTCATTGAAATTCGCTATGTCCAACCACATTGGACGATCATAGAAACCGATCAAGGATAAAAGATTGTCAGCTCTACTAGAGGCCACTGCCAAAGTAGAGAAATTATTGTTATTTTTTTTTTTTTTTTAATAAGGTTCAGACGACATACTTCTTTGTAAGGCGGTGTGGAGATAGGTATTGCAGGATTTTAGATTGCTAATGAGCAGTCTGTGAAGTTACAGAATCTGGTAACGGTGGCCTATCAGATTGGATGGGCTGCTAGTAGGAACACATTATTTCTATTCTATGCGCAGAAAAACTGCTGGAATAGACTTAGTCTATTATATGTACCACTCTCGTGATGCATACCTCCTCGAAACAATGAAGGACATATTCTGTTTGCCTGTAGTTGGCAGTAAAAATCTAGCTGTTGCCCACTACGTTAAAAAAATATATACGATGCTCTTACCGCTGAAGCCATCTCAGCCAATCTCATGATAGATTTTGTCGTAGACATGGTCATGTAAGCGGGGTAATTGCAGACTAGCACGACGTCATAGATGACCGTCATGAGCAACCATTCCAAACGAGGCTGTCAGACGACAGCTATATACAATGCCATTGAAGATGAGGCATTCACAAGTGAGGGCATCCGTAGATGAGGGTAACAAATGGGGCCATTTGCCCTTCGTAGATGAGGCAATCGGTAGATGCGGTCATTGGTAGATGAGATCATCAGGAGATTAGGCCATTGGTAGATAAAACCATTGATAGACAGAGCCATTGATAGACTAGGTCATTGGTAGACGAGACCATTGTAAGACAAGGCCATTGGCCTAAAAGGCCATTATACGAGCAAGCCCTTTACAGAGGAAGCCATTGATAGACGAGGCCATTGGTGGTAAACGTGGCCATTGGCAAACGTGGCCATTGTTAGTGAATGATGCTGTCATAGAAGACAGTCATAGCAATGCCATCATAGATGAGGTTAAAATAGGCGATATCCTCCGTAGATGAGGCACTCATAGATGAGGCAATTGAATGATGGTCAGCCATAGATGATACCATGCATAGATGGAGCCATGTGTAGTATAGACCATGCACAAATGAAGCCATATGTATATGAAGCTATCTTGATAAAGCTGTCATAGACGTCCGTCGTAGCTAGGCATTGCCATTGTAGATAACACTATGAAAAAACAGCAGTCAGATATGAGGCCGTCATCAATGTGCGGCCGTTGTCGACGACCGTCGTAGACGAGGCCCGCCGTAGACGAGGGCCGTAGACGAGGCCCGCCGTAGACGAGGGCCGTCGTCGACGACCGACGTAGACGAGGCCCGTCGTCGACGAACCTCGTAGACGAGGCCCGTCGTAGACGAGGTCCGTCGTCGACGACCGTCATAGACGAGGTCCGTCGTCGACGAACGTCATAGACGAGGCCCGTCGTCGACGAACGTCATAGACGAGGCCCGTCGTCGACGACCGTCGTAGACGAGGCCAGTCGTCGACGACCGTCGTAGACGAAGCCGTCGTCGACGACCGTCGTAGACGAGGCTGCCCTCGACGACCACCTGAGGTGGTCGTCAACAACCCTCGTAGAAGAGGCCATCGTCGACGACCATCGATCGTCGACGATCATCGTAGATGAGGATCATTTTGGTGAGGCAGAAATATTAGACATGGAGATATTTGGTATATACTCCTAATGTCCGGTCAAGAGGGCTTCCCTGATGTAGTGCAGGGATGAAAAAAGGGAGTTGTATCCTCTGTGAGAAGTGCCTATAAAGACTCAAGGTGAATCTTATGGCTTTTATGCGCGCTCTCAGTAGCGCGACTTCTCCCTTCGACCTGACCTCATCCTCCTCAGAAGTGGCAGGTTTGTGTGCGCGCCCTCAGTAGGCTCCTGGCGCGACTTCTCACTTCTACCTCTCCTCATCCTCCTTAGAAGTGGCCGGTAAAAGTCTCTGACCCAAAGCGGCCTCATCTCTCAGAACGTGAGAGTTACTGAGGAAAAGGTTAGACATAAATCATAGTCTATTACCTTATTTACTGCCATTCTGCCATATTACCGCCTTAATTGGGTCAGAGAAATGAAGTACGAGCTTGTAATCCAAAAAGAAATAAAACTGAAGAAAAAACTGAGCAGAGCTCAGGGAGACTCCCTTCACCCACGACGTGCGGTGAAAATCTGAGGAGAGCTGGCTCTGCAGGGAAGGTTCTAGAGGGTGCTGTGAGCTGATTGGTTGGAGCAAAGACTTTGGGTCTTTTAGCATAAGGAGGTAGATAGGCTACTATAATATAGGCCTCAGGCCTTTTTTCTAGGGCCTACTACTGCAAAGTGCTTTTGGCACTGCTTTTTTATTTACCGTGGGACTCCCGCCTCGACGACGGGGAATGATTCAGGCATGTGAATCTATGAAAGATACCCCAATACTGGATAAATATATATATATATATATATATATATATACACATATATATATATATATATATATATATATATATATATATATATATATATATATATATATACATATATATATACATATATACATATATACATACATACATATATATATACACATACATACATATATATATATATATACATACATACATATATATATATATATATATATATATATACACACACATACACACACATACACACGCATACACACACACATACATATATATACATATACACATATATACACATATATACACACACACACACATATATAAACACACACATACACCCACCCTCAAAACACAAGAACCCACCCTAAACATTCCCTTGCCACCCATAAAACCATACCCACCCTAAACGCTAAAAATTCCCTTGCCGTCCACAAATCCATACTCGCATTAAACCCTGAAGTCTCTTGTCACCCATAAACCCATACAGAAAGAGACACAGACCCACAGAGAGCGAGAGAGACACAGAGACCCACAGAGAGCGAGAGAGATACAGAGACCCACAGAGAGCGAAAGAGACACAGAGAGCGAGAGGGACACAGAGAGAGAGAGAGACCCACAGAGAGAGCGAGAGAGAGACCCACAGAGATACTATAATATACACACACACACATACATATCTAGATAATAATTACCTACTGGCAGTCGCCAGTAGGTAGGTATAACCTAGTTTACATAGGAAAAGCATTTTTTCATTTGACAATAACTTTGGTGCCATTTGACGAATCTAATCTTCGCAAACTTTTCAAAACGAATGGCTCGCTCCTGTCTTGAAAGTTTCGGGGAGATTCGTCAAGCGGGGGCAGAGAAAAAAAGGGGGGTCCAAAACGTGTTTTCTCCATGTTAATTTCCATTGAAAACTTTAGACACTGCTAGAACTGCTGAACGGAATTACACCAAATTTGGCAGAGAGATAGCTCTTGGTCCAGAAAGCACGCTATTTTTTTAAATGGTGTAAATCCGTTCAGTAGTTTGAGATTTAAAGATTTACAGATCTCGATATTTGAGTATTGTGAGATCGGATTGTCTGAGCCCTCCCCAGCACAAGCTTGCCTCCGATTGGCTGCCCAAACTTAATTTTTTGCAGACATCGCATCCTGTGATGCCATATTTTTACTGTCTGCCTAAAATTCTTAAACCACAATGACCACCACGGGGCAGGCCGATAATATCTGGCATTGGTTCTATTCTAGAACCACTGTCCAGTTTTGTGGATAATTTTTTGAGGCAGATTGTGATAAGAATGCCTATGTATCTACAGGATACAAAAGATGTGTTATGCTTGTTGCCAGAAGTGGAATTCGACTCGGAGAGAGACTATTTAGTCTCCTTCGATGTCAAATTATACACGTCCATCCTACAAGATGAAACTCTAGACACCATTGCAACTATTCTCACCGATACAGATTAGACTCAATACATCTGGTTCATTTTATCATGTCATGTACCCAATTGGCCACGAAAGACAACTTCTTTAAATTTAAGGAGACTATTTATCTTCAGGTCTCGGGGACAAGTATGGGCAGCGTTTTCGCGCCTAGCTTTACCAAACTATATGTCCATTCCTTTGAACAACGTCACGTTCTTACTTCAGATAATCCCTTCCATGAATCTATTTGCTTATGGAAGAGCTATATAGAGGACGTGTTTGTGGTGTGGCGAGGCAATCCAGATTCAGTCATAAAATTTCAACACTGGCTAAATACGAGGAATGATTTCCTGAGGTTCACAGTCGAAATGGACAAAAATAGAATAGCATTTCTGGACCTTTCCATCTTTTCTACTCCTGATGGTTTACAGAGCGAATTGAATCGCAAACCAATGGTGCGAAATTCATTGCTCCATTACGATAGCCAACACACGGAATCTTTGCGCGATAATTTGCCATATGGTCAGTTCCTCCGTGTTCAGTTCCTCCGTGTTCGGAAGAATTGTTCCACTATGGTCAAATTTAACGAGCATGCTGTAATTCTAGCTGAGCAACTGAAAATCAGAAGATATCCTAAGAAATTAATTAAACGCTCGTATAAACGTGCCAGCAACAACATTCGTGAGGCACTTCTTGAGCCACCCGTTGAGAAATCACCTCTAGGTCGCCTCACTTTTGTTACTACTTTTAGCACGCTAACTAGCAACATATAGCAGAGCGTCCGTAAACATTGGCGGATTTTGAACAACTGCACAGACAAGATACCTCTTCCACTATTCTCCCTAAAGAGAGGCACTAGCCTTAGAGACAAGCTAGTGCATACTCGACCGCTAGGACAGCCCCAACGAGCTGTAGGTACACTGTGGGATCTTCCTGCGGTTCAGGGCCATTTTCCTTGTGGTACCTGTGCCATCTGCCCTCAAACCCAGCAATCAAAGACCATTGATATAGGTACCAACAGGTCATGGGGTCCAGACAAGCTTCACAAATTGCAAAAGTGATAATCTAATATACTTGATCACTTGTCCTTGCAAGATTCGGTATGTGGGCATGACCACCCGAAAGGTCAGTCTACGAATGTTGGAACACAAGAGCACGTTTAGGTGTAAGAAAACGAACACCAAACGGACGAAACATTTTTACGATCTTGTACATACAGCCGAAGATTTTTCTTGGACAGTTCTAGAAAAACCTTCCATACCTTCACACACAAGTGATGTGTCCAAGTTCCTCTTCAAGCGCGAGCAGAGATGGGTGTTCAAACTTTCTAGTGACACAAAAGGACTCAACGATGCAATACCATGGGTATCAAACAAATAGCGAATTCCTTCCATAATATCCATTCTTTGCATTTTTAGCAACAGTATGCATCTGACATAACAATGAGGCACATGGAATCTATCTTCCTTTTATGAAAGTACAACTCCCACCCTCCAACAATACTTTTCCCATAAAAGTACAATTGCAGGTTTAAGGGCTAGAAAATATAACCAGATTATTCTATAGGAAGATGGACATGACGTTTTTATGGGTATTCGGAGCCATTTATCATAAAAAAATGTGTTAGAAGATCTTTATTTTTAGCAAAATTAACACATGGCGTAAACCCTTATGACATAACACATAAGCGAATAATTTCTAGAAGCTGTGTGGTTCTAAATGTATGTCATGGAGAATGTTTCTATATAAAACAGTACGGTACAAAAGGGGGTGGTGATGGACGGAGCATCCGAACCAATCAAACACTCACACCCAGTCAAAAGA